>NC_091474.1:83779931-84087672 GCF_036971445.1 Narcine bancroftii
ATGAGAGTTTGGATCTGGGGCTTTAACTCGGTTTCTTTTCCAACAGATACTGACTGAACTGTTGAGAATTCCCAGCATTTCCTCTTTCTTTTCTCTCAGATTTCCATCATCTGGAGTTTATTGATTTTCAAATGCCCATCTAAATCTCTTTTTTTTGGCACTTGCTCAGGTGTCTTTATAGTATAAACACAAAGCTGGAGAAACTCAGCTAGCCAAACAGAATACTTCATACAACAAAGATATATAGCCAATGGTTCAGGCTTGAGGTATGAGAAAATGTAGGCACGTGCCCAAACAGAATGGTGGGGGAAGGAGGGAGCAATTCCCAAAGGCTGAGGTAATCAGTGCATGAGGGTGCAGACTTTCGTATCTTACTCGTATCTTTATCTTTTATAAATTTTTAAAATCAAATCCAAGCAACCCAATCTCTTTCATCAATACTCTATAACATACAGAGTTTATTTTTACCCTACTCCTCTCCCCTCCCCCCATACCCTAATACAACAAAGAAAAAAATATATAAATTTTAAAAAATACAAAGAACCAAATATCGGTGAAGTCACAAACCCTAAAAGGAACTTTAGAAAAACCCAAAGAAACCTAAAATTAAAAAGTTAAGGAACAAAATACAAGAGCACGTCATCTGTGCCTTGATGCACTTCAGTCATCTCACTACTGGCATGGATTGTTGCATTTCCTTTATTCAGAAGGGGGTAAGAATTACATCGGTGCTGTAGATAGGGTTTCCACACCCTAACGAATATGTCATATTTCTTCCTCAAATTGAACGTAATTTTCTCCAGGGGAAGACAACTCTGCATCTCCATATTCCATCGTGTAATATTGAGTTGGGAGTTGGACTTCCACGTGACTGCTATACACTTGCTGGCTACCAACAGGGCGACCTTCACAAACTGAATTTGGTATCTGGATAGTTTAAAACTCATTCCCAGAAGATACAATTCCAGATCCTGTGGAAAATCCATTTTTTAATTTATTTTCCAGAATGTCCCCCAGGTCCTCCCAGAAGGATCTCACCTTTGGACACAGCCAGGTTGAGTGGATAAAGGTTCCAATCTCCACTCCACACCTAAAGCACATTTCTGATGTAGATTTATGTAGTTTTGAGGTGTGAGGTATGACTGATGCAGGAAATTGTATTGCACCAACCTGCACCTGACACAAATCTGTCCAGCACCGCACATGGATTGTTGTGGCTAAGCTTTTTCTCTCTTTTTCCATATTTCTCTAAGTATTGTACAGCAAAATTTCAATAGATGGATTCGACTTTATCGTTTTAATTCTCTTTTGCTTCTCCTTCTTACTGTCAGGGAACCAGGCGACACTAATGGAAACTCTTTGTCTACCTTAAGGCAATTTTGTGTAATATACTTATTCTGTACTATTACATGACAATAAAGGAATCAGTGAGCAACAAACTCAACAAGGGACATCAAAACTGGAGATAGGAAAGAAACCTTAGACCTGCAATTAGTAGTGCACAACCCCAGAAATGCAATTGAATCTGAAAAGTCCAAGGTGACATAAACTGCAAAGAGCCCATTGAATTCGATGATCGAGTCCTCAGCATCCCATTGAAGCCTCTCTCCATTGCCTCATCTGTTGCTCTTCACTCACACCCCCTGAAATCCACCACAGATCCACTACTGGGGCCATGAGTTCAGATGGGGATACCTACCCTCTGATTTGTGCCAGTTGTCAGTCCAGCTGAGCTTCTGGTCAATGACAGGATTTGGGATGTTGATAATGGGAGATAGGTGATGCTAATGCCATGGTAACATCAAGAGTAATTGAACAAATCTCACTTTTGCTTCAGCTGGTCATTCTCAGGTGAAAGGAAATGAACATTGTACATTCATCCATTGACCCTGGCACTTCTGACGACATGGAAACAAAGTCATTGAGGAAGTAGCTGAAGATGTTTGGATTTTGAACACAACCCCGAGGAACATACCTCAATTTGTGATGATCATACTCAAAACAATCACAATCATTTTCCTTTACACGCTATGTGATTCAACCCATTGGGATGTACTTGCTTTCGTGTCCAGAGACACCATCTTGGCAAAAGATCTTGCAAGGGCAATCACCCCAGAAGTACAAACCAGAGATCCAGTGATCATTGGGGGATCAGTGGTGGAGAGGGTGAGCAAATTTAAGTTCTTGGGAGTCACTATCTCAGAGGATCTTTCCTGGGCCCAACACACCAATGGCATCGTGAATAAAGTTCTTCAGCGTTTCTATTTCCTCAGGGGTTAGGTATGACACCAGAAACCCTGGCAAATTTTTACAGATGTGTGGTGGAAAGTATGCTGACACCAATATCCCTTAGCATAAAGCCCTGCAAAAGGTAGTGTACACAGCCCAGGACAAACTTTTCCCTCCATTCGTCATCTGCAGGGAATGCTGCCATCAGAGAGCGGCAACAATCATCAAGGATTCACACCATCCAGCACACTCTCTGTTCTCGCTGCTGCCATCAAGAGGTATCAGTCCTACAAAGACTTGCTATCCCTCCATCTTCAGTCTCCTCAATGACAAACTCAATCAGGGACTTATTTAAGGACTCTTGCACTTTATTGATTTTCTTCTCTCTCTCTGTATTACACAATTAGGTTGTTTACATTTCTTTATTTGTTTACATGTGTACATTGAATCAGTTTTTTTTTGACACTGCTAATAAGTGGTGATTCTGCCTCGCCTGTAGGAAAAAGTGTTTCAGGGTTGTATATGATGTCATATATGCACTCTGACAAATAAACCTGAAATCTTACCCCACATCTGAAATTAACCCCGCCATACAGATCCTTCAGCCCAATATTGTGATGACTTACTCAACCATCTGAACCTTCCCTACTTAACATCCACAACCCTCAATTCTTCTTGCATTCATGTGCCCGTCTATGAGTTTTAAAAAATCTCTATTGTACCTGCCTCCTTAATTGTTCATCCCAATTTGGATCAAGATTGCAACAAGGTTTGGAGCCAATTTTTCTTGTGAAGCGCAAACTGAGCTTTAGAGACTAGGCTATCATACTAAGTGTGGATAGATGCTATGGTCAATCATACCCTGCAACAATTAATTGATACCTGAAAGTCATCTGTTTGGATGGTAATCAACCCATTTGGATTTTTGTGAAGAGGGCAGTTTGGGCAATGAGTTCAAAATCAGTTGGAAATGCGCGACTGGAGGCATGGTTCAGTACCAGAGTTCTGCAGACCTGCTGCAGAAATTTGAACATTTATGTACTACACTAAGAGAGAGGTTTTTTTTCAGACTGGCATTTGCACAACATAATCGTATTTGAAGCATTTTTAAAAGGGTAACACAATAAAAGATATTCTTCCTCCGGGGAATTGACATACAGAAGCTTATAATAGTAATTGTGCAGCACCCAACAGGGTCAAAATGGGAAATAAAATGATAATTTCAAAATTATGGCCTCTTTATCGGAATGCACAGCATATTTGTAACTGGATGAGATCATGATCACAAATAGAAATCAAGGGTTTTATCCAACGTCCATTGCAGAAACACGTTTCCAAGGTGATCTCGGATGGAAACTAGATAACCTGGCCTATTTGATGTTTTGGAAATAAAGTAAGGTAATGGTCTTGCAAACGACGACATCATGACAGTGGAAAAGATATTGGCTCAGATGATCAGGAGGATGAATGAATCAGTTTAGGAGCAAATAAGGAACAATGCAAGCCACATGACACTAATGCAAATAGTTTACAGGCCCTATCATTACAAACAATCTGGAGGCAAAGGAGCATGGAGAAGAGGGAATGAAATTATCAAAGGGGATTTGAATTTTTATAGACTGGGTAAATCAAATTGGCAAATGTGAAGACAAGTTTATGATGCATATTCAGGACAATTTCTTTAACACAAGATATTGTGAATCCAACTCACAAAAGGCTGCTTTTGTATTGGGTTTTGTGTGTTGTAATCCAGAATTAATTAGTACTCTCACAGCAGATGATTCTCTGGGGAAAAGTGATCATATGATCAGAGAATTTCGACCTCAATTTCAGCGTGACAACCTTCATCTTAATTTTTATATAAAGGTAATTAGAAGTAAATGAAGGGATTATGTTGGCTAAAGTAGGTTGGGAAGTTTGAGTGAGGATTTAAGCAAGAATTATAAAGATTAGACAATTCTCAATAAATACAGGTGTACATCCCTTTGTGAAATAACAACGTCCGTAAAATTGAACTATTGAGAAGTAACTGAATAATTAGTGTTGGGTGGCATGGTTAGCATTGGACGGCATGGTTAGCGTAACACTATTACAGTACCAGTTACCCAAATCTGGCGCTGTCTGCAAGAGTTTGTACATTCTGCCCGTGTCTGCATGGGTTTCCTCAGGGTGCTCAGGTTTCCACCCACCAAAATGGAACTGGATTGTAGGTTAATTGGGCAGCACAGACTCATGGGACAGAAGGCCCTGTTACCGTGCTGCATGTCTAAATTTAAAGAAGTTAAAGATCATGTTAAATATAAAAGAAGCAAATAGTGTGGCTGTAAAAGGCACTTGGACTATGTTTTCATGTTCCAAGCTTGAGGTATGGACAGTTTTAGAAACTGGCAAAGGATGGTGAAAATTTGATGGAAAGGGGACAGAAATGAACATAAACTTATAAAAAGTAGAAAATCAGATCAAAATAGCTTGGACCAGTATGCCAAGAGGAAGAGAGCAGCAAAAGTAACAATTATCCTCTAAACTTGGAGAAATAATAAAGGAGAACAAAATTTAAAGGCATATTAAGCATTAATTTTATATCTGGTCTCCCAAAAGACAGAAAATGCCAAAAACAGTCAGTAAACAAGATAATTAGAGAGTCTGTGTGGCAATCAAAAACGATAACACTCATGAGAGACACAACTTCAAGACAAACCATCCGCATTGAGAGCTGACAAATGTTTGGGATCTGATGACCTCAGGATCATTTGGAATCTTCCCTAAATTCATGGAAGGATCCAGTTGGTATGAAATTCAAAACTGCAAATGAAAGAGAGCAAACAGAACTGCAGGCTCGCCCACTAAATATCAAGATGATACTGGAATTAGATAATGTGATTGGCCAAAAAAGGAACGGTCAGATATGAAGGTAAAAATGAGGTTACCCACTCTGGTAGGAAAAATAGCAAAGAAATTATTTAATGTTTTGAGATGATGAAATATAGGTTTTCAGAGAAATATTGGTCAAGGAGAAACAAAGAGTAAGCAAACAACTAATTGAGATGGTAAATAAATTCATGGCTTTAATAACAAGGAAAATGGAGTACAAAATTGGGAAGTCCCACTGCAACTGTGCAAGGACTTGCTGTGTACAGCTTCGATCAACCTACTGATGGAAAGATTGAGATTCAATCAACCTACTTATGGAAAGATTGAGAAGAATGCACATATATCTCTTTGAAATTGAGAAGAAGTGTTTTTACTGAACATCAAAATGGATGCCACAAAGATCGTTTGCCCTGGTACGTAGAATCTGGAATTAGGGGGATCTCATTGAAAAATTTTTAATGTTGAAAAGCATAGGTAGAGTGGATGTAGAAAGGTTGTTTCCCATGGTGGGAGAGTCTCGGACAAGTGTCCGCTTAGAATAGAAATGTTTAAGGAATTTCTTCAGCCAGACAGGTCATTGGGTGTATTTAAATTCAGACATACAGCACGGTAATAGGTCATTTTTGCCCACGAGTCTGTGCCGCTCAATTTACACACAATTAACCTGCACCCCCGGTACGTTTCGAATAGTGGGAGGAAACTGGAGCCCCCAGAGAAAACCCGTGCAGACAAGGGTAAAATGTACAAACTCCTTACAGACAACATGGGATTAAAAGGCAGAGATTGATAGGTTCTTGATTCGCCAGGGCATCAAAGGTTATTGGGAGAAGGCTGGGCAGTGGGGCTGAATAGGGAAATGGATCAGCTCATGATTAAACGATGGGTAGACTCAATGGGCATAATGGCCTATACCTGCTCCTATGTCTTATGGTCTTAGAATTAGGATAAAGGTAATTCCACCAGAGAATTGTGGATTCTCCGACCTGGAAATCAATGGATGCACAGACATTACGTGCAGTTTATTGATTCTTGGAAAAACACTCCTGACTTGAAACTTAAGTTTTAAGACAGTTTGAAAAATCAGAGTTAGTTATTTCCCCATAATATACTCAATTGTTTAATTAATAACATCATTCATTACAAACTTGGCTTTCTGCTTGATGTATTTTAAGAAACATCGAATAGGCATTATTTGAAACAGACAGGAAGGTGAGAAAAGGTTAAAAGCAGAAAAACATGATCTTATTAAATGGCGGTGCAGATTCAAGGGGAAAAATGCTCTTTTTTAATGCTACGGACTCATGACAATTTAAAAGCATTTTCAATGCTGTAGAAATGACATGAGATGACAACATGGATTGATGCAATGCAAACAACAAAGCAAATTGGGGATTTGGGGCAAATACAAGGAACCTACACAATCATTTGTAAATAATAAGCTCTGAATTGCATGATGATGAATTAATGACGCTTGCAATGATTTCAGCCTGAACACATTAATTAAAGTTGTTTCTGGGAAAATAAATGATAAGAAAAATAAAGCAGGCAACGTTTTCAAATATTCCAATCTGCTCACTTTGTGAATGTGTTGTCATAGTTCCATCCACTAATAGTAATCCTGAATAAGAACTGATGGAGAAATATATTTAATTAACCCTGAAGTCAAACGTAGGCTCTCGATGGATGCCTGTGCTAATGGGACTCATTGCCTGGAAACTCTCTGGAGTCTTTAGCTGCTCAGCTGGGAACGTACTGTGAAATTCCAGCATCATATAAACAGTGCAAATATATTTGCCATGGCTTCTGTTAGTAAAACGCTACTGACTTAAAACTTAAAACATATTCTATTGTGAGATTTGAAAAAAAAATCAGGGATAGCTATTTCCTCCTGTGGTGGTACACCACCGGCCTACTGCAGGGGGCAACCTCTGTACCTGCAGGAGTGGAAGGGGACAGGACAACACCTGGCCGGCTGTCAATCAGTCGGCCTGAATGGATCAAGCCCCACCCGGTCGGGTGTCAATCACCCTCCGGGATTATAAACCAGCGCCGGCCTCACACAGAGTTGCTGCAGCCACAGCCAGCCTGGCTCTGTGGAAGTCTTTGTACAGTCTTTACCTTGTGTGTGTCTGATTCTGTCTAACAGCGCACCACACCTCCTAATATTCCTGATCGTTGAATTAATTACATTAGTCCCACGCTGAAGATATTTTAATGAACTTATTAAATTTAAAATATAAATTTATATGTAGACATACAACACAGTAACAGGCCCTTTCGACCCAATTGACCTACAACCCTGGTACATTTTTGAACAATGGGAGGGAGCACATGAAGGAAATCCACTCAGACACAGGGAGAACGAACAAAGTTTTCAGAGACAACGCCGGATTCAAACCCCTGTTGTTGGCGCTAACAGCATTGCGCTAAACGCTACGTCCCTAAGATAGTTTGTTTTGTTTGTTAATTGGTTTATGTTTGATGCATTTGAAGACATAGACTGGCATTGCTCTTGGGAAAGTTGATGCTTTCCAATCAACAGAATGTTAGAGTCTCCTCTAATTTCAAAAAACTTACAAGCACCTATAATCTTTTTAAATATTTGAAAATGCTACACAGCAGCTTTAGCAAATAAAATGTGACCGAAAGAGAAGATGGGAGATGTCATTCAACATCTGGCTTTAGATTTTAAAGAGAGAACTGCAGATGCTGGAAGCTGGAGCATAAAAAAATCTCAATCAGCTGGAGGAACTCAGAGGCTGAGAGTTTATTGTCATACTTCCAAGCACCAATGCACTGAAATTGTTGCTTGCAGCTGCAATGTTGATACGCAAAATGCAAAGAAGAGCTGAAAGCATTTGGGAAATTCCTGAATTTAGGTCTCAGTGGTTAAAATTCGTAGCTGTTCATGGGAGGGAGATGAAGATTAGAGAAGGACAAAAGGCCAGGATTGGAGAACTAGATAAGAAGCAGGGCTTAGAACAGTCTGTGTACTTTTCTTTTGACAGTTGTATCTTGACCAGCCATTCTCTGCCAGTGTACTGTACTCACTATTCTCTGGGTGGAAAATGTCCCCCTCCATTCACCTCTAAATCTTGTACCCCTTCCTGTAAACCACATCTTCGAGAGAACTATTTAAAAAAATTCAGTACAGAGTAAGGCCCTTCTGACCCATAAGCCACACAATTACACCCAATTAACCTATAAATCCTGGTACGTTTTGAAGGGTGGGAGAATACGGGAGTACCTGAAGGAAACACACACATACATGGGGAGATTGTACAAATTCCTTACAGACAGCGCGGAATTGGAACACAAGATACTGGCGCTGCAACAGCATCGCGCTAACCGCCAAGCAAACCATGCTGTAACCATGGAAGACTGCAGCACAGTCCCATTGACCTGCACCTTGATCCTAGCCCTCCATACTCTTCCCATTCATGCACCTATCCAAATTTTTCTTAAATGTCAAACTTGAGCCCAGATTCATCACCTCAGCTGATGGCTCATTCCACACTCTTACCACTCTCTGCTTGAAGCTCCCCTTGATATTCCCCCGAAACATCTCATGGTTTACCGTGTCTCACCTAACATCAGTTGAAAAAGCCTGCTTACATTTTCTCTGTCTATACCCCTAAAAATGTTATATACCTATCAAATCTCCCTTATTCTACTGTGCTCCAGGGAAGAAAGCCCCAACCTATTTAAACTTTCTCCTCGAGCCCAAGGAATATCCTTGCAAATCTTCACTGCATTCTTTCAATCTTATTAATACCATTCCTGTGGTTTGATGACCAAAACTGCACACAATCCTCTAAACTGGTCTCTGATAAAGGAAAAAAAAAGATTCCTGCAGTCTACCCTAGCAATACTCCTCAGACATGTCCCCTCTTAACAGCTCCCACCCCACAAAAGTAGAACAACCCCCTGCAGTCTCTTCTTAACTAAAATGCTCCATACCAGGCAGCAACCTAGTGAATCTCCCCACACTCTTTCCACTGCTATGAGTGAGGTCTTGGGGCAAATCTCTGCAATCGCTTAGCAGCATTGTGAGAGAATTTTACAAGGTGATTCACAAAGGTGATTGATCACATCATCAAGGGACAATGTGGGATAAGCAATAGCTGCTTGCCTTGGAAATAACAGAGACCTGGAGGAATGATTTAAAGGGACATTCAGCTTTGGTTGGAAGAGTTCTGCCTCTTTCCTGGAGGCAAGTGCAGATCAATGTGTCATTCCTGATTTCTATGGATCATTTGACTGAGGACCTGAATTGGACGAGGTAAATAAATGGCAAATTTTGCTGGGAAAATAATGGTCATCATTCATTCATTCCCAGCAAGTTCTCCACAGTAGACGGACAGTGGTCAAGAAATGACAGCACAACAGAATGGAAAATTAATCGCAGAACAAATTTTCAATGATAGATGAGGATCCAGCCATGTTATTCACTGTAGAATATTACATCAACTTTGGTGGTATCATGGACTCTGTCTGCCACAATAGCATGGATCCTCCTTGTGGCCACCCATTTCATATCCCTATCCCATTCCTTTGCTGGCATGCCTGTTCATGGTCCCATGCACTGCCCAACTGAGACCACCTGCAAATTGGAGGAACAACACCTCATCTTCCATCTGGCCATCCTCCAACCAGATGGCATTAACTTCAGTATCTCTAGTATACACTGAAACACACCTCTCTTCTTCCCACTGTCAGCCCCCACCCCCACCCCACCCCACCCCTGTCTCTTTCCCTCTTCCTCCTTTCATATAACCAAATCAAATCTCATCTTTCCTCTTATCATATCCAATTACCACCTCTTATGGATCTGTATTCCTTCCCCTGCCACTCTTCAGTCTTTATTCGGACACCTTCCTGTTCTTTGCTTATGCCCTGAAGAAGGGCTCAGGCCCGAAACATCGGTAATATACCTTCACCTCCTATGTTCACTGCAAGACTTACTGAGTTCCTCCAGTATTTCAGTGTGTTTTTAGTACAATCACAGTATCTGCAGACTTTGGAGCTTCACTCAGTAAACCATTAACATCCTCTCTCATGGCTGATAAAACTGTACTGGCATGTTTTAATAAAATACAAATATGATTAATTACTTATTTAACCGACTAACTAGTGAACAGAAACCATTAGCTAAGAGATTATTTTCAATAAGTATAATTATTAATTACCACATTATTTTAGGTAACTGAACTTTTGTGTGCACGTTAATTTCCTCTGTGCACTGGTTGTAACATGTGTGTTAGAGGGGACAGCGGCCACAGGGACGGAGCTTGGAAGTTCATTCTCCGCCATGGGAGGGAGAAAGAACCAGGTTCCTTCAAACAATGTACCCCGAGGTGATCATTAGCTATTGAGGAGGATTGACACAGGAGTTGGGAATTTCTAAGAAATTTGAAGGAGGTTCAATGGCAGTGCACTGGACATCCATTTCTTCCAAAATATTGAACCAGAGAGTTCTGCGGTTGCATTGCTTCAATCTAATTTAAATCTTGACTTGCACTACCCACCTGTTTCTTATTACAATATACGAACAAGTTAGTTAATCATCCCTGCATTTTCTGAAAATGATATCCTTACGATTCTTCAAGCAGACTGTGTGAATTATTTCCCTCTGACTTCTAACCTCAGATACCCATTGAAACTCCTGACATTACATGCCTCGTCCTCTTCATTACTGATGACTTCTTTTCCAGAGCAGCCAACACCCCTGAGGGAAGTCTGTACACTTCCTGAAAACAAAGGCTCGAGAATGTGACACCGACACATTATATTGTGCAAATAATGAGGGCCCTGTGCCAAATGCAGTGCTGTGTTTATTTGAGCTTTGGAAAGGACCTTAATCAAAAAGCATCTGTATAAATTCTCCTTGGAGCGAGGAGGTCAGGAGGACATTTTGATCAAGTCAATTAAGGTCTGTAATCAAACTATAAGGTGATCAATGGGAAGGGATACAGAGAAACATTTCACTTTTAAATTCAGCATGCTGTGATCTGAAAGCATGGCAGAAACAAATTTAATAGTGACTTTCTAATGAGGACTGGAAAACTGGGGAAGGAAGAAAACCTTTCCCAAGGCCACAAGGAAAAAAGCTAGGACTGGTATTAATTGAATAGCTCTTTAAAGGCCCAAATGGTGTGATTTGTTCTTCAGTGATAGAATATAATCTTCCAAGGACAACTGTCAGTCCATCACTGCAGAGGAGTCAAGATGTCAGGCCTCAGTATTGCAATCTGAATTACTAGCACTGGAAGTTTGTAAATTCAGCCCTTAAACCATGAGCTTTTATGAATTAAAGTCATTAATATTAGTGTAGGCAAATTTTGTGCAATAACAGTCTTAAGAAATGTTCACAATTCATGGCTTTATAAACAAAGAAGTCCAGGTACATTTTTCCAGAAATGTGGCTTTGTCACTACTGTGGTTTATACAAGATACAAAATTATTTTGTCATGTAATAAAACTGAAAAAGTGATATTACATGAAATTTACTTTAGTCTACTGTAAGGCAAAGACTTGCTATCAGCAGAAATTACCCGGTGACTCTTACAGTTAGAGAAAGAGAAGCAAAAGAGAATCACCCTCAGAGTCCATAGATTTTCCCCCAGTGCTCCTGCAGCCTCCTCAACCTTCAGTCCAAATCATGAGCACCCCCAGCTCCAGATCCAACCCTCTGACATGATCAGGAAGCTTCCTATTGCATCCCATTTGCAATATCGGGTACCCCTTCAGCCTGTCTTACGCAGCCTGGTGAGAGTCTCTTGACAACAGTCACCAGCAGCCCATGGCTTGTGTTGGTTCCTCGCCTCGAGCCTTGCTACCTCTGTGTTCTTCAGCCTTCGAATCCCTCACTGGTCTGCCGCCAATGGTCACCGTTCTGTGGGTCATCTCCTCCGCTTCTCCTTCTCAAGCAGGGTGGTCTCCCCATTTCTGGTACCCTTTAAAGCAGTGGTTCTCAACCTTTCCCTTTCCACCCACATACCACCTTAAGTAATCCCTATGCCATTGGTGTTCTGTGATTAATAAGGGATTGCTTAAGGTGGTATGTGAGTGGGAAGGGAAGGTTGAGAATCACTGCTCTAGACCCAATTGTTATTCTGCTTGAGAAAATTGTCATTGGCCCATTTCCTTTGGAGTTATGAAACCCTGCACCTAATGAGTCAATGAAGGAGTGGTTTTCAAACTCTTCCCCTTGGTTTATTTTCCCTGATGCCCCTTATGTAGCCCCTCTCCCTCACAGATCCATTCACCTAATCTCTTCTTTAGCTGAATACATCTTTTACCTACCAGCCTCAATCCAGCTCCACCCGTCACCTACCAGCCTCGATCCAGCTCCACCCGTCACCTACCAGCCTCGATCTACCTCCACCTGTCACCGACCAGCCTCGATCCAACTCCATCTATCACCTACCAGCCTCGATCCAACTCCACCTATCACCTACCAGCCTCAATCCAGCTCCACCTATCACCTACCAGCTTCAATCCAGCTCCACCTATCACCCCCAATCCAGTTCTATTTATCACTACTAGCCCGTATCTCACCTCTCTATCGTGGCCATCTTCTCTCTGCACTCTCAATCATGATGCAGAGTCTCACCTGAAACAGAAAAACCCTTTGTTTCCAACATTGTAGCCTGACCTATTGAGTTCCTCCAGCAGTTTATTTACTGTATCTGCTTTAACTCCAATTTCTTTTCTAAAACATTATAAATCATTCTCGGGCCTTGGCTGAGTATTGCATTTCATTCCGCGGACAATCTTTCAAAAAAGAACAGATCTGTTTCAGCATCTCCAGGTAGTCTATTCTTGGAGATTTCCCTCTGTTTGACTGGGGAGAAAAGGCCTTCAGATCATTTTCATAAACCCCATGCTCACTATAGTTTCATTGGTGGAATCTGCGCACATCATAAGAAATAAACCAGGGAGAAGACCATTTGGCCCCTTGATAGAGGTCTACAAGATTCTAAGAGGCATCGATAAGGTAGAGAGACAGCATATTTTCCTCAAGGGAGGTGTAGCAAACACCACAGAACATCCATACAAAGCATGGATTGTTTATCTATATGAAAGTTATGTCTGGTTGTGTGACGGCATGTTTTGCACCGAGGACTGGAGAACGCTGTTTCGTCAAGTTGTACTTGTAGAAACTGATGACAATAAACTTGACTTGAATGCAATGCATCTTCATACGTTTCAGTTGTGGATCTTGATCTCGCAAGTTTATTCCAGGATTTATCCTTTCAGGTTTTGTGTCTCTTTCAATCCCATTCAGATGAGGTCAGGAGGGTTTCATTTTTTTTTGGTGGACATGGGTCAGCACAACATCATGGGCTGAAGGGGCTGTACTGTGCTGGTCTGCCATCCAATAAGATCATGATTAACCTTTCATCTTGATGCCACCTTCCCGCCCTAATCTTACTTCTCTCATCACTTAAAAGTCTATCTTAAATATTATGAGCTATTGAACATCCTCTGCTCTTTGAAAAGATCATTTGGAAGGTCTGCTCCCTTTGAGTGAGGAACTTTTTCATTTTCTCTCTCTTGAATGGCTGAATGGGATTGAAAAAGTCACAAGTCCCGAAAGTGTAAATCCTGGAACAAAAGTGTGAAATCAAGATCCTCAAATGAAAGGTATGAAGATGCATTGCATTCAAGTCAAGTTTATTGTCATTTCATTACCGACGAAGCAGCATTCTCTGGTCCTCTGTGCAAAACACACAGACATAACACAGATACAGAGAAACCATACAGATGCAGGATGAGTATTTAATCTAAACAAATAGATTATGAATATGAGACACTCAGATGGTTAGTATGAGCAGTTCCTTTGGTCATTCAACATTCTCACAGCCTGTGGGAAGAAGCTGTTCCTCAGCCTATTTGTGATGGCTTTGATACTCTGTACCTCTTTCCCAATGGGAGCAGCTGAAAGATGCTGTGTGCAGGGTGGAAAGCGTCCTCAGTGATTTTGCATGCCCACTTCAGACAACGATCCCAGTAGATCACGTTGATTTTGGGAGTGGGGGGGAGACTCCAGTGATCCTCTATCCAACTCTTATTGTCCTGTGGATTGACCTCCAACCCATTTCTCTGCAGCAGCCATATCACGTCGTGATGCAGCCGGCCAGGACACTCTCGACAGCTCCTGTAGATGGTTGTCAATGTAGGCCAGTACCTTTGCCTTTATCACAGATACCGTTGTGCTTTCCTGACAAGTGAGGAGATTTTGAGTGTTCACGATAGTTAAGTGAACTCAAGGAACTTGGTGCTCTCCATTCTCTCTACTATAGAATTATTGATGTGTAGTGGAGGGTGGTCGCTCCTGGTTCTCCTGAAATCAACCATCATCTCCTTCGTCTTGTTCACGTTGAAACTCAGGTTGTTACTCTCCCACCATTTCACAGGATTTTCCACCTCTTCTCTGCAGGGTGACTGATCATTGTTGCTGAGGAGGCCAACAACTGTTGTGTCACCTGCAAACTTGATGACACTGTTAGAAATGGATCTGGCGATGCAGTCAAGGGTCAGTAGCGTGAACAGGAGCCAGCTGAGCACACAGCCCTGAGGTGTTCTAGTAGGACATGTCCTTTTCAGAGATTAGAATTTAAATTTCTATCATAATAAATGAGCTGATTTTTATCACAAGGACTTCTGAACTTGAACTTGCTGCAAGATACAGAGTTTGGAGCAGAACGTTTACCCTTTTCTTTCTCACCTTCATTGCTTACAACCAGTAATAACCCAGCGCTCCCACATTATTCAATTTCGGAAATATTGTGCACTTCAATTACAATGGGATATCTATCTTATTATTGGAAACTCAATTATGGTGACATCTTGAATGGAGGGTCAGTCGTGGAGACTAATACTGGCACACTTGCCTGCAGACACAGTTAGTGGAACCAGTCACATCTCTATACAGCAAAACAGAGCAGGATGACTAAAAGAGTGAGATGAATGAAATAAATTCACTGGCCAAATTGTACTGCTGCTGCATTCTTACTATATTTAAGAGGTTTTGCTATTCAGGTGATTTATGTCACTCTATTGAATGTCAGCCTTAGGAAACTGCAGCGTAAATCAAGATTTTGATGGTGATTTGTTGTAATTTCCATCCTTTGCATTTAACCAATAGATACAAATCACTTCTGAAGTCGGTAATTCCCAAATGAATTTATTGTCATAATGAGATAGCAAGGTGAAAAGCATTGTTACGTCACTTCATATTCAGAAGTTTTCTGATCATGGGTGATCACAAAATCCGGCAAGGGATCTTATCCATTTGCAACTCAGGCTGCATTATGTTTAGATAATTATAGAGCTCAATTAATCATTATTAATCAGGTGCAAAATGCCTCTTGGAACAGTTTTGACAAGTGGATGTCTCCTTAACACCTCTCTGGTGGCTGGTTACAATGTCTGGTATTCAGACTTGCCAGGCACTTATCTGAAGAGATTCATCAAATAATGGCCTTTTGTACTGCTACCCGCCTTGATGCGACTGCTAGCCTTTAGGGCAATGCAGAGGAATCTGAGCTTTTATTTGGCTGAAGCTAAGAATGAAAAGACTGAGCGAGGGCCAAAAAGAAAACCCAGAGCAATTTAACTCAAAACATGATATCGTCATTTTAATCTCGAGTTTCCCCGCTGCTACCTCTACCCCTTTCTGAGTGTTTGGTGGAAAAATGTGCAATGTTTGTCAAGAAGACGTTACTGATCTCATTTTCAGTGTAGAAGTAAAGGAACACACGTAAATTAATATATGTATTGAAAGGTCACAACTATTGAGGCAGAGCAGACTTAACGAATAGAACATGCCCTGGGAAAGGAAGAGCAAGTATTCTTCAAAAAAGTCTTTCCCTTGTGCAATATATTTTTCTTAATTTAGAGATACAGGCCCTTTCGGCCCTCAAATACACCCTTGTGACCAATTAACCTCATACATTTTTTGAATCTGGTGCACCCGGAGGAAATCCACGCAGACACTGGGAGGACGAACAAATTCCTGAAAGACAGTGCCAGATTTGAACCCAGGTCACTGGCACTGTGCTGGATATTGATAGTCCTTACTGAGATCTGGTATAATTTACTAATATAGACAGAAGGAGATGGACAGGTATATGGATGAGAAGAAGATGGAGGGTTATGGGCATTGTGCAGGGAGGTGGGACTAGAAAGGGGTGTTTGGTTCGGTGCGGACTAGAAGGGCCTAATGGCCTGTTTCCGTGCTGTAATTGTTATGTTACTGCAGGGATTGATTGAATCAAATCTACTTTATTCAGCTTTCAGGAAAAGCCCTCATCCCTAAGGTCCTGGAGGATGTGATGAAGTGTGTATGGCTGCAATCCTTGGGGTGGGGCAACACCACAAAGTGTTTTGGGAATAGGTTCCAGAATTCAGATGCTACGTTGAAGGAACTTTGCGGGGTTCCTGATTCGACCCATACATCGCCTGTATTCACGCAGACTCTCGCTATTGCCTGCCCCTGCCCCACACTCCCAGATGAATATTCTTCAGATGTGCGACCTTCCAAACACAGCGTTGGGCAGCAAGGTCTCATGAGCTCTCTGTGCTGTGACTTGAACTCATTTGCCACAATGCTGAGCTCCACTGCTTGAATGATTCAACAGCCTTTGTCAGGTGGCAGCAGGAGAAGGGCCCAACCCGCGACCACCATGTGAGAAGCTTTAGGGGTTTTTCGTTGTTTCAGATACTTGACTTTATATGTTCAAGTTCAATTATCATCCAATTGTACAAAACAGCGTTCTCTGCAGCTCGATGCAACACACAGACATAACACACATACAGACAAATGCACAGGTCACATATATGAATATTAAATTAAATCAATATTATTGCTAAATAAATAGTTGAGTCACGGAGGGTTTCTATGAGCAGTTCATCAGCCATTCAGCAGACTCACTGCCCGTGGGAAGAAGCTGTTTCTCAGCCTGGTGATTGTGGCTCAGTTACTCCTGTATCTCTTTTACGACGGGAGAAATTGAAAGATGTGTAAAGGATGGAAGGGGGTCCTCAATGATTTTGCGCGCCTTCTTCACACGACAATTTCAGTAGACCACATCAATGGGAGGGGACTGGGGTTTTACTCTCTTTTGTTAACTGATCTGTGCTGGTACATTGGATTAACAGGGAAATTCTGCAATTAAAAATTTAGTATCAACAATTCTACTTTAGAATTGGAAGGGTCCTCACTGATTTTATGAGCCCTCTTCAGACAATAATCCTGGTAAATCTGATCTATGGGGTGAGGGAGGCCCCATTGATCCTCTTTATAATTTGCTTAAATAATTCAAAAATATGATTTTAATGAAAATAAAAGAAAAATTATAAACATATTGAAACACTAGTAATCCATTGAAATGTTGAACTGAAGTAAAATATGAATGACAGACCCTTGTTTCCCCCTGAATCTCCCAGGTTGGAAATTGCTATTCAAATGAACAAGGATTCCAAATTTTCTCCAGGTGAGGTTGCTGGCCAGGTCCATGTAATGCTGAAAAATCCCAGTGTGTTCAACCTCCACGTGGCAATCGCCGGATATTCAGTTCTTTCAGGATTTCCAGTTCTTTCAGGATTTCCAGCAGGGATACAGAAACCCAGGTTGAGTCTGTCTGTGTCCAGATAAATGCTATTGATTCCCTTTGGAACCTCCCAGCAAAGCCAGCTGAATTTGGTCTGATTATCTTCGACATCAGGAAGGTGACTGGCTTTGAGCAGGGACTGCAGATGGTGGTGTTTCCCTGTTGCTCCTGACCTTTTTAGGGGTAGTGGCTGTGTGTTGAGAAGGTGTAGGGAGGCAAACCTGGCGGGGCTGGAGTAGATGGCACCCACAGCAGCTGAAATATGCAGTGATGCGAGGCATAACTATCTAGCATGGTGCATGGCATGTCAGATTTCAATTTTATTTTCAGAGTACATCTATGGCATTACATACAACCCCGAGATTCTTTTTCCTGCGGGCAAGAATGACCACTTATTGGTAGTGCAAAAAAAATGTCAATGTACACCATGTAAACAAATAAAGAAATTTAAATAAGAAAACAAGCCTGAAACATCAGTTATATATTTTATCTTTGCTATATAAAGGACACGGTTTGACCCGCTGCGTTTCTCCAGTGTTGTGTTTTTACAAGAATTGTAAACAACTGACTGTGCTCTACTGAGAGAAAAAAAAATCAATAAAGTGCAAAAGAAAGAGTCCTCAAATGAGTCTCTGAGTTTATTATTGAGGAGTCTGATGGTGGAGGGGTAGCAGCTTAACTGTTCCTGTACCTGGTTGTGCCAGTCTTGTGGCACCTATACCTCTGTACTGATGGTAGCAGCAAGAACAGAGTGTGTGCTGGATTTCCAGCAGGGATACAGAAACCCAGGTTGGGTGGTGTGGATCCTTGATAATTGCTGCTGCTCTCCGATGGCAGCATTTCCTTGATAGCGGGCAGGGATTTGCCTGTGGTGTCCTGTGTCCACTACCTTTTTCAGGGCTTCAATCAAGTAATCTGTCATTACTTGAATTGTTTCAGCTTCTTGAGTGTGGTTAAAGGTGTACTCATTGAAGCAAGGGAACAGATGTTGGGAAAATCTTTGAGACAGCCTCAACAGAATGCCCAGCTCTGACATTTTGCTTGTGGTTGCACTTGTCCACACTAGAGCAAGTCATTCTGTTGAGTTTCTGGTCAACGGGGACCCTCAAATTTTTGACGCCTGGCAAATTGTCATGGTAATGCCAATAGATAAGTCAGAGGAGAAAAATGGCAAGCTGTGTGAATCAAGTGAGATCAAACACACTGGGAGGCAGCTAACGTTTATGCAACCTGGTTCAGTTAAATAGTCTTTGCCTGTATATGGATTCAGCTACACTAAATAATCTCAGTGACATTTCAGATAAAATGCGACTCAATAGATGGTTGATGCATGTTAAATGTGTTGCACAGAGCTCCTGCCATCAACAGATTGACAATTTGTATTACCTCAGAGGATGTATGCTGGTAGGAGCTCTCAATCATTTGATTCTACTGCTTCGAGTAGCATGAAGGTAGCCACATGGAACACGACCATCCCAAAGTTACATCCACCATCATTCATTTCTCTTTGTTACCTTGTCAAATCCCACCTGGCAGGATTTTGGATGCATCTTTGCCAACAGAATTGAACTGTTCAAGTAAATGGTCCATTGCTTTTGGCAAGAATGATTTGAGAACAGGTATCTATGCCATGCTCTTGTCAGCTGCAGCCCAGTGAATGGCATTTGTGGGTCTGAAATTAAGGCATTTGCCTTTGGAGGTCAATGAGTTCTCATTCTCAACTGTGTTCAGATTATGCAAAAATAAACAATGTCTAATTATAAAGGCTTCATTTAACTGTTCAATGTGCATTAATGCCCGCAGAACAAGCTCTTGCTCATTGAGATCCAAGTACCTTAGAATAATGGATTTTTGATTAATTTTTTTCTCTTCTGACTAGTTGTGCAATAAAATATCATTATTGTATTCTAAAATAATGATATTCAGCCTGATGTAACTTGACCCACCCAGGGTGTGGGCTATGGCCGAAGGACTCACACCAGGCTGCGGGGATGCTGGAGATAGAATCATGGGAACAGATATCAGATCTGGGATTCGAGAGGGAGCTGAGGTCAAAAAGGGATCCCGAAGGACTTCGCAGGCTGAAGGCTTCTTGATTGTATCGGAGCTTTGGATCAGGAGCTCAGGTTGTCAACAGATAGAACAGGGTGTGTGAACGGTTGCAGAGGCAGTGGAAGCGCTGGAGGTGAATCCACACACACTCAGTGTCTCTGAGGGGACTCTCTTCTGCTATTTTCATAATGTAAGGGGCTCTGTGGAACACTAATAACGATTCTTTGTCTGCCTTAGGGGAGGCAGAAGAAAATTTTATGCAATATTACATTTTCTGTATTATAAAGTTATAAAGGAATCTTGATACAATATTGAATTATGGTTTTTTTTAATGGCAGTAGGGCATTAATTTAAGGACAGGTGTTTTTTTTTTGATAGACTTTGCGTGATTTTACCGGTGGGAAGAATGTCCGGGGTCTCGGCCTTGGATGTTCACACATGAACGGCCAAAACTCCAAATCTCCATTTCTTTACACGCGTTTAGACAGCGTACCGGAAGTGTGGGAAGGAAAGAACCAGGCCCTGCAACACCACGGCGGCAAGATCCCATTGTTCACGGGATGCCTGCTGTTCCCGTTAGACTCCAGGCATTCCAGGATGTCGACAAGGGGTCGAGGAAGTAAAATGTCAGACTGCGAATGGCACCCTCATTCCCATTCCGTGCTTTTTACACAGAATGTGTTCTAAGAAAATGGGATTAATTTCCTGGAATGCAGTGGCTATGTAAACAGCACAAAAGACACAACTGGAGAAGGAGCATGAGAGAGACGTGGAGACCTTTGTTTTGCATAACGAACTGTCATGAAGCAGAGAGAAGCAGATTCAACTGCAATATTGAAAAAGAGGATTCCTTCGAAAGAACAACTTGCCAGGATCGGGAAAAGGAGCAGGCGAGTGGGACCAGTCAAAAAAGCTGGACAATGCGTCAAAAGGGCCCCTTCTGTATTGCATCATTCACTCAGCTATACATAAGCATGTTTGGTCGGTACTTCTCGGCCCAAAGTTCCATGTGAATGAAGCTGTGATTACTGATTCGAGAGGTTAAAAATTTAAAGGACCACAGATGGTCATCAACTATGACCACTTTGTGCTAATCAATTACACAGCTTGGATTAATTGTCCCTGACAACAACAAGGACAGCCATCAGACAACAATTATAAACTTACTTGAAAATGTAAGGATTTCTCAGATAAGGACATGCGAAGGTGTTTCTTTACTGTAATAACTACAAAGTATTGCCCTTAAGGAAACTGCTTGGCCCCACTGTTTCATATTATGAATATTGCTTGTATTACCATCCCTGAGCGCATAACTCTGCATTTGAGAGATAAGTATGAAGCAGACTCACTGAACAGAGGGCTGACAAATGACAACAGGAATAACTGGAATTTTCATAACTCCTTTAATAATTTGGAGATGCACAGAGCACCGTATAGCCAACAAACTATAGTTTATCTGAACTTGGATTATCCTCAGTTACCTGAAATTTTTTGGACCTGGAAGGGATGTCTGTTCAGCTCCAAAAAATGTTTTAAATAATTGAGGATTTCAGAAAAATCAGAACTCCTCATTTATCCGATAAATGTCAGTGTTCCAAAAAAATAAAGGTCATCCTACAGCTTGAGCAAACTGATATGTGGTTAAACAAAACTTTCCTTCTCAACCACACACATTACTGAAGCTTTTGAAAAGCAAGACAAGTTTGAGGAAATTTGTTATGTCACCCATGACTCTTGAACATTTCTACAGGTGTTCCGTGGAGAGTATTGTGGCTGGGTTGAATCACTGTCTGGTACAGATGTGCCAACTCTCAGGACTTGAAAACACTCCAGAGGCACCAGACTTCAATCAATCTAGGAAATCTACAAGAGGCAGGGTCTTAAAAAAGCAGCCTCCATCTTCAAAGACCCCCCCCACCCCACCTTTCCCCACCACCCAGGCCATTCCCTCTTTGGAAAAAAGATACAGGAGCCTGAAGACAAGCACTCAGCTCAGCGGCACAAGGACAACTTCTTCCCCTCTGCCATCAGATTCCTGAATGAACAATGGACCACAGACACTGCCTGACTTAGACGTTTTCTTGGACTATTTTTAAAAAAATTTATTTTGGAAGGTGGTTTCTCTAAATGTTTGCACCGTGGTGCTGCTGCAATGCAATGATTTTCATGACATCCTCATGGCAATAGATTCGGAAAAACTGCAGGTGCAGGAAATCTGTAAAAGAAGTGATCAGCAGATTAGGCAATGTCTGTGGAGAGGGAAACAGTTAACGTTGTGGCCAGTGATCTTTCATCAGAAAGGGGCAGGAGTTAGCCACTTGCCCCTTTAAGGCTTCTTTGACTTTTCACAGGGTCATGACTGATACCCTCTCTCAATGCTACATTCCCACATTCTCTTTTTTGCATCTTGATGTTCATCTTAAATTTATTCAGTAATTTTGGCCTTCATGCTAGCTCTCCACAGATTCACTACCGATCAGTTCCATATCTCTGACCCGTCAGCTTTGATTGCAATTGTTTACCTGTGCTCTTTGCAGACGGTGAATGCAGTCTGCTCACAGGAGCAATTTGTGGAACTACTTGCATGCATCTGGGCTGTCCAGATAGCTGACAGGTGATCTTAACACCCGAGTGCCCTGCTCCATCATGTACCTTTCATTGTCTGTGGTGATCCTTCGTACAATGAGTTTCCCACTGGAGTTCCAGAGTTGTCAGCCTTATTGTTGTTGGCATGTCAAGGTGCTTCATATTCAGCTGGTACAACCGTTGGAATCTAAATGTATCATCACTGCATTCAGGGAACCAAGCATTTTGATCACTTCCATTGGACAATGAAGATTTTGCTTCCTGAACACTTTGGGGTATATTTTATAGATTTTGGGCTGCTGATCAAGAAAGTCACCTTAAAATTTTCCTATCACCTATCGTTTTTTTAGAAACCTATTTGAGTGATTTCCTGTCCTATTTTAAGTCAACTTCACGCATCCAAAACCATGAAATGCAACACGTCATTGAAAATTCATTTTCTGCGTTCGCACTGGGACTCCCTTCCTGCTGATCCTGGTCCCATCAGTGAAGGCTTCAGCAGTTCATTGCAACCATGGAAAATCAGTATCAGGGCAACTAGAATCCAGCAATGCTGGTCAACTATTGTTGGACACTGACACGAGGCATCAGATGCTGAGTACAAACAAAAGTCAGCTGCAAAATATTTTTAGGTCAGTTGAACTGAAGCAATGTGATTATACATGGTAATTTCAATAAAAGTTAATTTAATATTTCTCCAACTTCCTACATGATACAGCAAATCTGGAATTATTTTTGTGTTCAGCTTGAAGTTGTCTATCATAATTCCCCTTTTTCTTCAGGAAACAATCCTTTTAAAAAAAATTGTTGTCCTGTCTTATCAAACATAGTTCACATGTGATTTGTTTACTGCCAAGGTCAACCCTTGTTTTTGAAAGCTTCAAATCCCAAGATTCAAGATTCCTCTGATTGTCATGTAAGAATACAGAAAATGTACCATGCACAATATTTTGTTTTGCCTGCCATAAAGCGAACAAAGAGTCACCAATAGCATTGCTGAACAAAGCTGTGTGATCCCTCTAACAATAAAGCATGAAAGATAGCTTGTCTTTCAATAGGGATCCACAGTGACAGTGGATAAGCAGCTGTGAGATGCTCCAATTTGCAATTTCATCTATAAATGTATCCAATGATATCCTTTGGCAACACAGTCCTTGCCCTGCTCTAAAGTCATGGTTATAGATGTAGAAAGTGATCGTTTCCAGTGAGGAAGTTTAGATTGACGTTTTGTTTTCTGAACTTCCTCGATTTACATGGCCTCTTGATTGGAACCATCCTTTCCCGACTTCCTTCGTTACCTCTCGTAGTCTTTTTAAAAAATTACAGCATGGTAGAAGTCAATTCTGGCCATTTAAACCCATGCTGCCCAATTACACCCAAATTAACCTACAGCCCCGTCCATTTTGAAGGGTGGGAGGAAACCAGAGCGCACAGGGAAAACCCACACAGACTCGGGGAGAACGTATGAATTCCTTACAGACAGTGCTGGATAGCATCTGCTAACCGCTACACTGACCGAATTCTGTTCTGCAAATTCTCCATTGGCTAAATTTTCAGTAGAGCCATAGCCGGCACCGGGGGGACATATTCACGGGCATTGCCACCCCACCCTTGCATCCACCCGTAGGCCAACGCAAAACTTGTTAAATTAAATTATATTTATTATATTAAAACCTTTTTGCTAAATGAAATTTAAAAAATATGGAAAAAAAATTACATACATGTCTGATGTCAGAAAGGAAGTCAAATTGTAATTCATGGAACGCCCAGGAACACGTGATGTCATAACAGAAGTTGCATCACGACTGCGAGCAGTGTGCGCGCCAGATTGAAACCTGATTAAAGGACGCTTGCCGTTCCTCCATTGTGGATCGATTCTTAAAGGTACATGGACAATGGAAATGGATACAAGAAAATGGCTGGACGTATCTGCTTCAAGGCCTCCTATAGCTCCACCAGCACCCAGCTTACCCACCCCATAAAGTAAGAGGCTCCTTCTGTGAGCAGCCATGATACACCTGGTAAAGTCAGCGCTAGGTGTGGAAGACAACCCATAGCACCAACACTCGCAGCCTGCAACAATGCATTTGATTCACCTTACAATACCACCCTTGGCTTTCAGGATTATTGCACAAAATGTCAAATGATTCTTTGGGTCCGTCTGCATTTATTCGGTAAGGATATATAGAGTATTTCAAATGATGTTCTAATGACGTGCACAGTGCAGTGTGTGTATGTGAAAGAGACTTTGCAGCATGTCTTTTTTTTTTAAATTGGAGCTGGGTTGGTGTGTTAGTTGTTGACAGCAAAGCCTTATAATCAGCAGTTTGTGTGTGGTTAGACGATGCCACAGAGATGGAAATAGTGTAAACAGAAAGGAATATAATAATGTACAGTGATGGATACAGAACTTTGAACAGTTTTCCTTTTGTTTTTACTTTAAATAAGTATATGAATAAGGTTTATGTTTGGTTGAGGTTTAATGTTAATTTTATTTATGGCGTTGAGAAGATGACAAATACACGTGAAGCCCAAAAAAGGTTGCTTTCAGAAATAGCTTTATTCCCATGGATGCTAGAGTGCAGAATGGCTTGAACACGAAGTTGTAGGGTCTTTAAGCTTCAGGCCCAAGGGCAGAAACCTCAGCACTAGTGTCACTAGGGGTTGTGGGTGACGCTATCAGAGGTGGTGTCACCAAAATGAGTCATGTGGTTCCCGAAACCACGTGTGTTTGTCTGAAACGCTGGAGTGAGGGTCAAGTGTGATGGCGCAGCGGATGGAGGAGGTCCATGGCAGGTAAGGCACCCCCACTGAGTGAGTTCTGGAATGGTAGCTTGTGCCCCCACTGTTGTTACCCTAATGGTCCCTGATTAGATCCCTTCTGATGCCAACCCTGACTTGAGCTGGTACTGGAAATTTAACTCTGAAGGTAAGCCAGAACGAATGGCTTCAGAAACTGGCACCCCACTTGCAATACTCATTTACAACTCAAGAAAGCACAAAAAAATGTGGAATTATAGAAACTCCATTAAAATAAGTTAGCCACCAACCTGTAATGAGGCTGTAGAGGTAAAGGATATTTGGCTCACTCCAAACAGGTTCTGCTTCTCTGGAATTCTCTAACCTGGAGATCTGCAGAGGGAGAGAAACACTGAATATTTTTGAAATGGGAATTGACAGATATTTGAATTCCAAGGGAGTTAAGGGGCACAGGAAAATAGGATTGACTCCAAGAATGGATCTGCTGTAATTATATTGAAGAGTGGAGTGAACTTGACCCATGTTTCGGCCTCTCCCTCTTTATGTTTTCCATGTTCCTGCATTCCAGCAAGAAAAAAGGGCATTCAAATTAACTGCATTGTCCATTTCTTCGTGAGCTGCCTTTGAAGGTTGTGGCTTTTCAAATTACCCAAGTACATCAGTTGCCTTCAAACGTCAGATCAGGGTTAATGCTTCCACCATCTTTTTGACAGTTAACTTCAGACTCTACTTCCCACACCCTCACCCCTCCAGCTTCAGGTAAAAAAAAGCTTTTGCTCAAATCCAATCCAACTCCTCAAAAACTTCACTCTCGAGGTTATTGACTTCTCTGATATTTATACAAATTAGAACTCCACCCCATCTTCACGGTTTCAAATTAAGCAATGATAATCTTTCCCCTTAACAAAATATCTCCAGCTCTGATAAATCTCCCATGGATCCTCTCTTGTGACTCATTCCTGTTCTGAAATTTTTCCTGCTGCAGACAACCCTAGACATTTTTGTGGAATCCCTGCAGTCTAAACTGAACTGCAGACTGTCCACAACAATGGGCTAATGAATACGACACATACGATGATACGTTCAGCTCATCATGCTATCGCATATGGAGCAAGGTGACATTTACTTACCAGCAACAGTCAACCATTCTGTTGAATCATTGGAATGCAGCTGGTATGAACAGGATCTGTGGATCTTGAGCCATTTTGCTCTTCTGTCTTGGGGCTTTATTGGATGTAGGTGAAGACATAGACGTATTTATGTCATACATTTCGGGTGACATCGACTCATGTTCAGCCTATGTAAGTACTGCACCTATGGTACTTTGTCTAAACGTGTGGCAATTTCCGTACACAGGTAATTCTGTATGAATGGCCACTCCAGAAGATAAGAGTACAAATTGACTACAAAGAAATTACATATTTTATGTGTAAAATCCATAAAAGAAACATTTCTGGAGCTCTGAAGTCCTGAAAAATGGACTAATTTTTCCCTTACTTACAATCAATTGTGTATGTTAAGTTACATCCTTTTTTTAAATAAAAGACTGAATCCTGAGTTTGAAAAGTCTGCAAACACTGTGCTTGAAGTAAAAACACATGAAAATCTGGAGAAACTCAGCAGGTTTCACAGTGTCCATAGGAGGTAAAGATACATCACTGATATTTCGTGGCTGATCTCCTCTTCAAGGAATAAGCAAAAGAACGAGAAAGCATCAGAATAAAGACTAGTCTGGCAGGGGAGGAGTCCAGAAGAACAAAAGGTGTTAAATGAACAAGAGGTGAGAATCGGTTTTGGCTCTGTGAAAGGAGACAGAGGGAAAAGGGAGACAAACCTGGGGTAAAGGCAACAGGGGTAAGGGGGGGGGGGTGTGCGGTTGAACAGAAACCGGTCAGGTCAATGCTAATGCCATCCAGTTGGAGAGTGCCCAGACTCAAGATGAGGTGTTGTTCCTCCAATTTGAAAGTGGTCTCAATCTGGCAGGGCATGAGACCATGGACAGGCATATCAACAAGGGAATGGGACAAGGAATCCCCATGGGTGGCTACTGGGAGGTCCACGCTTTTTCTTTTCATTCACATACCTCTTAAAGTAATCCCTATGCCATCAGTACTCTGTGATTAGTAAGGGATTGTTTAAGGTGCTATGTGAGTGGGAAGGGCATAACTGCTCGAGACCCAATTGTTACTGAAATTTTTTTTTGAGAAAAATTGTCTTTAGCCCATTTCCTTTGGAGTTATGAAACAGTGCACATCATGAGCCAAGTGGATACGGTTAAAACAGTAGTTGGCGGAGGAGAGAGCCAAGGTGCTCAACAAAGTGATCTCCCAGTTCAGCTGAATCCTAAGTTCACCTTGTCCTTGATAAGTAAAATAGGATGTGATTAAATGTTTGCCTTCCTGTAGGTGAGGGAAGATACCAATGCTCACTGCTGTAAACTTACAGCGCCCATACCTCTCTAATATTATATACAGGTTCCTCTGTTTCCATGACAATCTGCTTCTCAATAATCCTGCAGCAATAACATTGCAGTCATTAGGAGGCTTTCATTGAATTACAGTTCAATTCACTCAAATCAATTTATTTTCTGTGAAATGTGCAGATATTTCTGAAGGAGAGACTAAAACACTGCACAGTGGCAAGACACTCTATGAAAGTATCACAGGCAGAGAAAAGAAAAACAAAATTCATAGGACAAAATCACCACCACAAATTTAGGATATCACTTATGTTCCAAATACATCTGCCGGATGACACATATCTGGGAGCAATTTTCAAAATGAATCTCATTCTGGGGCTCAGTTGGGAGTTGTAAAGTACACATTATTTGTGCTTGGGATGCCGCCCAACTCTCCAGATTGAATGCCTGCCTTGCATTGGTTCCCAGCTAACTGCTTGTAGCTAGTGTTCATGACACGATTGTCTGGCTCAATGGCAAAACCTCACCAAACCTGTCAACTGGCATCAGATTCAAGGATTAGCTTTCCATTCCCAACATTCAAGCATCTGATGTTTCCCATCTACTCCCTCGAAGAAATGATTCTTACAATAATTACACTAGACCAGTGGTTCTCAACCTTAATTTTCTACTCACATTCCACTTTAAGTATACCCTATGCCATAGGTTCTCTGTGATTATCAAGAGATTACTTAAGGTGGTATGTGGGTGGAAAGAAACAAAAATTGAAAACTACTGTTTTAACCGTATCCACTTGGCTCATGATGTGCACTGTTTCATAACTCCAAAGGAAATGGGCTAAAGACAATTTTTCTCAAAAAAGATTTTCAGTAACAATTGGGTATCGAGCAGTTATGCCCTTCCCACTCACATAGCACCTTAAACAATCCCTTACTAATCACAGAGTACTGATGGCATAGGGATTACTTTAAGAGGTATGTGAATGAAAAGAAAAAGGTTGTAAACCATTGCACTGGACAATGAAGATTTTGCTTCCTGAACACTTTTGGTTGTATTTTATGGATTTTGGGCTGCTGGACATGAAAATCACCTGAAACATTCCTATCAGAGATCATGCTTTCAGATATAACCTATTTTTGTGATTTCTTGCGATATTTGAAGTCTACTAGCATTTTGCCCACAAAGCAAACTGTTTTGGTCATTCCAATAATGCCTGGGTATGCATCCAGTGCAGCTGCTATGCAAATGTGGTCTTAGGCCTGGGCATGTTTAGTCAAGGTAGTTGCAGACAGGCTATAAAAGCAGCTCACATATAGATACTGTGCATTACAACAATAAAGATCAAATGCATGTTGATTCACATGTTCTTCAGGTAATAATATACTGAGTGTACTTAACATCATTTGTCTTCAAGAAAATTCCAGAGAGCAGAAATGTCTTGTCAATGTTGTTACAGCTGCGATACATTGTTGCATTTGTGGCGAGTTTACACCTAAGCTTCAAAGATTCAGAATGACTGAACTTATTAAGAGAGCCTACAAGCTTGACTTCGTTTGTAAAATTGGTGAGTAAGACAAACCGTGGGCTCCTCACATTTGTTCTGCAAACAGAGTTTGGTTCATAGACACATTATGCAATTCAACAAGCACAACTCAATAAAATTTAATTTAATGTTCCCCCAACTTCTGAGATGATATAACAAATTTGAAATCATTTTTGTGCTCAACCTTAGAAGTTTCGATCATAATTATTTATCAGGAAGCAAACATTTTGGAAAAAAAATTGTTGCCCAGTGTTGTTAGACTCTGTGCAACTTGAACCAGATCCTTGATATTCATGCTGGTTAAACACAGGGAAATGGAGAGCAGGGATATCTCCATAACTCACGAACCCATATTTAATGCTGTCAGCTGTGGTACCAATACAGTTTTAGTCATAATCCCAGATAGATCTGCAGCAAGGCAAGACAGCTAAACACATACCTTTCTCTATTAAGTCATTTATGATTAATGTTCAATGCCACCATAGTTACTGAAAGTACCAAATGTCAATTTACCCAATTTTTCAAAGACAGCATTTCACTACTTCATTCCATCTCTATGGACCTCAACCAGAGAAGAAAACTTCCCATTTCAACAAAAAAAATTGAAATGGTGGTGCTGCTGGGGCATCTATACTGGCAGCGCAGTCACTGGTACAGATCTCTGGGAGGTGGGGAGCAGAGACACAGCACTCCTTCATTGGGTGCAACCGCCCAGTCTGACTGCCATGGGCTCTGCATATGCCTGTTAAAGGAGTAGACGGTGGGTTATTTTAAAATCCTGCGACCGAGGGCATAATTTAGTGGTGTCTCGAGGGGTTGTAGACTCTTGGAGATCTCAGGACTGGAGCAGGACATCAGAAAATGGGGAGACCACCCTTAATTTAAGAAGGAGAAGCAGAGGAGATAACCCATGGGACGGTGATCACAGCAGTGGACCAACGAGGGGCTCCAAGACTGAAGAACACATAGGAGGCTGTTAGCGACTCGAGGTGAGGAATTTTATGACCACAGTTTGGTGGACTGTTCCTACAGCAGCAAGCTGTAGGTGTGATTCAGCTTGCAAATGTTATCTTGACTGCTTCAGATCCCCTACTTTGGACCCTGACATCAGCTGTGAAACTATCCAAATTCCTGCTCCAAGGTATTGCCAAAGCTGACCTTGACTGCTCTCTCAGCACCGCAGTCAAACATGCTGCCATCATGTGTGCTCAGACCCATGGATAACAAGGGCTAAGTGTACCAATAATGGGAGTCAAATGCTGAACAATCAAGATGTCTGATCTTCCACAATAAAGAGTCCCGACCCAAAAGAAACCCTCCAAAACTTCCAAACAATGGGATAATGAGAGGTTTGACTTAACACTATTTCTGTTTACATCCGGTACCGCACGGATGGCAGTCCCTTCAATCTGAGGCGCCTGCAAGCTCACACCAAGACACAAGAGCAACTTGTCCGTGAACTACTCTTTGCAGACGATGCCGCTTTAGTTGCCCATTCAGACCCAGCTCTTCAGCGCTTGACGTCCTGTTTTGCGGAAATTGCCAAAATGTTTGGCCTGGAAGTCAGCCTGAAGAAAACTGAGGTCCTCCATCAGCCAGCTCCCCACCATGACTACCAGCCCCCCTACATCTCCATCGGGCACACAAAACTCAAAACGGTCAACCAGTTTACCTATCTCGACTCCACCATTTCATCAGATGGAAGGATCGACAACGAGATAGACAACAGACTCGCCAAGGCAAATAGCGCCTTTGGAAGACTACATAAAAGAGTCTGGAAAAACAACCAACTGAAAAACCTCACAAAGATTAGTGTATACAGAGCCGTTGTCATACCCACACTCCTGTTCGGCTCCTCTACCGGCATCACCTACGGCTCCTAGAACGTTTCCACCAGCGTTGTCTCCGCTCCATCCTCAACATTCATTGGAGCGACTTCATCCCTAACATCGAAGTACTCGAGATGGCAGAGGCCGACAGCATCGAATCCACGCTGCTGAAGATCCAACTGCACTGGGTAGGTCACGTCTCCAGAATGGAGGACCATCGCCTTCCCAAGATCGTGTTATATGGCGAGCTCTCCACTGGCCATCGTGTCAGAGGTGCACCAAAGAAGAGGTACAAGGACTGCCTAAAGAAATCTCTTGGTGGCTGCCACATTGACCACCGCCAGTGGGCTGATATCGCCTCAAACCGTCCATCTTGGCGCTTCACAGTTCGTCGGGCAGCAACCTCCTTTGAAGAAGACCGCAGTGCCCACCTCACTGACAAAAGACAAAGGAGGAAAAACCCAACACCCAACCCCAACCAACCAATTTTCTCTTGCAACCGCTGCAACCGTGTCTGCCTGTCCTGCATCGGACTTGTCAGCCACAAACGAGCCTGCAGCTGACGTGGACATTACCCCTCCATAAATCTTCGTCCGCGAAGCCAAACCAAAGAAAGAATTTCGTCCTGAAGTCGCGTGTTATTGGAAACTAGTTTGAGACCAAGGTTTGATATTATCTCCAATTTTGATGGATCCCTTTGAATTTGTTGCTCACTGATTCAATATACCTTTATTGTTATAAAATAGTACAGAATAGGTAATATATCGCCTTCTGCCTGCTGTAAGAGTCACCCTTTGTATCTCCCAGCACCCCTTACAGCAAGAGAGAAAGGGAAGCAAAGGAGAGCCCCTTCACAGTCTCCAAGTGTCTGTGGATTCACTACTGTTGATTAACTCAAGGTGGATACTTCCAGCCATGTGAAATGACTTAATTTTAAAGGAGGTGTTAAAATTTGGCCCATGTGCCACTCAGATGGAGAGGTATTTCATCACAGAAACCATTTTGAAGGTAGCAAACCTTCTCTTTCTAGAACCATGGGTAATATTTAACACCGAAATGACTTCACTAAAACAGATTTTCTATTCCATCTTGCATTGCAATTAGTTGGAGCAAGTCGGCTCTAAATTGATTTCCATTTACAACAGTAACTAAACTTCAAAATATATTGCATTGGATATAAAGTGATTTGAAAAATCTCAAAGCCATCGAAACAAGGAAACTTTCTTCACCTCAAGAGTTTCTAAAGTGGATGTTTTGATGAGGTTTTCAATTCGAGAGTCAAACTAATTTGTGCATTGCATTTTCCTTGGTGCCTACCTTGAAATAGATTGAACCAGATAGAATAGCAACATAGAACCATTCCTGGCAACTAAAAAAAAACTTACACTTAAGGATTGGCAGTTGAAATAAAGTAATGTATTTTTCTCTCTTGACCATTAATTATGTAGGATGGCAGCTCTAAGTGAACTCAAGGCAAAACTACAAGGGATGATTCAATTACCATTCATGAACCACTCCAGTTACAAAACCTTCAGGTATGACATTTTCTGAAATATTCAACCTCATTACTGCACTGTAATTCTTGAGAGTCAGAAGTTCATGGGTTCAAGTTCACCTGGGTCATTACCAGTAATTTAAACAGAATGTGGTCATACTCCAGAACCAAGAGCAATGACTTCTCAGTACATGAAGTGTAGGAAGCTAGGCTTTGGTGGTTAATCTTCTGGAGTCCGACCTCATTGTGGCTCGTCATGCCCATATTGGGTCTTGCAATGATCATTCATAGCCAGGCATGATCACAGTCTTGACCCAAGGGTTAACACACAATGCTGGAGAAATTCAGGAAAGGCTTTACAGTTGGCACAATACTGTTACAGCGCCAGTGACCAGGGTTCAAATGCGGCGCTGTCAGTCAGGAGTTTGTACATTCTCTCCTTGTCTGTGTGGGATTCCTCTGGGCACTCTGGTTTCCTCCTAATGTTCAAACCATACAGGGATAGTAAGTTAATTAGGGCAGCATGGGCTTGTGGGCCTAAATGGGCCCAAAATTCATCTAAATTAAAAAAGTCAAACAGTGTACTTTATCTTCTTCTTCTTCTTTGGCTTGGCTTCGCGGACGAAGATTTATGGAGGGGGTAAAAGTCCACGTCAGCTGCAGGCTCGTTTGTGGCTGACAAGTCCGATGCGGGACAGGCAGACACGGTTGCAGCGGCTGCAGGGGAAAAATGGTTGGTTGGGGTTGGGTGTTGGGTTTTTCCTCCTTTGCCTTTTGTCAGTGAGGTGGGCTCTGCGGTCTTCTTCAAAGGAGGTTGCTGCCCGCCAAACTGTGAGGCGCCAAGATGCACGGTTTGAGGCGATATCAGCCCACTGGCGGTGGTCAATGTGGCAGGCACCAAGAGATTTCTTTAGGCAGTCCTTGTACCTTTTCTTTGGTGCACCTCTGTCACGGTGGCCAGTGGAGAGCTCGCCATATAACACGATCTTGGGAAGGCGATGGTCCTCCATTCTGGAGACGTGACCCACCCAGCGCAGCTGGATCTTCAGCAGCGTGGACTCGATGCTGTCGACCTCTGCCATCTCGAGTACTTCGACGTTAGGGATGAAAGCGCTCCAATGGATGTTGAGGATGGAGCGGAGACAACACTGGTGGAAGCGTTCTAGGAGCCGTAGGTGATGCCGGTAGAGGACCCATGATTCGGAGCCGAACAGGAGTGTGGGTATGACAACGGCTCTGTATACGCTTATCTTTGTGAGGTTTTTCAGTTGGTTGTTTTTCCAGACTCTTTTGTGTAGTCTTCCAAAGGCGCTATTTGCCTTGGCGAGTCTGTTGTCTATCTCATTGTCGATCTTTGCATCTGATGAAATGGTGCAGCCGAGATAGGTAAACTGGTTGACCGTTTTGAGTTTTGTGTGCCCGATGGAGATGTGGGGGGGCTGGTAGTCATGGTGGGGAGCTGGCTGATGGAGAACCTCAGTTTTCTTCAGGCAAACAGTGTACTTTATAGAGCAAAGATAAAGATATATATCTAACCTTTCAGGCTTGAGCCCTTCATCAAGGTATGAGCAAGATGTAGGCAGGTAGTGCGGGAGGGGAGAGCACAGGCCCCCAGGATAAGGGAGAGGGGGCGCACTAGCAAACGAGGGAGGATGGCTCTGTGAATGGAGAGGGAAGGGTGTGGAGAACTGGAGGAAAAAAGATGGAGGGATGGAGAAGAAAGGGAGATCGGGGCAAGCAGAAACCAGAGAAGTCGATGCCAATGCCATCTAGTTCCCCAGTATTGCGTTTTTACTTCAGTCATGGCGTCTGCATACTTGAGTGTTTTAGTCTTCACCTTTGCCCAAGGGAACTGAATTTCAGTGGTGAGTCGAGAATGGTGACCCTTGCCATTGAGGCGGGATTTATCTCAGCATGGCATTAGGAGCCTGGAGAAAATGGAAGTCAATTGGTGTCATACCTAAGAAATATTTTGCTCTTCCTTTATTATTGCTTGGCCTGAATCCAGAAACTCTTTCTAAGCAGTGGATGAGAGTGCCAGCAGCAGGCCAGCAGTGACTGAAGGAATTGGCTAATCACCACCTTCTCAAGGGGAATTCAGATGGGCAGAAAGACCATGACTATGAGACATAGGAGCTGAAATAGGCTATTCACCCCATTGAGTCTGCCCCACCATTCAATCGTAAGCTTATCTATTTTCCCATTCAGCCTCACTGCCCGGTCTTCTCCCCAGAACCTTTGATGCCCTGGCTAATCAAGAACCTATCAGTCTCTGCCTTCAATACACCCAATGACCTGGCCTCCACAATAGCAAGTGACAACAAATTCCATTGATTTACCATCCTCTGACTGAAGATATTCCAATGCATTTCTATTCTAAGTGGACACCCTTCAATCTGGAAGTGGTGCCTCTGGTCCTAGACTTTCACCATGGGAAACAAATTTTCTACATCTACTCTGTCCAACCCTTTCAATGAAATCCACCCTTGTTCTCCTAAATTCCAATGAGTTCAGGCCAAGAGCTGTAAAATGCTGTTTTTCCCAGTGATAGCCAGGTCTGAAACAAAGAATACATTAAAAAATTGTTCTGCACTTGACATTTACGGTTGAGGGAGAGAAGTGAGAGTCTTGATGTTCTTCGACTGAAGAACTGGGCAAATTGTTGGTGGTGATGAATTTCAAGAGCCATTAAATTTGGAGCATTTGTCAGGAATGGAATCTTTTCAGTGAATGGTTAATCAGAAGCTTTGCCTGCCTGGGTCAAGTAGCAGGGAACAGATGGATCCCTCTTAATTGCTGAGGTTAATGTTGCTCCATCAGCAAGCAGGTGCTGACTGGCTTAAACACGTTTTAAGTTATCAGGAAAACACTGAGGGAACATTGTTGATAGATTGAGTAAATGAACTGTCTTAGTCCAGAACTATTACTGTGTTGTCCACTCCATTTCATTACACTGTTGTTTTCCCCCACAAGGCTTCTTGTCTAAGTGACACAAGTGAAATATCATGAATAGAATAGGTCATTAGGATGTGATGTTGAGGCTTTTAAATGCACTGGTGAGACCTCACTTGGAGTACTGTGAGCAGTTTTAGGCTCCTCATTTAAGTGCTGATGTTGGAGAGGGTCCAAAGAAGGTTCACTAGGATGATTCCAAAAATAAAAGGCCTATCATGTGAGGAGCATTTGACAGCTCTTGGCCTGTATTCATTGAAATTTTAGAGAATGAGGGGAGTTATTGAAATATTTTGAATGTTGAAAGGTGTGGACAAAGTTATGTAGAAAGGTTGTTTCCCATGGTAGAAGAATTTAGACTAAGAAGGCACAATCAAGCTTGAAGATCATCTGCTGAAACAGAGGTGTGGAGGAATTTCTTCACCCAGGGGTGATAAATTTGTAGAATTTGTTGCTACAGGCAGTTGTGGAGACCAGATCATTGGGTGTATTTATGATAGAGATTAGCCAAGGAATCAAAGGTTATGGGGAAAAGGCCAGGCAATGGGGCCAAGTGGAAAAATGGATCCATTCATGATTGAATGGGCTGAATAGCCTATTTCTGGTCCTAGGTCATATGGATGCAGAAAATGCTTTGAATGCTGAGCAGTTCAAGCAGCATCTGTGGAGAAAAAAATTAGTTTGATATATTTTCATCAAAATTTCGAAAGCACTTGACTGGACGCAAGCAGCTTTGGAACATTCAGTTTGTGAAAAGTGGAAAGGCATCGATTTTATTTTGTTCAGAAGGACTCTAGCTCATTTGTTGATGGCATTAGCGTTTCTTCTGAAGTGCTGAGAAACATGTGAGAGGCACGAACACATGGAATAAATAAATGCATTGGTGCTTTCTCTCTGTAAAGGGGTGAGGAAGATATTAAGTTAACGCTTCAGTTGTGAAAATCAAGTTTTTCTTGTGTGTCTGATATTTCCACAAGCATTACATCTCCTCTGCACACAGATTGTTTGAGAAAAATACAATTTCCAGAAACATTCTAAAATTTCATTTGCTCCTCTCCAACTGCTCCCCTTCCCTCATCCCTTCATTATCTCCTGCACATGTCATTCCTGGCACTCAGCTGGCTGAGTCACCCAAGGCTCACTAGGAAGCACTCTCCATTCTGTATCACGAGGTTGAGGAGGTCCAGTCTCAATCTGGCGTCTTAAGCTCAAAATCTATCCTGTTCGTCACTGATGACACAAACATCAGCAGAGGAAAAGTCCACGTGTGAATGCGGAAAATGAATGTTGCCCTTCATGGTTTTGTTTGCTTGGTCAGGGTGGTAGGGTTGGCATCGTGGTTAGCGCAACACCTTTACAGTGGCAGTGATCGGGAGAAGGGTTCAATTCCAGCGCTGTCTGTAAGAAGTTTTTATGTTCTTCCCATGTCTGCGTGGGTTTCCTCTCGTGGCTCCAGTTTCCTCCCACCATTCAAAAACAAAACGGGGGATGTAGGCTAATGGGTGTAAATTGGGCAGGAGAGACTTTTTTTTTATTATCAGCGCATTTACAGGATAGAATCATGGAAATTGAAAAAGGCAGGGTTCTGTCAGATCATTCACCTCTATTAACATCAATTGACATGACTGATAATCAGGACCTGGTAATATAGGTGGCATTTCAATCCAAAGTTGTTGAGAAGATCTGAATTCTGTGACTTTATTAGGAGACATATGAAATTTTCTGTGAGACCAACTGTCCATTCTATTGTCAACAAATTTACTCTATGGGACACTTTAAAAGCTTAAGAGGTCAAATAATTAGACTTCCAATATTAAAAAGGGAAGCAGATAAATTCAATCAAGAAATACATTATTTGGAGAATGACCCGCAGTTGAGAAGTTCAGAATGGAAGTGAAGAGCATTTATTAACAAACAGCTCGAGTATGACTTGTTATAAATTTACAAGATGGAAAAAAGCAATAATGAGAACAAGTCAAAGATATTACCAACATGAGGGGAAAGAGCTCCTAACATCCTATCTTGGCAACTGAAAACAGAACAGGGTTCTCGAACAATTAATGCAATTGAAACAGAAGCTAATAGAATATCTTATAAACCACAAGAAATTAATGAGGCCTTTAAATGATTTTACTCCTGATTACATAAATTGGAATCTCAAAGAGATATCAATAAATGATTATTTTGTCACAATTGGCTTTGCCAAATTTGGATTTGGCTGAACGGATGCAATTAAATGCACCCTTTACTCAATTGGAGATAGAGGAGGCATTAATTCATTGTATATTAATAAATCTCCTGGCAAAGATGGTTTTCCACCAGAGTTTTATAAAGAATTTAAGGAATTATTAATGCCTCTCTTCATGGACATATTGTACCAGGCAGTTGGATCACAGATTTTGCTGGACTCTTTCTCAACAGCAATAATAACGGTAATCCCTAAGAAGGATATGGATCCATTGAAACAGTCATTGGTAGGCCGATTTATTTGTTAAATATGGCCTAATAAAAAATCTAGCCAAAGCCTTGGCAAATGGATTGGCAAAATCTTTGCACAAATTGATAAACAAGTACCAAACAGGATGAGTAAAGACAATGAGCAGACAATGTAACAAGACTGCTTGCTATAATTCATTTGTCCCAGAAGACGGGAATTAAGTGTGGCAGTTGCCTTTGATTGACTGGAGTGAGACTTTTTATTTAAAGTATTTGAGAAATTTGGATAAGGTCCATTTATAAACTGGATTCAAGCCCTATATAACAAACCTAAGGCTAGAGTTGAAATGAATGGTCAAGTATCTCCAACATTCCCATTATCCAGATCCAGCAGACAAGGATGTCCGGTATCACTGGCTCTCTTCATTTTGGCCATAGAGTCTCTGGCGGAAATTATTCGACGGGACCCAGACATCAAGGGATTCATATTTGACCAAGATGAACATAAGATTAGTCTTTTTGCAGATGACATATTCTGATAGAGCCTGAAACTTCTCGACAAAGATTGCATTTACAACTGGAAGATTATGGGAAGTTCACTTGGAACAAAATAAACTGGGACAAGAGTGAGATCATACCACTAACTGATGGGGACTATACAAATTGCCAAAGGAATACACAATTTAGATAGTTTAAGAATAAGATCAAGTACTTGGGGGGCAAAATGGATAATGATTAAAAAAAATTGTATAAGATGACCTACCTCCCCTTGTTAAAACAAATTCAAGATTTAAATGAGTAACTTCCAATTACATTGATTGAACTGTATTAAAATGAATATATTCCTGTGTTTACAATTCCTCTTTCAGACTCTTCCGATACCATTACCACAGAAATTCTTTCAAAATTTGAATAAATTAATTAGGATGTTTCTCTGGAAAAGTAAGTTAGCCAGAATCCCGATGGAAAAATTAACTTGAAAATATCATATGGAAGGGTCACAACACCCAAATCTGAAATATTACTATTGGGTGACTCAGATGAAACTTGTCATTTCCCTCTTTGACTGAAGAGACAAGCCTTCATGGGTGGACATTGAACTTCACTAAGTTGGAGAGAGAGAGAAGCGGAGGATTTTATATATAAATAGAACACTAAACCTTTTTTTCTTCTTTGGCTTGGCTTCGCGGACGAAGATTTATGGAGGGGGTAAAAAGTCCACGTCAGCTGCAGGCTCGTTTGTGGCTGACAAGTCCGATGCGGGACAGGCAGACACGATTGCAGCGGTTGCAAGGGAAAATTGGTTGGTTGGGGTTGGGTGTTGGGTTTTTCCTCCTTTGCCTTTTGTCAGTGAGGTGGGCTCTGCGGTCTTCTTCAAAGGAGGTTGCTGCCCGCCACACTGTGAGGCGCCAAGATGCACGGTTTGAGGCGTTATCAGCCCACTGGCGGTGGTCAATGTGGCAGGCACCAAGAGATTTCTTTAGGCAGTCCTTGTACCTTTTCTTTGGTGCACCTCTGTCACGGTGGACAGTGGAGAGCTCGCCATATAACACGATCTTGGGAAGGCGATGGTCCTCCATTCTGGAGACGTGACCCATCCAGCGCAGCTGGATCTTCAGCAGCGTGGACTCGATGCTGTCGACCTCTGCCATCTCGAGTACTTCGACGTTAGGGGTGTAAGCGCTCCAATGGATGTTGAGGATGGAGCGGAGACAACGCTGGTGGAAGCGTTCTAGGAGCCGTAGGTGGTGCCGGTAGAGGACCCATGATTCGGAGCCGAACAGGAGTGTGGGTATGACAACGGCTCTGTATACGCTTATCTTTGTGAGGTTTTTCAGTTGGTTGTTTTTCCAGACTCTTTTGTGTAGTCTTCCAAAGGCGCTATTTGCCTTGGCGAGTCTGTTGTCTATCTCATTGTCGATCCTTGCATCTGATGAAATGGTGCAGCCGAGATAGGTAAACTGGTTGACCGTTTTGAGTTTTGTGTGCTCGATGGAGATGTAGGGGGGCTGGTAGTCATGGTGGGGAGCTGGCTGATGGAGGACCTCAGTTTTCTTCAGGCTGACTTCCAGGCCAAACATTTTGGCAGTTTCCGCAAAGCAGGACGTCAAGCGCTGAAGAGCTGGCTCTGAATGGGCAACTAAAGCGGCATCATCTGCAAAGAGTAGTTCACGGACAAGTTTCTCTTGTGTCTTGGTGTGAGCTTGCAGGCGCCTCAGATTGAAAAGACTGCCATCCGTGCGGTACCGGATGTAAACAGCGTCTTCATTGTTGGGGTCTTTCATGGCTTGGTTCAGCATCATGCTGAAGAAGATTGAAAAGAGGGTTGGTGCGAGAACACAGCCTTGCTTCACGCCATTGTTAATGGAGAAGGGTTCAGAGAACTCATTGCTGTATCTGACCCGACCTTGTTGGTTTTCGTGCAGTTGGATAATCATGTTGAGGAACTTTGGGGGACATCCGATGCGCTCTAGTATTTGCCAAAGCCCTTTCCTGCTCACGGTGTCGAAGGCTTTGGTGAGGTCAACAAAGGTGATGTAGAGTCCTTTGTTTTGTTCTCTGCACTTTTCTTGGAGCTGTCTGAGGGCAAAGACCATGTCAGTGGTTCCTCTGTTTGCGCGAAAGCCGCACTGTGATTCTGGGAGAATATTCTCGGCGACACTAGGTATTATTCTATTTAGTAGAATCCTAGTGAAGATTTTGCCTGCACTAAACCTATTACTGGTTGAAAGGAAGCATCATTATTAAAGCATATTTTGAATATTTGGCATAAACTGAATAATTTAATTGGATAAAAACAATTCTGAAAATGCTCTTGATTCAAAATAGATCAATTCCTTGAACAATGGATAATAAAATTCTACATGCATGGTCCCATGATTGTTATGTTCAAGCGCAATTAATGTCATTTGAACAGTTTTTAAAAAATCAACATTCATTATAATACAATTGCCTGCTACTTTCAATTAAGAGGTTTTTTCAGAGATGAATTAGGACCAACCATGATTTAAACAGAGTGCAGTGAAATGGAGATTCTGATACAAAAGAGGAACAAAGAAGTTCACATCAGTAATGTGAACAAAGATGGGAATCAGATTTGAATATTTGTATTGATAATAAGACCTGGACTGATTTATGTCAGGACTGCTTGACTAGCACAATTCTACTTCTTTGGCTTGGCTTTGCGGACGAAGATTTATGGAGGGGGCAAATGTTCACGTCAGCTGCAGGCTCGTTGGTGGCTGACAAGTCCGATCCGGGACAGGCAGACACGGTTGCAGCGGTTGCAGGGGAAAATTGGTTGGTTGGGGTTGGGTGCTGGGTTTTTCCTCCTTTGCCTTTTGTCAGTGAGGTGGGCTCTGCGGTCTTCTTCAAAGGAGGTTGCTGCCCGCCACACTGTGAGGCGCCAAGATGCACGGTTTGAGGCGTTATCAGCCCACTGGCGGTGGTCAATGTGGCAGGCACCAAGAGATTTCTTTAGGCAGTCCTTGTACCTTTTCTTTGGTGCACCTCTGTCACGGTGGACAGTGGAGAGCTCGCCATATAACACGATCTTGGGAAGGCGATGGTCCTCCATTCTGGAGACGTGACCCATCCAGCGCAGCTGGATCTTCAGCAGCGTGGACTCGATGCTGTCGACCTCTGCCATCTCGAGTACTTCGACGTTAGGGGTGTAAGCGCTCCAATGGATGTTGAGGATGGAGCGGAGACAACGCTGGTGGAAGCGTTCTAGGAGCCGTAGGTGGTGCCGGTAGAGGACCCATGATTCGGAGCCGAACAGGAGTGTGGGTATGACAACGGCTCTGTATACGCTTATCTTTGTGAGGTTTTTCAGTTGGTTGTTTTTCCAGACTCTTTTGTGTAGTCTTCCAAAGGCGCTATTTGCCTTGGCGAGTCTGTTGTCTATCTCATTGTCGATCCTTGCATCTGATGAAATGGTGCAGCCGAGATAGGTAAACTGGTTGACCGTTTTGAGTTTTGTGTGCTCGATGGAGATGTAGGGGGGCTGGTAGTCATGGTGGGGAGCTGGCTGATGGAGGACCTCAGTTTTCTTCAGGCTGACTTCCAGGCCAAACATTTTGGCAGTTTCCGCAAAGCAGGACGTCAAGCGCTGAAGAGCTGGCTCTGAATGGGCAACTAAAGCGGCATCATCTGCAAAGAGTAGTTCACGGACAAGTTTCTCTTGTGTCTTGGTGTGAGCTTGCAGGCGCCTCAGATTGAAAAGACTGCCATCCGTGCGGTACCGGATGTAAACAGCGTCTTCATTGTTGGGGTCTTTCATGGCTTGGTTCAGCATCATGCTGAAGAAGATTGAAAAGAGGGTTGGTGCGAGAACACAGCCTTGCTTCACGCCATTGTTAATGGAGAAGGGTTCAGAGAACTCATTGCTGTATCTGACCCGACCTTGTTGGTTTTCGTGCAGTTGGATAATCATGTTGAGGAACTTTGGGGGACATCCGATGCGCTCTAGTATTTGCCAAAGCCCTTTCCTGCTCACGGTGTCGAAGGCTTTGGTGAGGTCAACAAAGGTGATGTAGAGTCCTTTGTTTTGTTCTCTGCACTTTTCTTGGAGCTGTCTGAGGGCAAAGACCATGTCAGTGGTTCCTCTGTTTGCGCGAAAGCCGCACTGTGATTCTGGGAGAATATTCTCGGCGACACTAGGTATTATTCTATTTAGTAGAATCCTAGTGAAGATTTTGCCTGCACTAAACCTATTACTGGTTGAAAGGAAGCATCATTATTAAAGCATATTTTGAATATTTGGCATAAACTGAATAATTTAATTGGATAAAAACAATTCTGAAAATGCTCTTGATTCAAAATAGATCAATTCCTTGAACAATGGATAATAAAATTCTACATGCATGGTCCCATGATTGTTATGTTCAAGCGCAATTAATGTCATTTGAACAGTTTTTAAAAAATCAACATTCATTATAATACAATTGCCTGCTACTTTCAATTAAGAGGTTTTTTCAGAGATGAATTAGGACCAACCATGATTTAAACAGAGTGCAGTGAAATGGAGATTCTGATACAAAAGAGGAACAAAGAAGTTCACATCAGTAATGTGAACAAAGATGGGAATCAGATTTGAATATTTGTATTGATAATAAGACCTGGACTGATTTATGTCAGGACTGCTTGACTAGCACAATTCTACTTCTTTGGCTTGGCTTTGCGGACGAAGATTTATGGAGGGGGCAAATGTTCACGTCAGCTGCAGGCTCGTTGGTGGCTGACAAGTCCGATCCGGGACAGGCAGACACGGTTGCAGCGGTTGCAGGGGAAAATTGGTTGGTTGGGGTTGGGTGCTGGGTTTTTCCTCCTTTGCCTTTTGTCAGTGAGGTGGGCTCTGCGGTCTTCTTCAAAGGAGGTTGCTGCCCGCCAAACTGTGAGGCACCAAGATGCACGGTTTGAGGCGATATCAGCCCACTGACGGTGGTCCATGTGGCAGGCACCAAGAGATTTCTTTAGGCAGTCCTTGTACCTTTTCTTTGGTGCACCTCTGTCACGGTGGACAGTGGAGAGCTCGCCATATAACACGATCTTGGGAAGGCGATGGTCCTCCATTCTGGAGACGTGACCCATCCAGCGCAGCTGGATCTTCAGCAGCGTGGACTCGATGCTGTCGACCTCTGCCATCTCGAGTACTTCGACGTTAGGGGTGTAAGCGCTCCAATGGATGTTGAGGATGGAGCGGAGACAACGCTGGTGGAAGCGTTCTAGGAGCCGTAGGTGGTGCCGGTAGAGGACCCATGATTCGGAGCCGAACAGGAGTGTGGGTATGACAACGGCTCTGTATACGCTTATCTTTGTGAGGTTTTTCAGTTGGTTGTTTTTCCAGACTCTTTTGTGTAGTCTTCCAAAGGCGCTATTTGCCTTGGCGAGTCTGTTGTCTATCTCATTGTCGATCCTTGCATCTGATGAAATGGTGCAGCCGAGATAGGTAAACTGGTTGACCGTTTTGAGTTTTGTGTGCTCGATGGAGATGTAGGGGGGCTGGTAGTCATGGTGGGGAGCTGGCTGATGGAGGACCTCAGTTTTCTTCAGGCTGACTTCCAGGCCAAACATTTTGGCAGTTTCCGCAAAGCAGGACGTCAAGCGCTGAAGAGCTGGCTCTGAATGGGCAACTAAAGCGGCATCATCTGCAAAGAGTAGTTCACGGACAAGTTTCTCTTGTGTCTTGGTGTGAGCTTGCAGGCGCCTCAGATTGAAAAGACTGCCATCCGTGCGGTACCGGATGTAAACAGCGTCTTCATTGTTGGGGTCTTTCATGGCTTGGTTCAGCATCATGCTGAAGAAGATTGAAAAGAGGGTTGGTGCGAGAACACAGCCTTGCTTCACGCCATTGTTAATGGAGAAGGGTTCAGAGAACTCATTGCTGTATCTGACCCGACCTTGTTGGTTTTCGTGCAGTTGGATAATCATGTTGAGGAACTTTGGGGGACATCCGATGCGCTCTAGTATTTGCCAAAGCCCTTTCCTGCTCACGGTGTCGAAGGCTTTGGTGAGGTCAACAAAGGTGATGTAGAGTCCTTTGTTTTGTTCTCTGCACTTTTCTTGGAGCTGTCTGAGGGCAAAGACCATGTCAGTGGTTCCTCTGTTTGCGCGAAAGCCGCACTGTGATTCTGGGAGAATATTCTCGGCGACACTAGGTATTATTCTATTTAGTAGAATCCTAGTGAAGATTTTGCCTGCACTAAACCTATTACTGGTTGAAAGGAAGCATCATTATTAAAGCATATTTTGAATATTTGGCATAAACTGAATAATTTAATTGGATAAAAACAATTCTGAAAATGCTCTTGATTCAAAATAGATCAATTCCTTGAACAATGGATAATAAAATTCTACATGCATGGTCCCATGATTGTTATGTTCAAGCGCAATTAATGTCATTTGAACAGTTTTTAAAAAATCAACATTCATTATAATACAATTGCCTGCTACTTTCAATTAAGAGGTTTTTTCAGAGATGAATTAGGACCAACCATGATTTAAACAGAGTGCAGTGAAATGGAGATTCTGATACAAAAGAGGAACAAAGAAGTTCACATCAGTAATGTGAACAAAGATGGGAATCAGATTTGAATATTTGTATTGATAATAAGACCTGGACTGATTTATGTCAGGACTGCTTGACTAGCACAATTCTACTTCTTTGGCTTGGCTTTGCGGACGAAGATTTATGGAGGGGGCAAATGTTCACGTCAGCTGCAGGCTCGTTGGTGGCTGACAAGTCCGATCCGGGACAGGCAGACACGGTTGCAGCGGTTGCAGGGGAAAATTGGTTGGTTGGGGTTGGGTGCTGGGTTTTTCCTCCTTTGCCTTTTGTCAGTGAGGTGGGCTCTGCGGTCTTCTTCAAAGGAGGTTGCTGCCCGCCAAACTGTGAGGCACCAAGATGCACGGTTTGAGGCGATATCAGCCCACTGACGGTGGTCCATGTGGCAGGCACCAAGAGATTTCTTTAGGCAGTCCTTGTACCTTTTCTTTGGTGCACCTCTGTCACGGTGGCCAGTGGAGAGCTCGCCATATAACACGATCTTGGGAAGGCGATGGTCCTCCATTCTGGAGACGTGACCCACCCAGCGCAGCTGGATCTTCAGCAGCGTGGACTCGATGCTGTCGACCTCTGCCATCTCGAGTACTTCGACGTTAGGGATGAAAGCGCTCCAATGAATGTTGAGGATGGAGCGGAGACAACGCTGGTGGAAGCGTCCTAGGAGCCGTAGGTGATGCCGGTAGAGGACCCATGATTCAGAGCCGAACAGGAGTGTGGGTATGACAATGGCTCTGTATACGCTGATCTTTGTGAGGTTTTTCAGTTGGTTGTTTCTCCAGACTCTTTTGTGTAGTCTTCCAAAGGCGCTATTTGCCTTGGCGAGTCTGTTGTCTATCTCGTTGTCGATCCTTGCATCTGATGAAATGGTGCAGCCGAAATAGGTAAACTGGTTGACCGTTTTGAGTTTTGTGTGCCCGATGGAGATGTAGGGGGGCTGGTAGTCATGGTGGGGAGCTGGCTGATGGAGGACCTCAGTTTTCTTCAGGCTGACTTCCAGGCCAAAAATTTTGGCAGTTTCCGCCAAACAGGACGTCAAGTGCTGAAGAGCTGGCTCTGAATGGGCAACTAAAGTGGCATCGTCTGCAAAGAGTAGTTCACGGACAAGTTTCTATTGTGTCTTGGTGTGAGCTTGCAGGCGCCTCAGATTGAAGAGACTGCCATCCGTGCGGTACCGGATGTAAACAGCGTCTTCATTGTTGAGGTCTTTCATGGCTTGGTTCAGCATCATGCTGAAAAGAGGGTTGGTGCGAGAACACAGCCTTGCTTCACGCCATTGTTAATGGAGAAGGGTTCAGAGAGCTCATTGCTGTATCTGACCCGACCTTGTTGGTTTTCGTGCAGTTGGATAATCATGTTGAGGAACTTTGGGGGGCATCCGATGCGCTCTAGTATTTGCCAAAGCCCTTTCCTGCTCACGGTGTCAAAGGCTTTGGTGAGGTCAACAAAGGTCAGCGGGCTTTGGACTTGTGGTGAGGGGCCGTACACAGCCTTTAGAGCCTCGTAGAAACCCCTGAAGTCGCCAAAGTCCGCGCTGAGCTGGGTTTGGTTGGTGAGGCTAGTCCACCACTCATTTTGGATCTCCCGGAGTTTGCGCTGAAGATGGTTGCATGCGCGACGGAAGGCTTGTTTCTTCTCTGGACAGGACGGCTTTGTAAGGTGAGCCTGGTGGGCAGCTCGCTTCTTTGCCAGCAGCTCCTGGATTTCCTGGCTGTTTTCGTCGAACCAGTCCTTGTTTTTCCTGGAGGAGAAGCCCAGCACAATTATAGTAAGATAGTGACTGGCGCAACATAATTTTTTTTGCATCTGCTATATCTTACCTCACAGAAGTTAGGTAAATTAAATTCTAGTATTTCAGATATGTTTTAGATGTGGGCAAGAAACAGGAGCCTTTTTACATTCTACCTGGTCATGCTCTAAAATGAAACCCTTTTGGGAAAATTGAAGAATTTTATGAAACTAGATTATTAGGAAACAATTGCCACAAAGTCGAGAATTGTTTCTCCTAGGAAATAGTGTGGACATAGGACCTAAAATGAGGCTAAGTACCAATTAAAATTTCTTAAAGTTGCATTGGCAGTGGCCAGGAAATATATTGTGGTTACCTGGAAATCTACTTACAATTTAAGAAAGTATAATGTGATTTTGTTGGTATGGAAGCCAAATTTGCATAGTGCAGGGTTGAATATTTAAGATACTTATTCTGTTCTATCCCATATTTGAGTTTCAGGTTTAAAAAAAAGGATGGACTTTCTGGACAGGATTCCAGAAAATAATATTTCATGGTTCTTTTTTAAAATTTACTTTCTCTTTCTTTCTCTTCTATTTTGTATCTTCCTTCTATCTTAGTTGGAAACAGGATAACCTGTATCAAGTATTTTTTTTTCGCTTTATTATACATATCAGTAATGGTTAATTCGTGATACTCATTTAACCACAAAATTAAAACAAAATACTCAAACAAAAACGAATCGGGATTGTAGGTCAATTGGGCTGAATGGCCTGTTACCACGTTGAATGTCTAAATTTTAGACTTAAAATTTGACAGGAAATCACAAAAGTAGTTTATATCTAAAAAAAATGGTACATGATCAGAAAATTTTAAGGTGGTTTTCATGATCAGCAGTCCAAAATCCATAAAATTCACCAAAATGTATTCAAAAGGCAAAATCTTCATTGTCCAGTATTATTAAATGGCAGGAATTTACGTATCAACAGCCTGGCATGTTTCCTATACCTCAATAACTCTACAAGTGTTAGCAATAACCTGATGTGCTAAAATCAATGCCTTTCCTTTGTGTTTGAAAGGAATGTGACCTGCGACACTTAGACCTTATTTGGAAGGAGAGGTGAAGACAGTGATTTGGATCACCCTCCTCCTGTCGCTGGTCTTCAAATTCAGTTTGATCGTCCACATAGGAATTCTTTGAACTGTTTGGCTACATCCAGTGCACCTTACAAATATAAAACATCAACGCTTGTGAGACAAGTAAGAGTTTTGGTGCAGATGCTACAAGGTCCTTGTGTGTATGATGATAAATTCATTATTATCTCAAGCTTTCAGGGGCCCCTCAGCCTCAGTAGCCTATTGGGGGAGATAAGGTTACAACGTCCACTATCTCCACATGTGACATTCAGCTGCTCCTCCGCTGAGCTGACTTTATTTTGTGAAATCACATACCAGGTTCTTCACACTCAGCTGAAGTATCTAATCTTGTTGCACCTGCAAATTTTGGGATTGCATTTAATGCCAAATGAGATTGAGGTTTACGTTACCCAGGAATTGTGTGTTTCGATTGAAAACTTCTTTAAGGAGATAGCTTGTTCTATTATTGAACATTTCACACTGATTACCTGTGAAGTGACGGTCGGTCTGGAGAACCATAGAGCCATACAGAAAATCGAGTCACCACTCTCAAGGTCAATCGTTCCCTCAATTCATTTTGAGAGTTAAAATCTAATAGTTACTGACCTAAATTGGAAGATTTCCCCTGTGAGTGAGGTGTAGCAAGATCACTGATGCAATGATGCACAGATTTTAGGTATTGGTACCACACACACTGTGGCAATCTTCGCACATTAAAATTGAAATCATAGAAAAATGTGTCATCTTGCTTGGAAACTGCCCTGAACAAATTTGCCATCAACTTTAAGCAATGGAGGAATTTACAAATTCTAAAATAACTCTGGTGATTGGATGAAAGCCTGAAGAAAAGTTCAACTTCGAAAAATGCAGCATTTTAACCACATGAAAGGTGACTCCAATAATTTCCCCTGCTGAAACATTCTGGTAATATCACTGATGGCCTCTGCCTCCATCCACTTCCCACCCCATGTGACCTCACCCTCTTGGCGAGATTTGCCATTCCTTTCGTGAATTAAAAAAAGACAAACAGCACAGTAACAGGCCCTTTCGGCTCACCACCCAGTGCTGCCAAATTACACCCAATTTCCCTACTAACTCCATTATATTTTGAGCGGTCGAAGGAAACCCAAGCCCCTGGGGAAAACCCACACAGACTGGGGAGAACATACAAACTCCTTACAGACAGTGTGGGATTTGAACTCCAGTCTCGATTGTTGTCACTGTAACAGCGTTGCGCTAACCAGCACAAGCCAGGGATAAAATCACGATAAAAAGAGACAAGTGTTCATTTATTTGGCTGGGGTAATGCCATTCCCAATCTGTGTGATTCAAAAGAGGAGCTGAGCATTCGGGGGGTACGAATAACCTTCTATGAGACTGCTCTAAATAACAGTCCTATGTGTGACATTGCTATAGGTTAATGTAGATCTCGAAACATGTCACTTGCTTCAGAATACAGTAAAACCCCTTGGTATCCAGCACCGCTGGGGGAATGATGGATGCTGGATAAGTGAATTTTCTGGTTGCTTGAGATTGCATGTTGCATGATTGATGAACTAATGTTCATATTTTATCGATTTATTTTCCACATTTTGCCATTTGTTTGAGGCTGCCTATTGCATTAATTCCAGGTAACGGGGATTTTCTTGTACATTAGAAATGTTAATATAGTAGAATACATGTTATGGTCACATTTGATTGGAACTAGAATTGGCAATTTGTTCCTCCACCCTGGACTATGTCAAGGTGGAGTGGAATAAATGAAGGAGTGGAAGATATGTCTACATTGATGTAAAGCTCTAACTGGGATCTGCTGGAGTACAGTTATTTTTCCCCACTGCCAATTAGTGGTAATTCTGCCTTGTCCTCAAGTAAAAGAATCTCTGGATTGTATGTGACGCCATGTACGTATTTTGACAATAAATCTGAACTTTGATCAGAGATTCAAAGAGGAATAGAGCCACCAAAAAAAAAATGTGGTCATGACAAACATTGGGCTGAGGTGTAAACATTGTGAAACTTCAGAGAGGCAGATTGTTATCTGGTCAGGAAGAAATGGAATGGGGAAGGGGAGATTGAATCTATCCTGGAGAAGTTGCAGTATGTCTGTGTGGACAATTGTTACTGACTTTTCACTTAAAAGGGAATACCAGAGTAGAAAAATATAATGTCCCCACTCTTCTTTGAAATTATTCTTTGGAATCTTTATATCGACACACGAGACCATTCATGCCAAACATATTTGAAAGATGACAGAAGCAGCAAACAAAGGTTGTAATGTTCAGGTGGGGGCTGTTTTACAGTGTTTGGAGTACGAGGGGTGTTGCTGCAATGTGGGAATATTTTTCTGACTAGCAGTGTTGTGTCATATCTGAGAACTTGTAACAATACTAATTCAAAGGAATGCAAATGCTTCACTTCTCAGTAAAAATGTTCCATTTTTTGATGTTCACAAATAAAGAAGAAATACAAATATTTACAGAGCATCTCCAGCATTTTCTGTGCTATATTCCAGGAAATGCAAGCACATCTCTGTGGAACATTGATCACTGAAAGGATGCCATAGAGGCATTTCAAATGCTGAAGGGTCTGGACAGAATAGATGCAGCCAAGGAGATTTCCCATGTTGGGGAATTCTTGGTCAAGAGGTCATGAATTCAGGACAAAAAGGGTGTCAATTGAAAACAGATGCGGAAATTATTTTTTTTTAGTCAGAGGGACTGTGGAACTTGAAGCTGTGGAAATGAGGTTGTTGGGTGTATTTAAGGCAGAGATTTCCAGGTATTAGATTAGTAAGGCTTATGGAGAGAGAGTTGGGGAGTGGGGTGAGTTGGGGAGGATGGATCAGCTCATGACTGGAATGGTGGAGCAGACTTGATGGGACAATAGGCCTACTCCTATATCTTGTGATTTTGTGAATAGACTGTTTAACATTCTCTTTCTCTGATTGGCACATTATGAAGACACAGTGATACCAGTGGCAGATTAGGCTGAAGCCTAGGGGCCCGGAGAGTATGGAGGTCCGAGCACCTTGGGTTCAGCCTACTCAGTGAAGGGTAGCTTAGTCTCCAGTTATTGTTTCCACTTACTGCGCAGGTGAAGCCGGTGACTGTGGGCCAGAGTCGGGAATCACACTGTTGCTGGGGTGATGAGCGCAGCAGTTTCTAGGAGCTGGTAGCGGCAGCATGAAGATTTGTGACATGTGCGAGGAGGGGGCTAGTGCCCAGCCTGTCACCTGCGGTAGGTAAAGTGAACCACAGGAGGGGTGCACAGCGGTGTGAGAGTGTGCGTATGTGCATTCACCCCGAGCAGAGAGTGCAGTTTCTATTGGGGACCATGAATAGTGGGAACAGTAGGGGAAGCAATCACTTGTTGGAGTTGGAGGGCTGGGGTCTGCTTGGTGACTGGGTGCTGACGGGACCGCTGGGTGGCAACTGGGGATGGTTGGGTTTGTGACTCACATTCACTGCCTCCAACTGTTTCTGAGAGAACAAAACATTTATTTTTAAAGGATGATATTTGCAGTTGTGTGGCTGACGATGACCAGCTGCACAGATTTCCCCATAGACTTGGCTGCGACATTTCCAAGATTGGGTAATACAGTACAGGGAAATCAGCATTTACTTTCATGAAAATTAATCCAATCTCTTCTTCCCACTCTCAAAAACATCCCCCCCCCCCTCACAACATCTGTCAAACCTAAGCACTCCTAACTGATAGGCCAGTGACGAGTGGGGCTCAGGAGAGCAAGGGTTGGCCAGGGCAGCCTGGGCCATGGCAGGGAACAAGGGGTGGCCCGGGCTGCAGTGGGTAGCCAGGCCAGGGGAAAGATCTGGGGGACCTCACTGAAGCTCAGCCGAGGGCTCGCGTGGTAGTTAATCCATTACTGGGTGATACAGATAGTAGCAGTTCTCGTAACCCTGGTTCGATCCTGACCTCTGGTGCTATCTGTGTGGAGATTGTGCCTTTGCCCTGTGACTGCGTGAGTTCATCCGGGTGCTGCAATTTCTTCCTGTGTCTGTGGGTTGGTAGGTCATTTGGCCAAATATGTGGCAGGGATGGGGGAAGGTGGTGGAAAAAAAAATCAGTAAAAACACAAAAATGCTGGAGGAACTCAGCGTCCATAGGAGTAAAGATACATTACCGACATTTCAGTTCTGAGCCCTTCTTCAAGATAAAAGCCAAGGACAAGAAGGCATCAGAATAAAGACTGACCCATCAGAAAGTGTTAATTGGTTGAATTAATTTTGGCCCTGAAAGGAGCTGTGAGAAAAGAGTGGGGCGGGGGAGAGAGAGGGGGAGAGAGAGAGAGAGAGAGAGAAAGAGATCACGCACGAGCTGGGGGAGATGTGAAAATAAGGTCCAGGTGATTCGTGTAAACAGGTGATTGGTGTGAACTTCAGGCGGAAGGGCCAGACTCTCTGATGCATCTCCCCACGATTCTGTAATCTCTTGGATTACATGGCCGAGGTATGACTACAAAAGTGCTCAATTGACTGTGAAACACTAAGATTATGAGGTTTGTCATATACATGAGCACAATATACAGGCGCAATAAGATTCTTCCTTGTTGCAGCTACACATGTGAAAACCAATAAAGCACAAATTAATATGATGCGGCACAAGGAAAGGGAAAAGATAACAAATATAAAATGATCAATGTTCATGAATGTTTGGAAAAGGACATGAAAGGCACCCTGGAAAGTAAGTCTCTATTTCCATTGGACTTGGATCCGGAAAGATTTTGTTAGCCTTCAGTTTGTCCTACGCCCTAATCGGTGCTTACTTTGGCACAATGCTTCCAGGTGGTGGTGCTGTGTCTCGGGCCATCAATAACACTGGTTAGATTTAAACTTCAATGGAGTCTGTGTGCAGTTGGCCCCATCGCTCTGTGACCACGTGGGGTTCCAATCATAATCATGGTCCATCCCTTCGCCAGCGAAGATGAACATGGTGCCTTTCTAGCTCTTCTGCCCTCACAGAACATTTTGTAGTTGTTGGCCACTGCAAATCGCAGAATGCCATGCAGTGCAATTTTTTGCGTGGCCCTGCCAGTCAGTATGGTTGATGTGGAATGACTGGAGATGACACTTGATTACATCTTTGCAGCGAAGATGTGGGCAGTTACTGTAAACTACATCTTTTGTCGGTAGACATTGAGGTGAATTGGGGGATGCTAATGGAACAGGTGTTAGATCAAATAGATTGTATGGAAATAAGCATGGGAAGCATGGGAACGCCGTTGCTCTCTGAACCAGCAGAGACTCAATGTGCATCTCCCCACAATTCTATAATCTCTTGGATTACATGGCCAAGATATGACTACAAAACTGCTTAATTGACTGTGAAACACTAAGATTATGATGAGGTTTGTCATATACATAAGCACAATATACAGAAAATTGGTTGTCTGACAGGAGGCATAGAGTCGGGATAAGTGGGAGTTTTTCAGGTTGGCAGAGAGTGGTAAGTGGGGTGCTGCAGGGGTCGGCGTTAGGCCCACAACTGTTCATCATTTACATTGATGACTTGGAGGAGGGGACAAAATGTGGTGTAGCCAAGTTTGCGGATGACACCAAATTGAGTGGAAGAGCAAATTGTAATGAGGATGTGGAGAGTCTGCAGAGGGATATAGTTAAGATGGATGAGTGGGCAAAGGTCTGGCAGATGGAGTACAATGTTAGTAAGTGTGAGGTTATCCACTTTGGCAAGAAAAATAAAAGAGCTGAATATTATTTAAAGGGTGAAAAACTACAGCGCACTGTTGTGCAGAGGGACTTGGGAGTGCTTGTGCATGAATCGCAAAAAGTTAGGTTGCAGGTGCAGCGGGTTATTAAGAAGGCAAATGGAATGTTGGGCCTTCATCGCTAGAGGAATTGAATTCAGGAGTAGGGAGGTAATGTTGCAACTGTATAAGGTACTGGTGAGACGGCACCTGGAGTACTGTGTCCAGTTCTGGTCTCCATATTTGAGGAAGGATATACTGGCTTTGGAGATGGTCCAGAGGAGGTTTACTAGGTTGATCCCTGGGATGAAGGGTTGACTTATGATGAAAGATTCAATCATCTAGGATTATATTCGCTCGAGTTCAGAGGAATGAGAGGAGATCTTATAGAAACATATAGGATTATGAAGGGTATGGATAGGATAGATGTAGGAAGTTTTTTTGAGCTGGCCGGGGAAACTAAAATGAGAGGACACAGTCTCAAGATTCGGGGGAGTAGATTTAGGACAGAGATGAGGAAAAATAGTTTTTCCCAGAGAGTAGTGAATGTTTGGAATTCTCTAACCAGGGAAGTGGTTGAGGCTGCCTCATTAAACATATTTAAAATTTGGTTAGATAAATTTTTACATGATAGAGGAATTAGGGGATATGGGGAGAAGGCAGGTAGGTGGAGTTAGGTTATAAATTAGATCAGCCATGATCGTATTGAATGGTGGAGCAGGCTCGATGGGCCATTTTTGGCCTACTCCTGTTCCTACTTCCTAATTATGTTCCTATATGCTGAATATCCTCTTCCACTGTATTAAGGACAACCTCTTGGGTCTGTCTGGCATGTGGCCTGTACCACTCACTACCTCTGTCAGATTTTAGATTTATTGTCAGAGTACATGACACCATATACAATGTTAAGATTCTTTTTCCTGTGGGCCAGGCAGAATTTCCACTTACTGGTAGTGTGAAAAACTGCACACTCTGCCCTAAAACAGCACACTTCACTCTGTCAGTGATAACACTGAGGGCATCAATTCAATCTTTCTGCTCAAGACTTTTCTACATCCAATTTGCAAGCTGTCACTTATGAAGTAGTGTTTATTCAGATACTTTTACATGCATTTGAATCTGATACATTCTTATCCAACACTCAATCCTGTCACACCAACAAACAATATTTTTGGCTTTCATTTGCACTTGGTTAAGACCACTGCACAAGGCTCAATCTCTCCAGACCGTTGATGTAGTTCCAGCATTCTCTCCCCAAATGTTAAAAGTTCTTTTACTCTATTGTTTACATCATGAAATTCATGAATTGTCATAATTTATTTCATAGACTTGACTTAATAATATTAACGTTGATGAAACATGGACTATTTCTCTCCATGGATAGATGCACAACTCCCGCTTCTCAGTTCACTTTAGATTCCTGAATTTCAATTTGTGTTTCTCCTATATTATTAATCCATACTGAATTCAATTATATTTTAAATGCATTATAACCCTTGAAGATACCTGTTACCAATGGACTTTAAAAATCCAGTCATAAAATTAAAATTTGTTTTTCCACAGTTATTTATGCTTCAGAGAGGCCAGTCCTGTTGCGTCTATGCTAGTTGAGAGCAAATTCAGATGAATCCCACTTCTAACTCTCTCAGTTCAAATTATAGGCCATCAAGTATAGATCATAGTACTTTTCAAATGTACATTTTAAAAGTAAGGAGCATTTCTGTCTCTACCATGCAGTCACTCAGTTGGAGAGCCTAGAATGCTAATTTCAGACCATTAAATTCACCTCTAACCCTTCGCCTCTAACCCTTCCCTTTCCATCTAGTTGTTTAAATGTCTTTTGAACATTACAATTGTATCCACCTTTACCACTTCCTCAGGTACCACATTTCACAAACCCCTGACCTTTAATCTGTGCCCGCTAGTTTTAGATTCCCCTATCCTGAGAAAAAGACCATGACCTTATTTTTGCCCTTCATGGTTTTATAAAAAAACCTACAAGGTACCACCTTTGCAATGCTATGCTCGGTTTGGGGGGGTGGGGGGTGGAATCCCAGCTGATCCAAGCTCTCCTTCTAAATCAGGACATCCAGTCCTGGTAAAAATCCTCGTTATACTTTATTTTGACATCCTTGCCAGCTTACTGTCACAACTTCAGACCAGACTACTCAGAGAAACAAATCTGAGCACAGGGAAAATGTACAGATTCCATACATACAACAGCGGAGGTCAGGATTGAACCTGTGGCCACTGGAGCTGTAAGGATGCAGCTCCGCTGGCTGTGTCACTGGGTGCCTATTTTGCAGTCAAACACCAGGCATTATCACACATCTTAGTTCCCTCCCCCATATGAGGGGCATGGCAATAAACTTGATGGACCAATGATCTATAAGTATGGACCAATATTATAGAGAGACTAGATTTCACACTCCACAATGGTTACTGTGAAATTTAAAATCAATGAATTAAATAAATCTGAATTCATTTTATATTTGGTACATTTTATATTTGGTATCTGGAACTCAAGCATCCTGCAGCCTCAAGCAACTGGCAAAAAGGTAAAAATATGTATGGTTAAAATTGTAAAAATAAATGTTCTCTGAAGTAACACAGAAATCTTTGGTGGCGATGGGAGCAAATATTCAGCCAGTGGAGTGCCTTGGTTGTGCCTTGCTCATAGCAGCTGTTTGAATAAATTGAAACAGCAATGGCCTCACTCAGGATGAAGAGTTGGTTGACGCTGGGGTGAGTCTCTTCAAATGTCTCCATCTCACTGAATAGTAAGAGATGAACCAGTCAGAGGCTTTATCTGTAAACTTGTGGGAGGGAGCATTAATTATATATAATGTTATTGCTCATTAATTATATGTAATGTTATTGCTCATTTTTCGGGCAGCTCCGTGGAGGAGGAGGAACCTGCAGATGGTTAAATGTTTTCAAGGAATGTGACTGAAAATAAAGTGGAATGCTTTAAGATTTATACATTCATGTAAGTGACTTTTGTTCAGTGCAGGTACAGTGCAGTATTTTTTGGCTTTTTTCTTTTGAACTGTTGATTCTTAATGCAGATGTATTAGTTAGGCATTGGAAGATTAAGTCTCAAGCATAGCTGCTGGATACCAGGGGTTTTGGGGTAAATGTTAGCTGAAGCCACCTTTCTCAGGAAAGGAAATCCATTATCTTGTCTGATCTCCATGTGCCTGATTATTACCTATTTTTGCAAGTCCGGAGGTGAATCAAAGCAGTGCATCAAAGCACATAACCTTCCCCTGCACAGGTTCTGGCAGATAAACTTCACCAAAGCAGTTAGGGAATAGACAATAAATGTTGCGAGTGGACTTCAATATAGAAAACAGATCGCCATTACTCAAGGAGTGGACTCATCATCACCACCTTAAAAGTTATTTAGATGGATAAGAAAGTTTGATAGGGATATGGGCTGAACGCAGGCAGGTGGAAGTAGCTTGGATGATGGTCAGCATGGACAAGTTGACTCAAGGCTAGTTTCTGAGGTGTAAAATACTTTGACTTGATGACCTTCTCAAGAGTATTTCGGATGGACCTCAGAATGCCTGGTTCAATACCGGCTTCTGGTTCATTCTGCATGGAATTTACACGTTTTTCCCGTGACCATCCTAAAGATGTGCGAGCTGACCATTGTGAATTGCCTACAGTTTGTGCGTGAATGATAGAATTGGGGAGAGTTGATGAGAATGAGGAACAAATGTCAGTTTAATGTAAATGGCAGCTCATGGCCAGTGCATACTTGATGGGCTTGCTTCCCTGCTGTGCCTTTCTATCCACCCCATGACTCTGTAGCTCTAAAAGAGATACAATACATGTTGGTGAGTAAGACCATGTATAAGATGACCCCCCACCACCCCAGAATTTTCCTTAAAAATGTAGGTTTTAAGCTATATTTGTTGTATAAGACTAGAAGTCTAGCACTTCATGCTGACTAGTCAGTGACGGTGTCGCAATATTTTAAAAGCAAAGTTTAAATTTTATTAGCATATTTTAAAATAAAACAGGCCATTTAAAGCCAATGGCTGTCAGAGTGGGCGGACAGGGAATTCTGAGACTTCGCTGCTAAAGTTTGGATTTTATTCTTGGCGTATAAGATGACCCTTTGCATACAAGATGACTCTAGTTTTTGGGTGGTATTTTTAAGATTCAATACCATCGAATACACTGACATATACAATATAAAGAAACGTAGCAGCTTTTTGTCATCTTTGGATTTGCAGATTGTTAAATTTTCTCCTTTACAAGATAATCATAATTTATGTATTTTGCTTCAGTAAATGACATATGAGGATATGATGTTTGAGGAGCACCAGCCAGTAGGGTGTCCTCTTTATCTTACCCCCCACCCCCCCCCCCACCCTGCAGAGCCAGTTTACATGTTAAGTTATGTAAGAATTGCAGGCAAGAGACCTTGGTTTGCAAACGAGGCATCAAGACTGGCATTCACTCAATTAAACCCAGCAGGGTGCGAGGGAAAGATGTGCCAGTCAAAAGTGAAATGAGTTAGGTAAAAAAAATTGAAGTGAAAGCATACTTGAGGTACGGAAAGGCTCCTCTGACAGACAGGCACAGAGAGGGACTTTTGATTGCAGTTGGTTCTGATCTTTATTTTTGCAGTTGTCAGAGACAGTCATTTCCAAATTGTTCAATTGCACTGGTTTGCTCTTTTGAGTGTTACTCCAGGAACAGTGAAAGTGAATGAAGCAAGGAACCTTTCTGTGTAAAGACTGGAAGGTAGATGAACCACTGATTGATTAGTTTACCCTGATTTACATCATGCAAGATCTTTCCATTGTTTTGTGTTCAGGGAACTGCAGCTCAACAGCAGCCACACATAATAGGATTTATGTGGAATAATTTGCAGAAAAAAAACCCTTTTCCCTTTCATGCGAGATATTTAGAGAACTATCTCATCCCAGGCAGATAGTCACATCTCACTAACCAGGCTGCTGTCAGTCTATTGAAGGAAAGTGTCCTGCCTCAAGGTCACAGTGACGACTTTCAATTTTGGTATGGTGCTTCAGTAAATTCCAAGAGCAATGAATATTTCAATTCAGATAACTGTGCGGGTGATACTATCAGAAGAAAGCAGCAGGTGCAAAAACTTCCTGCTGTTTAGATGCAATACTTAATGCTAATTATCAAGGATGCTTAATAACAGACACTTGGAAAGTTAAAAATCAGAAACGGTGCCTTGTTCTCTGGCCCTGCAGTCCAAATTAACAGGTTAGATCTTATTTCTATGAAATTTCATGACATGTTCATGACACTAAATACTGATTCTGAATTTAGAAACCAAATTGGAGACCTTTCATCCCATTGTGTTCTTCCTGCCAAAAGCATGTGGTTCACATAATCCCATCAATCCAACTGCAAACGATGGCCTTGCAGGTTATAATCCTTTAAGTGCTTAAATACTCCCTTAAGTCCTTAAAAAAGTCTTTAAATACTCCCTGACTTGTGATATATGCAACTTATGCCCATCTCCACATAAGACTGAAAATATATTTTTTTTTAATTGCATTGATTACGTCGTATTTGACAAATTATAACAGGGAATCAGGGCATATAAGAGCCAAAATGTGCATACTTACCTTATTGGTCATGTCCTGGATTCCACAGTCTGGGCGTGAATTCAATTTCATTAGGGCGCTCGACTGTCGCACCTAACTCCAATATGCGAAACCACCATTCCTGCGCCGACTAAAGACTCGTCCATGCAAGCAGGATTCAAGATGGCCGCACCAAGCCAACAGACCTCAGGACCCCAGGATGCAGACGAACAAGGTAAACATGGACCAGAATGTGGAAAGATTCACCAAAATTGATGGACAAATTCGGGAAGCTTTAAGTTGTTTTGTCAAATCTACAATGAAAAATAATTTCATTCAAATGTTTGCTTTAAGACTTGGCACTCTATGCACACAAGCAAACTTCTGATATGCGTCCATTTCGAGATACAACCGATCCTTCAGTCCCCATTATGGTCTTAAGTCAGGGAGTACCTGTATGACAAGGGTTTCAATCTCTACCACTTCTATTTAAGCCAACAAGCTCTCACCTCCTGTTATTCTCTAAAAGAAAATATTTTAACTCAACCCTCTGATCATGCTTCTAACAGCCAAGTTCAATCTATCACCTTCCAATACCATCTTCACTGCTAACGGAAATAGGCCATGTTAATCTTCTGATATGTTTCTCTTCTATATTCTGATGCAACACAACTCTCCCTCCAGTGCTCTCATACCCTTCGCAGCGGTGAATGGGTCAATACCCTAGTATGGGCTATTGCACTACATCTAGCTCAAACTCAGTGGTTCTCAGTGCTTAAAGTGGTATGAGAATAGAAAGAAAAAGTTTTAATCGTCCCTAATTGACTTGTGATGTGCAAGGTTTCATAACTCCAAAGGAAATGGGCCAATGACCATTTTTCTCAAGCAAAATATTTCAGTAAAAATTGGGTCTAGAGCAGTGGTTCTCAACCTTCCCTTTCCACTCACATACCACCTTAAACAGTCCCTTACTAATCACAGAGCACCTATAGCATAGAGATTACTTAAAGTGCTGTGAGTGAGAAAAGATTGAGAAGCACTGCTTGAACTTGACTGCCCAGTTCTTATATTCTGTGCCTCAGCTAATGAAATCCCTTACCCAAATGAGAATTTTTGCCAGAAATTCTCATCACGAACGTTTCACAAAATTTGTTGCCTTCCGGCAGCATGACAGGACGAATATTTATATCAACCACCTTGCAAAATCAATAAGAATAAGTGCAAGGAAAAGCAAAAGACAAAGTGAGATAGTGTCTATGGTTCATTGATCATTCAGGAATCTGATGGCAGAAGTTGTCCTTATGCCGCTGAGTGTAGGGTGAACTGCTGTATGCTTATTAAACTGGTTCGGCCCTGTCCTGTGGCTCCTCCCTTTGGACCCTGTATAAAGGCTCTAACCCCATGACCCCTCCCCAGAAAGCTTGGGTCACAGTCAATTAAAGCAAATAAAAATTCTCCATTATTAATATTTAGTTTACCTCCCTTTATTAATGTTTGCTTGGACCAACAGTACCTTAATATTTTTAAGGAAATGGTTAATACAGCACGATGTCGTCTTGAGATATGACCCCTTTCATTTCTCCCAGGAATGCTTTTCCATGCCAGACACTCACCCAAGAGAACAGTTTTACTTTATAAATTCAAAGAGAGCTGAAGAAATGGTCTGAATCAATATAGACTAGGCAGAACAGAAGGAGCTCTTTAAAAAAAAAATGCAAGGAAGCTCTAGGCAAGAGGTTCCCCACAGAAAGATGCAGCAGAATTTATTGTCATGAACATGCCACAAAATATATCATTTCACAGCAGCATCACAGGTGCAAAATTGCTGTAAATTACATTTGTGAAAAATAAATTAGTGCAAAAGAAGAGAAAGTCAAACCGTGTCGGTGGTTCACTGTCCATTCAGAAGCAAAGAAGGTGTTGGGTGTTCAGAAGAATGGAGTAGTGGAAAGGCAATTTGGATTTATAAATATAATATTTTTCAAATCATTTAAAAGTCCATTGAGTGTTGTTCTGATATACAACTACTATTTCAGAAATGCAGAAGCCAATTTTCACATTGGAAAATCTCACAAACTGGAAACCCGACACTAACAGCATTGTGAAGAAAGCACATCAGCTCTTTGCCTTCCTCTGGAGTTTGGTACAGTCTGACTTCAGAAGCTTTGGCAAATTCTAAAGATGTGTGGTGGAAAGTGCTCTTCAAAAGGTAGTGGACACAGCCCAGGGCATCACAGGCAAAACCCTCCCCACAATCGAGAACATCGACAGAGAACACTGCCATTGGAGAGCAGCAGCAATCAAAGAACCGCATGAAACAGTTCACACTTCGTCCTCGCTGATACCATTAGGAAAGAGAGGTGCCACAAAACCCGTACCACCAGGTTCAGGAACAGCTGCTCCCTCTCCATCATCAAACTCAATCAGCGACTCTTACTTTTGCACTTTAATTGATCTTCTTCATCTGTGTATTGCACAGTCATCTTGTTTACATTTCTTCATCGGTTTACGAGTACATATCTTTTTGAGACGAGTTTTTTGCACAACCAAAAAGTGGTAATTCTGTCTCAACCACAGGAAAAAGAATTCCTACCCTGACAATAAATCTGAAATTGTTGATAATTGTTGTGAAACAATAAAATGTGCAGACACTGTGATTGTAGGAAATTCAGCAGGTCACGCAGCCTATGAATTTTTTATATATCTATGATAATAATCTATGAGCACTTTTGTGTATCTATAATAATGTGTGTGCTTGTTCCTTATTGGTATTGAATACAAGGTACGTATCATCTCATCCTCCAGGAGCAAGTACCCTGTTTTAGAACCTTGCAAGGTTCAGACCTAATGACAATGAAGAAATGAGGGGATATTTCTCAGTTATAAGAACACAAGAAAACGGAGCAGGGGTTGGCCATCCAGCCCATTGAGCTTGCTCCACCATTCAATGAGATCATGGCTGATCAACACATACCTGCTTTTTCCCCATATCCTTCAATTCCCTAACTGTGTATCCAACCTTGTCTTAAATCTATTTACTGAGGTCGCCTCCACTGCTTCAATGGGCAGCGTATTCCACAGATTCACCACCCTCTGGGAATAGCAGGTCTTCCTCATCTGTCCTAAATCTACTACCCTGAATCTTGAGACCATGGTCTCATGGTCTCCCCAATAATAGAAACAACTTACCTACCTCTATCTTATCTGTGCCTTTTATAATTTTATATTATTCATGGTGCAAGCAACATGGAGGGAATCTGAAATTTGGTGTTCCCACACACCTGTTGGCTTTGCTGTTTTTGGAGTTGAGAGGTGCTGTCAGAACGGTTTCAGACAGTCACATGGCCTGCTGATGGTGAAGGAAATTAATGTTTAGGATGTGGCACCAATTGTGCAGGATGCTTTACCTCGGATGGGAATGAGCATCACCATGTCACTGATCTTCAAATCTGCCTGTAAACTAACCAGCTACCATAATATCAGTCACAGTAACCAATAGTAATACAACAGGTTTAAGTGCTTATGTGTGTGTGGCCTCTGTCAGTCGTGGTCAACCATGGGTACTGCGCCTCTGATAGTAGCTGGAGTGCCCTCTCCAGGATGCAAGCCAAAGCAGAGTTGATATGTCCATGGAGTAGGACACCCCTCCCACCCCCACATGCTAATGGCAGGCCCAAAGGAAAGTCGATACAGTTTGGTACCAGCAGCATCACCAGAATTGCTAGGCTAGTGCTGGGGACACAGTCAGGCACTCCAATTTCAGATCTTTCCTCAGGGTTTACTCCCAAAGCATTTCCCATGAACGGGCATAGCCAGAAGGCAGTTGAAGTTGTCCTTCTCCGAGATGAGTTACTATCCATGGTTTAGGAGTCCCATCTGCCTGGAGCAACTGGTTTCAAGGCACCGTTGGTCTGCTTTTGCCTCTTCTGTCAGCGAGAACAGCTTTGCCAGGCATAAAAATGATGCCACACGTAAAGGCCAGGAGTTGGACTTGGTTGTCAGGGCCTGTTAAGACGCACCCCATGAAGAGCATTTGTGTACCATCCTTAATGATGACAACCTTTCAAGCCAAATGATTTAAAATACTGGAAAGAAATGAGGAAGAACTTCACCATTGGTTCAGGGTTCACTCTGCTTACTTGTTTCATTGAAGTCTGACAGAACTAAAGTACAGGAGTTGAGTACATTTCATAAAGAAAGACAAACTAATGGACATTTCTTGGGGAATACCATAAGCTGTTGAAGAACCACTTCTGCCTTGTTCTAAATGCTGTGGATCCTCAGGTAAATGTAAATCAGTGGTTTTCAAACTTTTCTTTCCCTATGCAATAGGTGCTCTGTGATTAGTAAGGGATTGCTTAAGGTGGTATATACGTGGAAAGCACTGCTTTAATTGTACCTCATTGACTCGTTATGTGAATGGTTTCATAACTCCAAAGGAAATGGGCCAATAACAGTTTTTCTCAAGCAAAATATTTCAGTAACAATTGGGTCTAGAGCAGTGGCTCTCAACCTTTCTTCTAACTACATCAGAAAAAAAAGCACCACAGATATTGGAAATCATGAAAAAAAAGACAAAATGATGGAAAGACTTAGCAGGTTCGACTGTATCTGTGGGAAGTGAAACAGAGTTAACACTGCAGAGTGGCGTTGAAGGAGAAGTTGTTCCATGTGGACTGTTAATTCTGCTTCCCTTCTCATAAATGCATCCTGACCTGCTATTTCTAGCATTTTACTTCAGATTTCACCTGGCTGTCGGCTGCAAAACTGTACAGTTGCCGAGTTGCATCTCACATGGAATATGTTTTGTCTGGACTTAGACAGGAATGAGCTGTTTGTGAAGGGCTGAAAATAGCATGGATTATGGGCTAGGCACCAAGCGCTAATAAAGATGGATTGAGTTAGCTATTGTGTGCACAGCAAAAAAGTGGTCGGGGAAAGGTAAATTAACTTAAATAGGCAAGAGGTGGGGCTGATAGGAAATGGCAGCCGGTCTTGGAAAATAATGGGTTTCTGAAGGAAATGAATCATAATTTCAACTTTCTAAGGATGTGTAATATACAACAATTGTACATAGTGACACAATTATGTTGAACACATACCAATGTGTGGCTTTCCTCATTAGGAGGATGTGGAAGGGTGGGGGGTGAGGGCAGGGGAAAGTATTGCAGATAAGATGACAAAACTCAACCCTGAGAATTAAAATACACTGCCACTCCTGATCCCTGCTTTCCAGAACATTTCTGAAGCCTTTAGTTCCTCTCTTGTTGACAAGGAAGTTCCATTAATGTCAAGTACTGAATCTCATTCCGAAGCTTAACCAACCGTTCCATCATAAAAGCATTGTATTTAAATGCTTCATGGGCTCGCCTCTGGATCTCTATCACCTCCTCCAGCCCGACACTCCTCTGCTTTTGATCCTTTGCACATAATTTAATTTAATTCCTCCTCTTTTGCCAACAACCAAGTCCTGACAGTCTGCAATTCCATTCTCAAACCTCTCCCCCTCTCTCCTTAAATCCAAAGGCCTTGGTCAGCCTTCATATGTGCTTCATTGTCAACATTTCCTTGACATTTATTGACGTACAGTAACATTTCCATTATTTGGAATTCAATCGATCAGAAACCCAAAAACCAGCAAAAAAATTTAAGGAAATTAACAAAAAATATATTCAAATAAGTAAGACTGGATGGATGAACCCCATGGAGGAGGTGCTGAGACCTTGTTGGACGCATGCAGGTTTGCCCCGCTGAACTAGTAATGCCCCTCAATTTGCGTACACTCTTTTCACTGTCACCACTTGTGTGGAGGTGAGGCGGGTTGTCAGCACGAGGAAAGGGCACGAAGGGCCTGACCAGGACACTTGCGTGGAGGTGAGCATGGAGGAGTTACAATCAAGTTGCATTGGAATGAAATGGCATCGCCCAGAATGATGCCGCTCGCTGCTGGGGTGACTCTCACAAAGTGTCTCCGGATCCTTGCCTAATCAGTCTTTACATTTATTAGCATTAGGTATATTAAAGAATTTAATTGTAAACTTAGGAAAAGGCATCAATTATGACAATAGCACACTTAAGTTACAGCATCAGCGGCTGGGGTAAGATTTTAAATTTTGTAAGTTTATGGGAATTACCTGAATAAAATGAACTTTACATAAAGACTACAATATTAATTTGTTTTCCTTTACATTTTGCACTGTATTTTGTCTTTTAAACAGGTGTATTAGTTAGGCATTAGACGAGTGAATCAACCAGAAAATTTGCATATCCGGCATAGACCATCCCCTTAGATGCCGGTTAATGGGATTTCTACTATACAAAATGTTTCATTTCACTTTCTTGTATTTATGATTATTCATTCATTTTATTGTAACTTGTTCTGATGCTTCAGATGTATGGAATCAAAAGCGAGATAGAATAAAAACCTGCATTGAAACAGATTGATTTGACAGAACATGTAGAAGTTCGATAGATTTAATGACATGACAAATCTTCTCAACCTTCTTTGAAATTAGATGTGTTGGAGTGACGTCTTCATGGTTGCCTTGACATGTAGGTCCTAGGAGATATCTCCGATGAAAGGTGTCCTCAAAATCTGCCAAAGGTCCAGCACACCGTGGAGGAGGATACACCGGTCAGGTGAAATCACTGCAGGGATTCCTTGAGTAAGGGATAATTTGGCTGTTCTGTACCCAATGTCAGTGGTTATCTATTCCTTTTCCAATTCAACTGAAGCTCACAAATAGATTGGTTTCACAGAACACTGATGTATAAATCTTTAGGAAAAGTATCATGACTCTGTTGACATCATTAGTATACGTCTGCCTTTAGCTGTTCATTGGTCCTGGAGACAGAAAGACCAGGTGACACTAAACACCAACTCCACTTCATCCCTATAGCTGGACATTGCCGCTCCTTGTGGAACCTTTTGTCTTGGCAACTCAGACTGAACTGGTTACAATAGCAGTCAAAAAATGCAGATGCAAGAAATCCTGGCCACCAGAGAATCCACACTTCGAAAACTCAATCTTTTTAAACTTAGCGGGCTTTTGTGTGCATTCCAAAATGCCACAGATGCACTTTTATTTTTCTTCAAGTCTATGTTTTCATAAATGAAACATGTTGAAGCAAATTCAGCAATATTTCCTAATAAATTCCCCTGTTGGAGTATTGTGTGCAGTCTTGGTCATCTAACTACAGGAAAGAAGTCATTAAGATTGAAAGAGTGCTGAGATTTACTAGGATCTTGCCTGGGTTTCAGGAACTGAGTTACAGGGAAAGGTTTAACAGATTAGGAATTTATTTCCTGGAGGGTAGAAGAATGAAGGGAGTTTTGATAGAGGTATTTAAAGTTATGAGGGAGGGATAGACAGTAAATGGAGGGAGGCTTTTTTCTACTAAGGGAAGGTGAGATGCGAACCAGAGGACATGGGTTAAGAGTAAAAGGGGAAAAGTTTAGGGGAACTTCTTCACAGAGATTGGTGGGAGAATGGAACCAGCTGAAGTAATTTTAACATTTCAGAATAATTTGGACAGGATGGGGAGGCTTGGAGGGGTATGGACTGGTGCAGGTCAGTGGGACTAAGTAGAAAAAGATGAGAATTGCTGACAGGCCTACTTCTGTGCTATAATGTTCGATAGCTCATCTCTTTTTTTCCTATTCAAAATTTGAATTTTACAAGTACTGCCCATGAATTCGGAAAATCCAAAAATCTGGACAGACCCAATCCCCAAGAGTCTAGAGTTTTGGACTTCTACTGTATCCAATATGCCAGTACTGGTAGGATGGTTTATCAGTTCTTAACCATCAACTTCATGCCTTTGCCCATGCTTGCATCTGACTAAACCGTGCCTCAGGTTGAAAGATCAGAGAGTAGCAGAAATCAAACATCAGTGTACTTGCCTCCTACCACACTTTCTCCAAGGAGCACTAGGAATAAAGCACATCAGCAATTTGATTTTGAAATAAACAGCTTCCACTCCCCTTTCAAACCAATGGTACGTAACATGCTCTGTCCGGAATACAATTCTTGTTATCTTCCCTCTGGTTCCTCATTAAACATCTGGCTGCTGACCCACCTCTTCGAAGGAGGAGAATTAAAACTGCATCATATAAAATGTTTTTGGATGGTTCTGTAACAAAAAGCTTCTGCAAACTGCAGCCCTCTCCAAGGGTTCGCAATACACTTGTCAAGAGTTTATGCTGTGGTCCATGAGAAAGAGCAGGATAGCGTTCAATATCTGGAACAAAGCGGTTCAGTCCTGTTCCATTTCAGAGCTCTAAAGCAAAGGTTGGCAATTTCCTCAGCTCTTGTCTCCCTTTTGTTCATTGAATCTTATCCAACTTATTGTTCACTTCAAGGGACCTGGACCATGGGGACCTTGAAAGTGGTCTGAAAATATTCACACTGTAGTCATGTAGATCAGCCATTCTCAACAAGGATCTCTGGCCCTTCTCCCCTCCCCCCACCTCCAGGGACCACAGCAGATTTTTCAACTCATGTAACAAATATTTTTTATGATGTTGGTAAGAGAGAAGTCCAGAACAAACTTGACTGCTTCACAGGGGAGAGGGCCATAAACTTTGACCCCAAAATGTTCCAATTTATTTCAAAAAATATATAATGTATTCATCAGACATAACACCTTCGAGCTCCATGCTCAGAAAAATGTTGTTGATGGAAATCTAGCCTTAAGGGTTTCAATTAAATCTGCCCTCACTCTAAATAGAAGCAACAATAGAATTAGTTCCTTGTGCTTCCATGGGACGTTGCAAGCTTGGAATAGAATGAATTTTCCATAAATAATTGGTCATCAACCTCAGAGTCTCCACTGAGCTGCAGGATTTCATGGCCTGTCAATGTTAGCAACCATCGCATGTGTTGACTAAATCCTTGATATAGTTTGTGTTTGGAGCAGAAACATTTAAATTAATATCTCAGCTGCAGTAAATTGTCCAACAGAGTTTGTATTTGAGACAACCCGCTGATCATATTTTGGAAATTACAAAAAAATGAGGCATGCTTCGAATAACCAGCGAAGCATTTCTGACAGACAAGATCCACTAGAATTGCTGTTGCTAGAAATATATTAATTCAAAGCCCAGTTTATTGCTTTATTGAAATTATAGTGGACACCTAAAAAACATTTACACATGGCATTCATTCCCTTTGGATATACAGGAAACCTTTTTTTCAAAATGCTGTCTGTTCCACCCGTGACTAACTGGGTGGCAGTCTCACCTCAGAGCTGGAATGTTGCACGTTTGACTCTCACTCAGGAACATTGAAGCCTAACCTGATGTCCCACTGTGTTATTGAAAGAGTGCTGCCCTGTTTGAGATGGTGTCTTTCAACACTCAAGAATCCAACTGCTTTTCAGGAAAGGATGAGTATCTTGCTAAATTTTGTACCCAATCCTCATTATGAACATTAGATGGATATGATTACATTGTTTTGTGATGTCGAAGCATCTTGCTGGCTGTACACAAAGCCCTGGAACACGTGAACAGTAAAGATGCATACATCAGGATGCTCTTGAATACATTCAACACCATCATCACCTGAAAATGGATGAGAAACTCCAAGAACAGGGACGCAACACCCACTGTGTCATTAGATCCTCAATTACCTCATTTCCAGACCACAATCAGTGAGGATTGGTAAGGGCACGTTCACAATCTTCATCAGTACTGGTGCACCACAGGGCTGCATTCTTAGCCCCTTACTCTACTTACTTTACAGCAATGTCTCTGCAGCTTGGAACAACAATGCCATCTACAAATCTGATGATCTTTGGCTTGGCTTCGCAGATGAAGATTTATGGAGGGGTATGTCCAAGTCTGCTGCAGGCTCGTTGGTGACTGACAAGTCCGATGCGGGTCATGCAGGCACGGTTGCAGCGGTTGCAAGGGAAAATTGGTGGGTTGGGTGTTGGGTTTTTCCTCCTTTGTCTTTTGTCAGTGAGGTGGGCTCTGCAGTCTTCTTCAAAGGAGGTTGCTGCCCGCCAAACTGTGAGGCGCCAAGATGCACGGTTGGGGGCAAGAACAGCCCACTGGCGGTGGTCAATGTGGCAGGCACCAAGCGATTTCTTTAAGCAGCCCTTGTACCTCTTCTTTGGTGCACCTCTATCTCGGTGGCCAGTGGAGAGCTCACCATAGAACACGATCTTGGGAATGCGATGGTCCTCCATTCTGGAGACGTGACCCACCCAGCGCAGTTGCGTCTTCAGCTTGAGGACTCTGCCAGCTCGAGTACTTCGATGTTGGTGATGAAGTCATTCCAATGAATGTTGAGGATGGAGCGGAGACAGCTCTGATGGAAGCGTTCTAGGAGCCGTAGGTGATGCCGGTAGAAGACCCATTATTCGGAGCCGAACAGGAGCGAGGGTATGACAACGGCTCTGTACACGCTGATCTTTGTGTGTTTCTTCAGGTGGTTGTTTTTCCAGACTCTTTTGTGTAGTCTTCCAAAGGCGCTATTTGCCTTGGCGAGTCTGTTGTCTATCTCTTTGTCGATCCTTGCATCAGATGAAATGGTGCAGCCGAGGTAGGTAAACTGGTTGACTGTTTTGAGTTCTGTGTGCCCGATGGAGATGTGGAGGGTGGGGGGGGGGGCTGGTGATCATGGTGGGCAGCTGGCTGATGGAAGACCTCAGTTTTCTTCAGGCTGACTTCCAGGCCAAACATTTTGGCATTTTCCGCAAAACAGGACATCATGCGCTGGAGAGCTGGCTCTGAATGGGTAACTAAAGCGGCATCATCTGCAAAGAGTAGTTCACGGACAAGTTTCTCTTGTGTCTTGGTGTGAGCTTGCAGTTGCCTCAGATTGAAGAGACTGCCATCCGTGCGGTACCGGATGTAAACACCGTCTTCATTGTTGTGGTTTTTATTGGCTTGTTTCAGCATCATGCTGAAGAAGATAGTAAAGAGGGTTGGTGCGAGGACGCAGCCCTGCTTCACGCCGTTGTCAATGGAGAAGGGTTCGGAGAGCTCAGTACTGTATCTGATCCGACCTTGTTGGTTTTCGTGCAGTTGGATAACTATGTTGAGGAACTTGGGGGGGGCATCCGAGGTGCTCTAGTATTTGCCAAAGCCCTGTCAAAGGCTTTGGTGAGGTCAACAAAGGTGATGTAGAATCCTTTGTTTTGTTCTCTGCACTTTTCTTGGAGCTGTCTGAGGCCAAAGACCATGTCAGTAGTTCCTCTGTTTGCATGAAAGCCACACTGTGATTCTGGGAGGACATTTTCGGCGACACTAGGTATTAGTCTATTAAGGAGAATCCTTGCGAAGATTTTGCATGCAATGGAGAGCAGCGTGATTTCTCGCCTTTGTTTTTGTACAGGGTGATGATGATGGCATCACGAAGGTCCTGAGGCAGCTTTCCTTGGTCCCAGCACAGCATGAAAAACTCATGCAGTTTGGTATGCAGACCTCGGGGGGGGGGGGGGGGAGAATTCCATCCATACCTGCTGCTTTGCCACTTTTCAGTCGTTCAATTGCCTTATATGTCTCTTCCCGGGTAAGGACTTCATCCAGCTCTAGACTCTAGGGCTGTTGAGGGAGCTGGAGCAGGGCGGATTCTTGGACTGAGCGGTTGGCACTGAAAAGGGATTGGAAGTGTTCTGACCATCGATTGAGGATGGAGATCTTGTTGCTGAGGAGGACTTCGCTGTCTGAGCTGCGCAGAGGACTTTGGACTTGGGGTGAGGGGCCGTACACAGCCTTTAGAACCTCGTAAAAACCCCTGAAGTCACCAATGTTGGCACTAAGCTGGGTTCGTTTGGCGAGGCTAGTCCACCACTCATTTTGGATCTCCTGGAGTTTGCGCTGAAGGTGGCTGCATGCGAGACGGAAGGCTCGTTTTTTCTCTGGCCAGGAAGGCTTTGCAAGGTGAGCCTGGTGGGCAGATCGCTTCTTTGCCAGCAGCTCCTGGATTTCCTGGTTGTTTTTGTCAAACCAGTCCTTGTTTTTCCTGGAAGAGAAGCCCAGTACTTCTTCAGTGGATTGCAGTATGGCTGTTTTCAGCTGATCCCAGAGGGTTTCAGGAGACGTGTCAGTGAGGCAGTTTGCATCCTCGAGCTTTGCTTGGAGGTTTTCCTGGAAGTTTCCTCTCACTACTTCTGACTGCAAGTTTCCAACATTGAACCTCTTTCTTGAACTTTGGCTTGAAATGAAGTTTGAGCTTGCAGCGAACAAGCCGGTGGTCAGTGTGGCATTCCGCGCTGGGCATGACCCTGGTGTGGAGCACATCTCGTTTGTCTCTTCCTCGCACCAGTACGTAGTCCAGGAGGTGCCAGTGTTTGGATCAGGGATGCATCCAGGTAGTCTGGAGGCTGTCTCTCTGCTGGAAAAGGATGTTAGTAATGACAAGTCGCTGTTCTGCTCAGAGTTCCAACAGGAGGCGCCCATTGTCATTGCACTTGCTGATACCATGCTTGCCCAGGATTCCTGGCCAGGTTTCTGAGTCTTTGCTAAAGCGAGCGTTGAAGTCACCAAGGATGACAACCTTGTCAGCTGCAGGGGTGCGTTGCATAAGGTTGCGAGCATCAGTGTAGAACTTGTCCTTTTCTACTGGTTCCACCTGAAGGGTTGGAGCATAGACACTGATGAGTGTGATGTGTCACTTGTTTTGAAAGAGGAGTCGCATGGACATGATCCGGTCAGAGTTGCCTGTTGGGAGGTTTTTGAGTTTGGAGGCAATGGAGTTCTTGACCATGAAGCCAACACCAGATAGGCATCGTTCAGCCTGAGGCTTGCCAGGCCAGTGGAGTGTGTAGCCCGCGCCGTGTTCTTGGAGGCTGCCTACATCTGCAAGACAGACTTCGCTGAGAGCGGCTTTGTCGATGTCGAGTCTAAGGAGTTCATGTGCGATGAGGGCAGACCGACGTTCAGGTCGGTGGCTGTCAGCCTTGTCTAGCATGGTTCTGATGGTCCAACATGCTAGCTTGAGTTTGTGTGCATCTTTTGAGGGGGAGGAGGTGGATCTGTCCTCAGGTCTACGCAAAGGAGGTTTTATGTGGAGTGCAGAGTGCGCAGTACTGGCCCCACCCTTTACACTCATGATTTGTGTGCCGTGGCCAAGCAAGCTGGAATGTGGCAGCGAGGTCCTTGGGTTGTAGGTTTTATATCGGAGTGACCTTCTCCTATGCAGGTTGCTTAACTGGGCTGAAGAGGCCTGCCTCCCCTTTTAGGTCGAACCGTTTCTGGAGATCTACGACCGCTGTCCCCAGTTATGGAGTGGTGCGCCCTGGAATCGGCCTGTGTGCGTTTACTCCTGCCGCGGCCGAGGAAAGGGGATGCAGCATTGGTTGAGGATCAGAAAGAAAAGTCTAGTAGAAAATTTTTTAAGACTGGAGAGAACTCTGCAATGGAGTTCACAGTTGTTAGACTATTGGTTTTTGAGGTGTGTATTAAACTCTGAAATACACTAAACAGTTCTCATTGACCGCTCCCGGCCCGGGGCTCGGCTGCCAACGGTCTGGCTGTGCGGGCTGCCGGCGTTTGCCTGGCGATGGTGGCCTGTGTTCGGTGCTTGGGCAGCGGTGCGGGCAGGCCCGGTCCCGGCTGGCTGTCTCTCCCCGCGATGCGGCCATTACCTCAGGCGGACTCCGGCAGGACCTCGGGTCCCCAGGAGGCAGTGGGTTCTCGGGCCTCCGGCGGCGGCAGCAATAATAAATGCTACCATTCTATGTCTTCTGCCACTACCCTTGGCAGTCTGATGATACCACATAAAAAAGGGATGATGACTCAGCAGACAGGAGGGAAATGGAAAACTTGGCTGAATGGTGCACCAACATCAATCTCTCACTCAATGTTATCAAAACAAGGAGCCGATAGTTGACTTCAGGAAGGGAAAACTAGAAGTGTATGATCTAGTGATCATTGGGGGGGAAATCAGAAGTGGAGAGGGTGAGCAAACTTAAGTTCTTGAGAGTCACTATCTTGAAAGATTTTTCCTGCATCCAACATACAATGGCATCAAGATGAAAGCTCGTCAGTGCCTCTACTTCCTCAGGAGTTTGCGTAGGTTTGACATGACATTGGAAACCCTGGCAAATTTCTACAGATCTGCAGTGGAAAGTGTGCTGACAGGCTTCATCACACTCTGGTATGGGGGCACCAATATCCCCGAGCATTAAGCCCTGCAAAAGGTAGTGGACAGCCCAGGATATCACAGGCAAAATTCTGCCCACCATTAAGAACATGCGAAAGGAACACTACTCTTGGAGTGCAGCAGCAATGATTGAAGATCCACACCACACAGCACAAGCTCTGCTCTTGCGACTACTATCAGGAAAGAGGAATGGATGCTGCAAGACTCGCACCATCAGGTTCCAGAACAGCTGCACCCCTGTCCACCACCAGATTCCTCAACAATAAAGTCAATCGTGGACTCATTTAAGGACTCTTACTTTTGCACTTCATTGATTTTTCCACACCTCCCCCTTCTGTATTAATCAGTTTCTTTAACATTTCTTTATATGTGTAGTTTTTCTTTGCACAACCAATAAGTGGTTATTCTGCCTCACCCACAGGAAAAAAAGAATCTACGAGATTTATTTTTGTCAATAAATCTGAAATCAGCAGTTTATTGTTCTGCAATTTACTGAAAGCCGTGTCAAAGACCTGATTGTGATGCAGGTATAAGGCCTGTTGTAATAACAAAGGGATTGTGGGTGATGAGATGAGAAAGAGTGAGATAGACTGAATGTGGAGAAGATGTCTCCAGTGGTGGGAGAGTCCAGGACCTGAGGGTACAGCCTCAGAACAAAAGATGTCCCTTTAAAAACAGAGATGAGGAGAAATTTCTTCAGCCAGAGGGTGTTAACTCTGGAATTTGTAGGGACATACAGCTGTGGAGGCTAAGTCAATGGGTAGATCTAAAATGGAGGTTGACAGATTCTTGATTACTAAGAGTGTCAAAAGTTATGGGGAGAAGGCTGGACAAGAGGGTTGAGAGGAAAAATACATCAGCCATGATTTGAATGGCAGACCAGAAGTGATGGGCTGAATGATTTCCAAATTTTGGTCTTTAAAAACAAAAGGAAATACTCACTAAGTTAGACAACACCTGAGGACAAAACTAAATATGTCTGAGGAATCAGATCAGCCTAAATCATTAACTCAGTCTCACAAATATGACCTGACCCTCTGAATATCTGCAACTTAGTTTTTATTTCCGATTCCCAGCTTCCTGACTATTTTTGCAGTCTGAACTATTCTTGCACTTTACAAATGGACTGGAGGGTGATCGCCCAAAATGAAAATTGGCATCTTCTTGTCAAGAGCTCACAGAGAGGGCAAGTATATATGCGGGTGTAATAGTCAATGCCGTGTAATAGTCAACCCTCCCCCTATTTTTGGATCTAGCTGCCCATCTATCCAAGCTCCCAATGACTTGACTGCAAACTCTTGCCGAGGCCCCTGTCAGCAGCCCTCTGGCGCTCCCAACATGCCAAACGTGGACTTTCTACCTGGTCCTGGCCTTCCACCTGAGCTTCGGGAGCCCCGAACATGGACTTACCACCCAGCCCATCGGAACACCTGATGCCTTGAATGTCACAGGTGCTTACTATGGTCAAAAGTATACATGTAAATAGTCAACCCTCCAAATTTTATCCTGAATATTGGGCCACAAAATTTGACTTGTACCTGAGGGTATATGGGACACAAAATTGGTGTCCTCTAAAGAGTGGGGTTCATAGTAAATGGGAGGAAAGGTGCAAGGTCAGTTGGAAAGAGAAGGACAGAAATCAGGAAATTTGAAGTGCCAAGGTCAGAGTTTGATAATAATGTGAGTTTCTCTTCTCTTTCAAGAGAAAGAAGGAAGTTTGCAGACAGTGTGACTGTTGTGTGCTGTAGAAACTCACAGGTCCCAGAGCATCCATGAGAACCTAAGAAAAATCTAACTTTTTGGACCCTTTTACACTGCCATTGAAAGGCAGTAATCAACCACTTCACTTACTTTTGTGAACTCGACGAGACTGGGAATGGGGGCATCATTTTCATCCCAGTACTTTGCCTCCAAGGTTGGTAGCATCAGCTCCCGTGTTAAAGGCCTTCTGAGGACACCAACACTGAAATGCTGCAGGTCCCGCCTCAGATTACACCGGGATGCTGGGTCCCTATGTCAAAGGTCGCACTGTACTAGCTTTTCTTGGTTCAGTGTAAATGCTCCAATCTGACATGACCTGGCTTTAGACAGGTCGTTGACACAACAATTTAGTGGGATCCCTGTGTAAAAGGGTCAGAAACACTGTTTATATAGTATCTGCTCCCTAGAAATGCTACAGGACCTTTAGTACATTCCCTTCTACTTCTCTACTGGATGGAAGTGTTAGATTCTTTTCTTGAGAGCTCAACTGGGACTGGAATCATGTACTGGGCAGATCTACAGACAAATAACACTCCCATAACCCTGGATATCTCAGCAGCTGCCTTGTTTATGCTCCAGATCTTTATTAAAAATGAAAGATTGCTTCAGCTTTCAGCGAAGGAGTAAAATGAAATGGGGCTTTACCACAAATCTTATTGGATCATTCGGACAAAAGTTCAGGTTTATGTTGTGATTAAAAAGGGCACATTCATTTATGGGTGGGGGGGGGGGGGGGTGGATGTTCAGAAGGAAGCACGAAGCTGGTTTGTACAGCTGTATTTTATAACTCATTACAATCACAAACTTAATTTATTCCCCATGGTATTGATTTTGCAATTGCATGAGCAGGAAACATTTTATCCTTTTTAAAGCAAAACTTAAAGAAAGAGGAAGCTTCTCAAACCAAATTTCCTGTGATTGTTATTCCTGTTCAAAGTAGACTTCAGGAGTTAGTTTCTGTTTTAAAAAAATGATAACGTGTTGGTCCAGGGATATTGCATTGGCATTCTTACCATATATACTCATGTAATAGTCGATCCTGGGAAAAAGTTGACCACAATCCTCACCCCCCATTTTTGGCTCATCCAAGCTTGCAATGCCTGGTCTGTAAACTCTCGCCTTGGACACTTGCTCATCAGAGTTCTTGATGCCCTAACCGTCTGCCCACCTGAGCCCCTTACACCCGACAGTGAATGGCCTTGCAATGGCCGCCCGCCCTTCTGACACCCTGACCGCAAATCCTTGCCTTAGCCATCCAAGCATCCTACACCCTGACCGTGGTTCCTTGCCCAGATCACCTACCCACCAGAGTGCCTGATGCCCCGATCACCCACCCATCTGAGCTCCCAACTCCAAATGCAGACTTACCACCCAGTCATCGGAGCTCCCGGCGCCTTGAACATCGCAGGTACTTACCGCGGTCAAAAGTAGCATCCATGTAAAAGTAGATTCCCTAAATTTGTCCCACACATTTGGTCCGCAAATTTAGTCCACAAAACTCACGTTTTACTCGTGGTTATACAGTAATTAAAAAATTTTTAGACATGCAGTGAGGTAACAGGCCATTTCAGCTCGAGTCTGTACTGCCCAAGTTAAACCTCAACCTACACCCCCCAGTAAATTTTCCTCATCAACACTCACCTCCCTCACAGTTCTCCAATTGCCAAAAATCACCCATTTTTCCCCCATTGCTCACCAAGCCATTGTTTCATCTCTCACAAGAGAATTCACTACTTGTCTAGTGTACATGCAACTGTCACAGACCTGCCATTAAAGGTGGATTTCCTTCCTCAGCGGATCACAGCCTTTGATTTGTACTGATTTCCACCAATTCTGTCTCTGTCACTTGAAATGTGTACCACTCTCTGCTGTGCCTTTAGCAGCCAAGTGTGTAAGCTGGGATTTCAGAAAAGACAATGGATCAGATTGAAGCTACCAACTAAATGAATGTTTAGGGAATGATTGCTTAGGGTGCTAACCATTACCACCTGTTCGAATGGCACCTGTCACATTAGTCCATGCCTGAATGTTGTTTTTAAACTTGCTTCATGAAGGCATGGGCTGATTCATTGGCTGAGGTGATGTGAATGGAATTCAAAGTTATACATTCATCAGCGAGTATTCCCACCTGATCCAGCAATGGAGCAAAGTGATTGATGATGCAGCTAAATGTTCCTTGATACCACACAGCAGCCATTCTCAATTGGGGGAGGGGGGATAGCACATATCTCACCACTTGTCAGGGAGGCACAGCAACAACTGTATTTCACGAGAAGACTGAACCAGGCAAGGCTAATGGCCACCATCATGTCAACCTTCGACAGAAGCTCTATCGAATGCGTCCTGGCTGGCTGCATCACTGTTGTACGGTGGCTGCAGAGAAGTGGATGGGAGGTCAATCCACAGGACCATAAGAGTTGCAGAGAGGATCACTTTCCCCTATTGATGTGATCTACTGGGACCATTGTCTGAAGGGGGTTCACAAAAAAAAAATCAGAGGACTCCTTCCACCACACACACATCACCTTTCAGCTGCTCCCATTGGGAAAGAGATACTGGAGTATCACAGCCAGCACCTCAGGCTGAGGGACATCATTTTCCCATGAGCAGTGAGAATGTTGAACAACCAAAGGAACTGCTCACACTCTTACTGGCAAAATATTATTTATTTATACAATGTCCTGCATATGTATTGTTTGCTTGTGTGTTTTGCACCAAGGACCATTGAGTCAAGTTGCACTTGTACAATCGGAAGACAATAAACTTAAGTAAAATAAAAACCATGCTGGAGAAACTCAGCAGGTCCAACAGTGTACTTTATGTAGCAAGGATAGATACAAATAAAGCTATTTTGTCTTTACTATATAAAGTTCACTGATGAACCTACTGAGTTTCTCCTACATTATGTTTTCACTTCAATCACAGCATCTGCAGACTTGCCTATTTTATTCTTGATTTATTTTTTGTGTGTTTTATATAGTCAGTATAAATATGGAAGAAATCAAAATGTAACAGCTTCACCAGGAAGAGGGCCCATAAACATCAATCAAAGTCCTGGGGTGGGGGAAGAGCCAAAAAAATGGTTAAGATTGGCTGCCACACAGCATAATGAAGTGCATCTCATTAGTCCCCCCCATCAACCAGCTGAACAATCATTTCCTCAACATTCATTGCTCTCCCTCTGGTGAACAGTGCTTTTACAAAATTCATTGCAGATAGTGTTCAGGTTACTCAATTCCATGACCTGCACAAACCATGGAGGACAAGAGCAACAGGTGCACTGAAGAAGCAAGTTGCCCTCTGAGCCACACAAGTACAGTATATGTCAGCCTACAAGACTATTTGAATCTTAAAAATATCACCCCAAAACAGGGGTCGTTTTATATGTCAAGTACAAAATCCAAAACTTAAACAGCAAGTAAATCACAAAATTCTCTAGACATCGTGGTTTGAGTAAGAACACAAAATACTTGAGAGACTCTGCAGGCCAAACAGTGTCCTTTATGTAGCAAAGACAAAGTACATAACCGAAATTTCAGGCTTGAACCCTTCAAAGTAAAATGCCAGCAGGCGTTCGGACAAAAGAGTAGGGGGTGGCAAGGCAGGAGATGATAGGTGGAGAAAGGAGGGAGGGGACAACAGCAATGAGGGGGAGGGGGGGATGGCAGGGCTGTGTGGGTGAAAGAACTGGAAAGGGGAGAAGGGAAAAAGAGAGAAGCAGATTTAATGGAAAGCATGTTCATGCCATGTAGGTGGAGGATGCCCTATCAAAAAAATAAGGTGTTGCCCTCCAATCTGTGGGTGGTCGGGGTGTGACAGTACACAGGCCATGGGCAGACATGCAAACGCAGGAATGTGACCCGGAATTGAAATGGTTGGCCAATGGGAGGTTGCTAACAGACCTTCACAGTGAAGTCTCACCGCTCCCCCACGCCAAGAATAAAATGTGAACCTTAGCAAGGTCTCAGGGTCCCCCACAGGGTCTCAGTGCTCCCCACCCAATCCAACTGCTGTCAGCTCAGTAAAGGCTTTAAATGATCTGTTAAAGGAGCCAGCAATGATTTATAAAAAAATATAATAAAATAATACTTTGTACATGTTAAATTCTGTGCACAGTATGGTGATTGCCTGCAACCAGAGGACTTGGAAGAAGGAGAGGTGAGATTGAACTGTGAACCCAAGAAATTTTCTTGTGCTTAGAATTAGGAGGGGGTAATTTGGGTTAGGACAGAGTATAGTATAAGAATAGAGTTAAGTTAAAAGTTTGATTCTATTTTCATGTTTTAAGTTGATTAAAAATAACTTTTGTTTTGAAAGCCACTTGTCTTGGTGAATGTCTATTGCTGATGGGTTTTGGGGTCCTTTGGGCTCGTAGCAATACGTGCATCCTGGAGTGGCTGTACAGGCCGATCCTTGACAATACCCCACTCCACAGAAAGGAACAGCGTGTGTGCTGTTGGAGGTGAGTTGGAGGTTGCACAGGTCCCTCTTGACATCCCCTCCTGGATCCAGCAATACGGTGAGGTTCAAGATGGCTGGGGGAAGTTCTATTGCAGTGAATGGCTAGACCAAGGTTCGAAGCACGTGTTTTCTATGTGGCCATTGACCCTATGAAAATGTTCATCCACCCTTTGACAGGTCATTTTTTTTAATGTGGGGGAGCCGGTTTAGTCGCCGACCACCTGACCATGCGACAGGTAGTACTGTATTACATGGTACCAGTAGCATTCAGACAGTGAACCAGTGTGGACTCGAAGGGCTGACATGGCCTGTTTCCGCACTGTAAACGGTTCTATGGTTATAAACCTTTACAGGGCAATTTGTTTTTAAAATATTGTGGCAGCATCACTCCTCTTGTCAGAGGTAAATGCCAGACTTCGGATAGTCTTAGAAAGCAAATATAGTCAAACCCGATATTTTAGCTGTAAATTCAATGGGGTACATCTTATACACCGATATATATGGTATTTGAATTGGAAATGTCTTGTTAGTTCTTCATAGAAGTTAGATTTAAATCTTAGAACTACCTCAACACCAAAGGTGCGACCTCTGGCATAGAGAGTGCGGCAGTTCAAGGCCTCTTTGCTCAGTCTCCTGCCATCAGAGGCTCTGAACCAATTCACGTGTTCTACAACTGAGCCAAAAATCTCATCAACTTAACGTTGAGCTCACATGGATGTTCAGTATCAGGGCCATTGGAAAGTAGGGCAGATTTGAAATGTAAAGAAACTGATGGACTATTTTACTGATGCATTTCTATAAAGGATATCATGCACAGAAAATTGCTACTTTGCTTGATTTCTGCTTCCATTTCTCTGCAGGATCTGCCAATTTTACTTTCATTCCCTGTAATGCCAGCTCATTCTGAGAGATTATTACACTCCTTCCTGTAACAGCACTATAAATGATCTGATTTCCCTTTGCTCTGTACGTCTGTCTTCTAAATGTATGTTCATCTGCCGTGAATATAATGGCATTATTACCATGAGTAAAATACCCTCATCAGGGTTCTCCCCGGGCTCCTCATACAGGACCCTTTTATTCTGCAGCCTCAAGCCAACTAAAAATGTTGAGAATTCAGCAAGTCATAAGGCTGGAATGGAAATTGGGGGACACTATTATCTGGATTACAAGGAAGAAAACTCAGGTGAGTCTGAGTCCATGTGAGATCCAATGATGCCACCTACTTCCTGAACATGATTCATTGGGATGAATCAGGAATGGTGGTGCCCACTTAGACTCGATAAAGTCCGCTCGCCTGAGTGCTGCTGGCACCATGCAACCCAGTACTACCTGTCACATGGTTGAGTAGTCAGTGATTAAACCGGCTCCCCCTCCAGGTGCGCAGGGTGGCTAGACATCCTGCAGGATGAAAAACAAGACCTGTTAAAGGGTGGATGAACCCTCTCTTAGGGTCAATGGCCATTAAGCAAATACATGCCGTAAAGCGCGGAAAGGGCATCTCTTCTATCGAAGCTTGGTCTGACCAGTCACTACATCAGAACTTCCCCCAGCTGTCTTGGGCCTCACCATGCTGCTGGATCCAGGAGGAGATGTCGAGAGGGTGGGTCTGGACCTGTACACCCCTACTCACCAAAAATCCATTCACACGCAAGCTACTCCTTTCTGAGGAGTGGCATATTCTCATACCAAACCCCAGAAACTGACTGAAAGGAACTATCATCCTATGGGATGGAAAGCCAGAAGAAGAGACAAAGACCAAAACAATGTCAATTATTCATTGACCTCTCATTTTGGTAAAGATGCTCATAACCAATAGGTAATGCACTATCAGTTTGTTAAATATTAGCTTCATGACTATGTTGTTCTCTAAATCATCACCAAATGTAATTGTTCATTAGTGACCATGAATCAACTTCTCCAAGCTCTGAAACAACACCTTACAATTCTGTTCCTTACTGAGTCCCCATCACAACTTCTCCCTCAAGCCAAGGTCTCTCCTCATAGGTGGGGAAGTTGTTCCCATTGGTGGGGGAAGACTAGAATTAGGGGTTGTAGATTTAGGATGGAGATGTGGAGGAACTGCTTTTCCCCAGAGGGTGGTGAATCTGTGGAATTTATAGCCCATTAAAAGCAGTGGAACCTACCTCACTGCATATATGGGGGAGAAGTTAGGAAGGAGATGACCCAATCAGAATCAGAATTTATTCTCACAAACAAGTCTCAATATTTGTTGTTTTGTGACAGCATCAATGCAAACATTTGTCTAAACCGCCTTACAAAAATAAATAAAAATAGTGCACAAAATGTCAAAGTAAGACAGTGTCTTTGGTTCATTGATCATTCAGGAATCAGATGGCAGCGGGAAAGAAGCTGTCCTTGTGCTGCTGAGTGCTCGTCTTTAGGCTCCTGTACCTTTTTCCTCAATGGTAACCAAGGAGGTGGGGATCTTTAAGGATTGAGGCTACTTTCTTAAGACACCACTTCTTATAGATGTCATCGATGGAGTGAAGCCTGGGGCCCGTGATATTGCATCCCGAGTTAACATTCCTCTGGAGTTTTTCTTCTTGTCCTGAGTATTGGCACCTCTGTACCAGGCAGTGATGCAACCAGCCAGCCAGAATGCTCTCAACAGTACACTTGCAGATGTTAGAGAGTCTTCAGTGACATACTGAATCTTCTCAAGCACCTCAAAGTTGCACCATTGGTCAGCATTCTTCATGATTGCATTGACATGGAGGCTCCAGACAAATCCTTGGAGGTTTTGACACCTAGGAATTTGAAGTTCTTGAACCTCTCCACTACTAATCCCTTGAAGAGGACAGATAATTTTATCCTGACATCCATTTACTAACATTGAGTGCAAGGCTATTGGTGTCACACCACTCAACGAGCTGATCTATCTCCCTCCTGTACACTTCCTCATTGTGATTCTGCTGACAATTGTGGTGCATCATCAGATCAGCCATGATCTCACTGAATGGTAGAACAGACTTAATGGGCTGGATGGTCAACTCCTGCTCCTTTGTTTTTTTAAATCTTCTTGTATCCCTTCCTGTGACTTGGAGTCAAATATTGTTTGATAATTGTTTTTTAATATATATAAAAACTGCAGCTGCTGGAAATCTAGCCTGAAACCAGAAAGTACAGCAAGACAGCACCTGTGGAATGACAGTCAACATTACAAGCCGAGAACTCTATATCAGTTCTCTTTAAAGGTCTAGAATCACACATCTCAAATACTCATTTCTAAAGGTTTCTGTGAAGCACTTGCTATTGTTAAAGGTGAAAATATAAGCTGTAGCTGTGGTGTTTAATCGGGCATTACTTCATAGCTCTTTTGTTCATGAGCTGAACAAAATGTTTTCAGTGAAAACATCAACTGCACTCAAAAACTAAACCAGACCCAAAGCTCTCAAAACATGAGATAGAGTGAAAAAGAAACCATTTCCTTTAGCAGAGAGCTTAACAAGGAGATTTATAGGGGATTGAGGAGAATGCTTCACCCAGGGGTCCAGAACTCTGTCTGAAAGACCAGCAGAGGCAGTCACTCTATCCACAATGAGGATATAGACCAGGAGCTGAAAAGTGGTAATGACTACCATAGAATCGATAGGATAAACAGCCATCTCTTGGAGAGCAAGAACCTATGTTCCTGAAGCCAGAACAGGGATCTAAATGGATTTCTTGCCCTCTAACTCTTTGTGCAACATAGTTGACAAAAAAAAATCTGAATTAACATTTTATGAAACCCTGTATTGATGAGAAAGTTTTCATCATCATGTGGGCATTGCCAGTTTTGGTTTAGAGACTTCTTCATTCTAAGTTCAATCCATCCAAAACTGGTAATTAAAACAAACCAATTTTAAAGCTCAAAGAAATGATCAGCTTTATTTAGTGCTTTGTTCTTTTGAAAATGTAAATCTTTATTTCCAGGTTCAGCTTATCAACTTTGAATTGATCACTAATTTGGAGAGACAGATAGAGGCAATATATTTAAAATAAAACTGTTGAGACAACAAGGGGATGATCTCCCATCAGAACTTGTCAGTTTGGACATGACAGGGACTGATTCCCTGAAATTGTTCAATTCAATATTGAGCCTCAATGGTACTTCTGTCCAAGTACGACAAAATTTAATTCCAGTCTTTAATATGGAAATATTGTACTCCTGTTGGATCTGGCTTGAAATATTCAGACAATTGTTTGATTAGACTGTAGTCCAACTGCATTTCATGAAATTGCAGTAAATTAATAGAGAGCAAAATTAATTTATTTCTGGGTAGCACGTTTAAAATGCCTTTTCTCTCTGAGTAACTGAGCTTCCATTGAATCCAGATGGATGAGTGAAGACGGTTGCCTTAACCCTTCTCTTTGTTATTTTCAAGGGGCCTTCAGATTATCGTCCAATGCATATTAAGCACCAAGGTGATAGTAAAGGGGAGTATGTTGGTGTTTAGCTGTAGTTGACTGGCTTGTCTTGGACATCCCTCCATCGCTCTCAGATATTCAGGCAGTCAGGAGCTAAGTGACTCAAAGTGCAGGAGCAACACCCAGGCTACTGAAAAGTTAGAACATGGAATTAAAAAAACCGATGCTGTAGAAACTCAGCAGGTCAAACAAAGTACTTTATGTAGAAAAGATAATGATGCACAACTGATGTTTTGAGTTTGAGCCCTTTATCAAGGGCTGAGCAAAATGTGTGAATGAAATGCAGGGAGGGGCACAGGAAAAAAGGGGGGAGGGTGGCTCTGTGAATGGAGGGAAAGGAGACAGAGGGAAAAGGGGAATGAGGGAGAAATAGGAGAAGTCAATATTAATGCCATCCAGTTGAAGAGTGTCCAGAAGGAATAAAAAATGTTTTCCTATACCCAAAAAGCTTGGGACTGGATTTTTCGGATAATTGGATTTTTCAGATAACCAAATAATGTTTTAAAGCAGCCCAGTAACATCAGCAGAATATTTGTATCAGTGGTTAAACAACAACAAAAGTCTTTCAAGCAATGTTTAATCCTTACCTAACAATGTGATCTCTACTGACAAGGTAAACACTTCCTCCTTTTCATTTTACTGACATCGACAATGCTGCATGCAAACCTTTGCCATTGTACCATGCACGAGAGCTCCATTGGATTCAAAATGGTGCCAACAGCACATCAGAGCCCTACATGAGCACATCAGGTGAAATTTTTTTCTCCAACTTGTGACGTCATGTCGCCTCTGAAATTCAGAAAATTGAACTTTTTTGGTTAATGCAATTTCAAATATGGGAAAATGCACCCGTCCAATTGACGGGTGGCCTTGGTTTGGTCGTGCACAAACACATCAGCACAGGAGTGGGATGCAGTATTGAAATGGTTGGCTGCTGGGAGATCCCTGTCACTGATGTTCTCAGTGAAGCAATCTCCCAGTCTACATCTCGTCTCTCCAATGTCTAAAGGCCATCACGGGAGCACCAGGTGCAGAGGATTACAAACAGAATCACAAGTGAAGTGTTGCTTCACTTGGAAGGGCCGTTTGCAGCCCCAATTATGGGTGAGGGAGGAAGTGTGGCATCAAGTGAGGCTTTCCTATAGAGTGAAGCCTTCTCACGAGGAAAAAGCAGCACAGCCCAGAAAACTCCCTCAAATTAAATTCCATGATTTGACAAAACATTCAAATAATTTATTTTAACAAAAGAAACCACAGGAAATTGTTCCCAGGTGTGTCACTGTGTGACAACAGCTTTGTTCCAAGCCAGCTCCTTGAACAGCTGTCCTGACCGCTGCTCCAACCCTCACAGGCACCCACTGCTCCCTCCACCCCTCGCAAGCCTCGGAGATGGGACAGGCCAAGCAGCAGAGGACACAACATGCAGTCACGCAACAACAAGCTGTTAACTGGAGACTGGTGTTTTGGGGAGGTCTGTAGTCAGCTTTAATTTGTTCTGGTGGAACCTGAAACTAGCCTCATAGGCATGGAGCCAGGAATTTACCTCCAGCCAGGTGTGATTGATGATCACACGACATTACAACATAGGCAAGACTTACTGGATGAGACTAGCACATGGGGCATAGGATACTGGAATCAATAAACTGTCTGAATCAGTGCTGCTAATTTTGATGTAAAATTTATTCCTTGATCAGCAAGATTGACTGAAACACAGACAGCAAGAAGGAGACCCCAAAAATCTGAGATGCAAAAAAATCAGAGGAAAGAAAAGGAGATTGAAAGGCAACAAGAAATAACAGTATATTCCCGATTATCCAGAAACCGAAACTCTCGAATATCCAAAATGTCGTCACAATTTGAAACATTTTGACTTTTTTTTAAAACCCATCATGCTCAAGTGGGGGTCTGATACACAGTTAGCACAATTTGGAATCAACGTAGTTCTCGAGTATTGTTCAAAGATACAGTTCTGGTGTGGGGGGGGAGGGGGCGGTCTGTCACAGTGTTAGTGTCATTTTGAATTAACTGAGCTCTGGTGCACGGTTCAAAAAAATTCTCAATTATCCTAAAAATCTGGATAACCGAGATATGTCGGGTCCCAAGCATTTCGCGGAAAGAGAAATGCATTGTACTGGATCACAGACTTAAACTATGAGAAATTTATAAACACTTGGTTTTCAGCCAATTAAATTGGTCCGTTCTCTTCCCCACTTGGATTTCCTCATTGTCATCCCATTTTCAGAAGTTTCTGCTAATAATTTCATGCTATGAAAGTTAACAGGAATTTAGAAGTGAAGAACTTTGTCTCATTCAGTTCTCCAATGGAAGGACATCACTTTGAATTATCACCAAGTTATGCAAAGAGATTACGAACAGAAGTAAGATAATGTTCCTAATGATAGATCAGTTGGAGCCTCAACCTTTGTTATACTCTTTCAGCAAACCTTCCCTCAACCTTCTTTTATTTGAAGAACTCCAGTCTATTGTTAATGGAACCACCACGAACTTCTACTGCCTTCACTGAGATGCCGCCACCATAACTATCTTCCTCCAACCTCCTCCTTCAGTTCCCATCACAGCTCTTCCATCTCCACTCATAGCATCTTTCCATGCAGGAGTGTCCACTTAGAAGAGAGATGCAAAGAATTTCTTCAGCCAGAGGGTGGTAAATCAATGGAATTTGTTTCCCAGGCAGCTGTGGAAGCCAAGTCATTGGGTGTATTTAAAGCAGATTGATTAGTCAGGGCAAAGGTTATGAGGAGAAGGCTGGGAAGTGGATCTGAGTGGGTCAGAATGGTGGGGCAGACTCGATGGACTGAATAGCCAATTTCTGCTCCTTTGAACATGGTCCAACCACAGGGGGCATGGCCCTCATTCCTTTCCTGCACACTACCAAATAAACTGGATTTTCACTTGCACTTCTTCCAGTTCAGTACACTGCATAATCTGCTCTTCTAGACATTGGACAAACAAACAGTGAAGTGACCATTTTGGACAACACCTCTGTTTATCCTGAAATGTGAGCCTGAGCTTCCATTTGCCAGTTCCTTTAAATTCTCCACCCCACTCCCAGTGATCTCGGACCAGCCTTTTATACCATTCAACAAAACCTGACACATGCTTGAAGAACAGCATCTTTGCTTGTTGCAGCCCCTTGGACTGAACACTGAATTTATCCATCTCAGACAACCAGCCTTTCAGCTTGTGTCAGCTCTACCCAGTACTGATGTAATCAACCAGTAATGTTGACAATTTTATTCTTGCCAGCCAAGGACTTTCTTTTATCCTTAAAGATATTTGCTGAGGTATTTTTTTTCACCTCCCTGAGAGGCTGAGCATGCTCTTGGGGTAACCCTCCCAAACATCCAGGGTTATAGCTTGAATACGCCTGAGATTGTCTGATCTCGAAAGCAAAGCAGAGCTGTAGGTTTCTGTGAGGGATGCTGGACAAAGTGGCGACTCTGCCTTACTGTAGACAAAAGTTAAATAATTTCATGTATGTTACATTCTCTATGTAGAATTACGTGACAATAATGGAACCTTTACCTGAATGTCAGAACCTGTGATTACTGCCCCTCAACCACTTCAGCACTCACTCCACACAATACCTTTAACACTGTGGCACCCTCAGTCCTGCCCCGTCCACCCGCCCACCCCTCCCTCAGTCCTGCCCCCTCCACTACCCTTGCTTCCCCTCAGGAATAACCCTTTCACTGACAAGCATCTTCTCAATGCCAGCCCTGATTTCTGTGCTCAGATCTCTTAGGTGGGATTTGAACCTTCAGCCTTTTAACCCAGAGTGAGTCTCACCCATTGAGCCATGGTTGACACCAGCATAAGATCTCATTACTATCTTTTACTTGGGAAGTTCTCTCTGCCTGAAAGCATTTTTCTAATGCAATATACTTCTCTCTCAGGAGGCCTTCAGATCCTGCCTTAGTCTGAAGAGAGAATAAATCTATGTTTTCTTTGCTTTCCAATTTTGAAACAACACATACTGATGAAAATGCACAAACAGAATTAATGTGAGGATGATCCCATTAAAAAATCTTGGCATTTTCTCAGAAAGATATTCTTAAAAGTCACAGTTTCCAATCAGTTGTTGTTTGAATGTCTTGTTAGATAATATTTTATTCTTGCCAGCCAAGGACTCTCTTTGATATTTGCTGAGGTATTTTTTTTTCACCTCCCTGAGAGGCTGGGCATGCTCCTGGGGTAACCCTCCCAAACATCCAGGGTTATAGCCTGAATACGCCTGAGATTGTCTGATCTTGAAAGCAAAGCAGAGCTGTAGATTTCTGTGAGGGGCGCTGGACAAAGTGGCGTGACAAACCATCATGTTGATGGTTACAGAAGTTTAAATATGAAAACTCTGATGCAAGCAAAAAAAAATACATTGTATTGTAGTTACAATTTCAAAGTTATCAAAAATAAAAATGTTTTCCTTTTTACAATGTAAAATTGTACAAGCAATAAGCTGAAAGAAAATATAAAATACTTTGAAGCATATTTGGAATGAAATATTGATGCATCAGTATTCCCAGGTTTTTCGGAAACTCTTTATTAATTAATCCAAGATTTGAATTTCATTCTTTTTAACGTTGCAGATGTAGTTTTATCATTCACTTGGTGTGCTGGCCTTGCGCATTCCTGACAGAATCCAAATTCTGCCGAATTCAGAAAAGTTTGAAGCAGCATTGGTCTATGAAACGCAAACTAGAACATCAATCAACTCAGCTTCAAGGTTGACAGATTTCTGTAATGGGCTGTCCATCGTCACTGAGCTGAAAACTTTCAGAAATAGTAGTGAAGCAGAACATTCACCTAAACCACCTACAAAACACAAAAGTTCCTTCTAATGAACATGAAAGATTGATTTTGGATGCAATATTTTCTGATTGGCAACAGCCAGAATTCCAAATAAATTCAACTTGTGCTAGCAAGGCTTCGATCATTTCGTTAAAATAAAAGACTTTGCATTGAAGTATTGCACAAGCTTCAGGAAGTTTTGCCCTTCATGTTCATCAGGTACACCCATCAGAAGCACCTGCAATCTTGAGTACAGCTAACAAATGATAATAGATTATGGGCTGCAGGAAAGAAAGTGCAATAGAACCCTCAGTGACAGACAAATAAAGAGGGAGAGAGATGTACAAAGAGGGAAGGATGGAGTGAAATTGAAAGAAAGATGGAGGATGGGAGGTTGAGAAGGTGGGACACACACACATTCAAGTTGACATGGAGAATATTTAAATATGTGACATCCCTAGAAAAATCAGGCAGATGATTAGTAATGAATGTTTGTCAGTACAGTAATAATGAAAATTTAATAATATTTGACAAGAAAACCATTGAATTCTAAAGTCATTTATGAGAGATTATTGAAAGAGACATTAGTACAATGTACTGAAATTCTGACTTACTGCAGCCAAGCAAGTAGCTAAGATGCACCAATGACAATAATATACAATACAGGTACACTGTACTTTACGAATACTCGCTTTGCACAAATTCGCTTTTACGAAGAAACCTGTGCTCAATACCCAAAATAAATTAGAATGGGTTTTTGTTTTTACAAAAATAGCCTTCAATAGTAGTGAAGGGGTCTTCACTTTATGCCATTTCAGCTTAAAGGTTTCAGAGGAATTCTCTACTTTATAAAGTGGGGCATACCTGTAGATTAAATTATCAAAATATAAGATAGAAAAAGAAACAATAACTAAATAACTAGAAAAGGATAAAAGAATAATACTGTCAAGTTGCCACAGGCAGAGCCAGAAATGAGATTGTGAACTGCTTGGAATAGAGCATGAATGTTATGTTCTCAGCCTTCCAATGCACAGAAAGTTGAGTTCCTATCCTGCTATGATAGATCACAAGTCGGGGAAACAAATTTGGAAAAAGAAAACTCATACAGCCAAGGCTCGAGCAACCCAATCATCTGGTTCAAAAGCTACAAATAAAGGGAACCAAAATGTAACAAGAGTAACGTGGGCATCCAAGTGGATTATTGAAAATGTTGCCCTGTACAAATATTTCATCAAATCACCTATTCATATTTAAAAAAATTTAGACCTGCAACACAGTAACAGGCCATTTCAGCCCACAAGTCCATGCTGCCCAATTTACACTCCATTAAACTGCAGCCCCAGAACATTTTGAACAGTGGGAGGAAACCAGAATCCCCAGGGAAAACCCACGAAGAACTTGGTTTAAATCAGGATTTACAGCGCGGGATTACAACCCTGGTCCTGTCCCGATTGCCGGTGCTGTAAAGCCCTAGACCAGAGAACACCAGTGCATGTCAAGGTCAGAATTAATATAAAAGAGGTTCATGTGAACAGCATGGTAATTGATACCTGGAATATCTTCAATGAAAGAAAATTATTGACAGCTTAAAAGGCAGTGCCACACAGAGGAGGAAGCAGATACCTGAGAAAATTACAGCAACAGAGGGATTTTAGTGTGTCCATACAGCAGGACAGTAGTTGGGATGGCTTAATTTGTGGATGAGAGATTTTCCTTCATTTGGCTGAAGGAACACCACTTTCAGTGCACTATTACTGTGAATATTTATCTATCTAACCTTTTTTTTTTTAATTTCTTTCCATACTGCAGTAATTTATATCTACTATTGTAGATGGTGCATTTTCTGGACTAAGAATTTTGGGGTTCTCTTCTGATTTGTTTCGGAGCTCTTTTTTACATTCTACTTGGTTAGGTGAAACCTTTTTGGGATTTAAGGAACTTTTAGAAGCTATTTTTGATTTGTAAATTTCACTTAACCCTTTGGTATTTTTATTGGGTTATATTAAGAAATTGAGCTTGGAGTTAAAATTAAATAAAATTAAAATTAGTTTTTTGAGATTGGCCTTAGCTATGGCTAAAAAACGTTTTGGCAATTATTTGGAAAAATTAGACTAATTTGAGCACTCAATGATGGCATTTAGAAATGAGATTTTGTATTCCATTGGAAAAGATAACAATTTATGTAATTTTTTTGCTAAAATCTGGAGCCTGTATTTGGAATATATGGGGATGAATTATTAATCTTTTTCCCACGTAATGATGGTGTTGCTCCGAACCATGTCAAATAATTGAAGAGTGTTATGTTAATTAATCTCCTCTTTTTTCTTTCCTTTTCTTCTTTTCTTTTGGGGTAGTTTAGAGGGGGGTTGGGAGGGGTGGGGTGTTGTATGGGGTACAAATATCATATATGTATGATATTTTATTTGTTTGTATCTTTAATGAATATTTTATTCATTAATCATGATAAAACATGCAAAAAATTGTTGTTTGTTCATTGCGCTTCTGTGTAGGGCAAACTCTATCTCATTTTCAATTGGAAATTAATTTAAGAACAAGAAATGTTTGAAATGCTTTATTCAGAACTCTAGCAGTCCAGGCAATTGTGATCACCTGACAAGATGAAGGCATGAAAGAACTTGGAGGAAGTTTTACAAGGATGCTGCTGAACTTGGAGTGAGTGGAGGGCAGAGATTGACCAAGCTGAGGGCCTGAGGCTGCTTTCTTCAGAAAAGAGGAGGCACTGGTGAGATTTAATCAAGTTTAGAAAACAGTGAGAGGCATTGATTCCATGTTCTGGATTCCCTAGATAACAACAGATTTAAGGGTGAAAGGGAACGAAGGAAAACATTTGAAAGTGATTGAAGAGTTTATTGGGTTTTCAAAATATACAATACACTGATATAATGAAAATCTTACTTTCTGGAGCTTACTGGGTACATAAAGCACAAACAAAAAAATTTAAGTAAACAGAAGAATAAAGATAATAAATATCAAAAGATTAAAAATTAAATAATAGATAAGGATTCATAGTAATCTAAAAAATGTGTTGTGTCATTCAGAGATCTTGGAGTTATCATGAGGGAAGATTTCACCCCAAAGAGTCTGGAACCCCACAGTCTTTTGCACATGACAGGCACAAACCTCTCTCACCTTTGAAGACTCATGGAGAGCCATATTAAGCAGCATGACACGAACTGGGAGTTGACTTAACTAAAAACACAAAGCTGGAGAAACTCAGCAGATCAAACTGTGTCCTTTATGTAGCCAAGGTCTCGGGCTCGAGCCCAGACCGTAGCCAAGGTCTCGGGCTCGAGCCCTTCATGTATCTTTATCTTACACTCTACATTAAGGGCAGTATTTCTCCTGCTGAATTTCTTCAGCTTTGTGTTTTTACTTCAACTACAATGTCTGCAGACTTGTGCTTTACTCCTGGGAACTGGCTGAAGCATCTTTTTGACCAGCATTGAGACAACAGACTGAATGGGCTTCTTCCATCCAGATAAACGCAGATCTGTGCCCTAAACATTTCTTGAGCATTCTGCCATTCCCTCATCAGAGGCTTGAAATATTTTATTTGGATTCATGTGAACCAATATTTGGAGAGCATGTACTTTCTCGTTAACAAACTTTGAAAAGGCAGTGATAGCTTGAAAATGCGTGAGAAAAAAAAATGTATAAAGGCAGTTCACACAGAGCAGACTCCATCAATCTTTTCAAACAATTCCTCGGCATTTGTCAAATCAAAAGGCATGACTATAAATCACACTGACCCCCAAATATGTCATTAATGCTGTCTTAGCAAAAAAGAATTTAGCTGCTTCATATTTTACCTGCTAGTAACCTGAAAGAATGTTAAATGTCAGAAAAAAAGAACATAATACAAAAGCTAATAAAGGCATTTTAAATTCTTAATAATGGATCTGCAACACAATGGATCAATTTGCTTCAAATAGCACACAACACCACACTTTTTGTCCTTTCCGGCATTGGTTAGATTGGCCCATTGGCTGTTCAATTACATTCAACAGGACCTGGGCAATATAATGCTTGACCCCCCACTTCCACATGATACACTGGAATGCATTCAATCTGTTCATGAATGATGCACCAACCCCCACCCCACCCCTTCCATCTCCCCATGACACTGAAGGTAATTGCCATCCCTCTTTCTGGTCAGGAGGAGCAGAGTTTTCCCAAAGATTAACAAAGTACAACTCCAATTATCCAGAATCAGATTATCCGAAATTGTTACCCAAACATTTTTTGGAACCGGATACGACGTCTGTTCAGCTCCAAAATTTTTCTCAGGTAATTGAGGATTTCAGAAAAATCAACTCCTCATTTATTCGACAAGTTTTGAAGCCAAACGGACAATTTCCCCTCCAAAAAATTTTGGATAAATGAGGATATCCAAAACAATCAGAAATCCTGTTATCCAAAACTTTTTCAAAGCCGTACTGATGTGACAGGATGAAACATTTATGGAACTTTGGGGAAAAAACCTCAGTAGAGTTTTGAGCTTTTAGTGTTAGATCTTTTGTTCATGTTGTCTTTTGGTGAGAATTAAAGATTAGTTCATGCTTAAAAATCCTTCCCTTGCTGTTTGTTGTTTAAACACTGTTTCAAATGATTTGCTGTTACTTCTGGGCTGTTTTTTTTTTAAAAAGGACCAGTTATCCGAAAAATATTGGTTTATCCAAAATAGGCCAAGTCCCGACCATTTTGGATAATTGGAATTGTCCTGTATTTGGCAGGTGTTTGAAGAGAGTTTTGATTGAATATCTCTCAAGATCAGAATGAATGTACAACATACACCAAATCTCCCTAAAGGCCTTGGATTACACGATGATATTCAAAGATAAATACCATGAAAAGTTTTCATTAAATGCTATGTAACTGATTTGAAACTTTATTTTGTAAAACAGTATATAATTAATGAGACAGGATAATAAGAAACAGGAAATAAGCAGGTGAAGGCCATTTGTCTTCTATTTGCTTTACTGTTCGATAAGATCACAAGACCAGTTATTCCAGCAACACTTTGCTGAACTGGCCTAGTGGAGAGTAATATGGCACAGCAATGGCCATTCAGCCCAATTCATCCATCTTTGACCTGCATTTATTCCATATTTTTTCCAAGCCCTTCCTATCCACACATCTGTCCAAATGGCTTTTGGACATTGTACAGCTTGCTCTGGCAGCTCTTTCCAGGTATGGACCACCCTCTGAATAGGTTGCCCCTCGGGTTCCTCTTGAATCTCTCATATCTATGTCCTTGGAGGTGGACTGTGAGCATTCACTTGATCCATGCCCCTTACCACTTTATGAATCTTTGATGATTTTAATATCCTTTCACCCCATTAAACATCCAAATTCTAATGATGTACGTTTTGCAGCCAGCAAAACAGAGGAACAGAGTCTCCACAAGCCTCTTCGATGAAGAATTGCAAATATTCACCACTACCTGGAAGAAGGGATGTCTTTTCATCTCAATCCTGGAGGACTAACCTTTAAGGATTGAGATCCTGGCCTGTTGATAGCTCAGCCAGGGGAATCTGTGCCCTTATCTGTCCTGTAGTGTATTAATAACATGATATTGAGTAAGGGAGGCATTTCAGTTGAACAGTGTGGAGAGAATATGATTGTTTCTTCCTTTTTTTCTTGGCATGCATTTGGAGATTGTACAGCTACATTCTTAGTCCCCGATCAACTCTGTATGCACCTATGATTATATGGTTCTGTACTACAACACCATCTACAAATTCATTTTTGATATCATGGTAGAGGGTTGTTTTGAAAGGGGCAATGAGTCCACATACAGGAGATTGAAAACTTGGCTGAATGATGCACCAACAACAACCTCACACTTAATGTCTCCAAAACGAAGAATTAGCTGAATGGTGCACCAACAACAACCTCACACTTAATGTCTCCAAAATGAAGAATTATTGACCTCATGAAGGGAAAACCAAAGGTGTAGCATCAGTGGTGGAGAGAGTGAACAAATTTAAGTTCTTGGGAGTCACAATCTCAGATTATCTTTCCTAGACCCAACACACTAATGGCATCATGAAGGAAGCTTGTGGTCTTCCTCAGACGTCTGCAGAGGTTTGGTATGACATTGGAAACTCTGGCAAATTTCTACTGGTGTATGCTAACCGGCTGGATCATGGTCTGGGATGGGGCCACCAAGTCCCCTGAGTGCAAGGCCCTGCAAAAAGTAATGAACACAGCCCAAGACATCACAGGAAATACCCTCCCCACCATAGAGAATATCCACAGGGAATGCTACCATCAGAGCAGCAGCAATCTGCTGCACATCACCCAGTACATGCTCTGTTCTTGCTGCTACCATCAGGAAAGAGGTACAAGTGCCACAAGACTCCCACCACCAAGTTAAGGAACAGCTGTTCCCCCTCCACTATCAGACAACAACAAACTCAAACTAATTTAAGGACTTTTTCTTCTGTTTTGCAGTCAGTTTGTTATCATTTCTTTATTTGTTTACATGGATATATACCTTTGAGTATAGTATTGTGCACTACTAGTAAGTGGTAATTCTGCCTGTTCCACAGGAAAAAGAATCTCAGGGTTATATGTGATGACATGTATGTACTTTGACAATAAATTTGAACTTTGAGATCACTTCTCTGAACAAAATATATAGAGAAGCATTAAAAAAAAAGCAAAATGGGAGTGAACACATTAAAGCACAAGTACAAATCCAGACCTTGCATCCCTTATTTCCAGTATCCGTACCATGCTATTATAGGCATAGGTTTCTTTGCTTAAACTAATAGTCCAGCATAAATTTATATCATACTTCAACAAATTGAAGTATCCATAATCCCTTTTCTACTGACACCCTGACCCTGGAATTAACTGCCTCGAACCCTACTTGTATCCAAGGTGTTGGTGTACAGATAAAATCAGTGGAAAAGGGACAGCAGAAAGTCATCCATTTCCATTTGAAGGTAGAACACTGATTTCCAGGGATGAGCTGTTTGTAGTGGAAAAACAATTAGTGCCCCAGTTAAGGGTGGCCCAGTGGAAACTACGCCAAGGGCTTCCTATCCCAGGACACTGGACAGCTAATTAACTGGGATACCAGTGGAAAAAGGGCTCATGATTTATATGAAACCAGAACATTAAATTGAAGGACATGTCTTATTTTAGGGCGGAAAGTCCACAGTTTAGAATCATTAACAAAACAAGTGTCACCAAGTTATACAAGAACATAAGTGGAGGTCCACAGATGTTGAGACACCTTGTAGGGTTGGGGGGGGTGGGTGGAGTAACAAGCTGGGAGGGTTGAGGGGAGAGTTGCAAGGAGAACCAATAATTTGTGAACAAGGTTAGGAATTTTACAATGGAGGCACAAGAGACTGCGGATGCTGTGATTTGGAGTAAAAATAAACTTCTGGGAGAACTCAGCAGGTCAAGCTGCATCTGGTTCCCAATGTCCATCCCTTCCCTACCGGTTTCCATTTATCATTCACCAACCTCTATCTCCACAATTCCCCCTCCTCCACCCAACTACATCCACCTATTTTCTTCTCATCTTTCCCTCCCCCCAATCCTTACCAACACTTATCGCTCCCCTGGCTTCATCTGCCTGCCATCCACTCTTGATCTGGTTCCATCCATCGGCTACCTTTTCAATTTTATTGTGTTTGTAATTCTGGAATCGGCTCACTTTAATAAAGTCACACCTGTGTCCCAAGCTTTAGAACTCCTTCCTTAAATTCTTGTCACTCCCAAAACCCCAACTTGTTGGAGCTGTGTTGATTTTTTTAAAAATTTGATCATGTCCCAGTGAACTACCTGGAGATATTCTTTTGCACAAAAGATATTATATTGCATCAATAATGATGGAACTTGAATTTACTCTGACATTTCAAAAGCAGTGCTTTGCACCTTCTTGATGCACTGGCTTTAAAGTAAGGCAAAATAAAATGCAACAAATTCCAATCAGAACAGTCCATTCTCAGCCTTGAGCTTTAAAAGGACTAGATTCTCAAAGGAAGGATAATTTGTCATAATGCTTGCACGAGATACAGAATACTTCAATTCAGTTTAGGTTATTGCATTGAGATGTGGTGAAACATATCCTTGAACAATGTTTTCATGAACTGAGGGTCCCTTAATTCCTTGATTTAATCAAGCTATCCATTCAATGTTTTTAAGAACTTTTGGGACCAATATTTTGTCACCTCTCATTCTTCTACTTGCATTCAGACGCATATTTTATTGTGTTGGAAAGATATCCTCCTTTGGGTCGGCTGGAGAGCAGCTTTGACCAGAGAGCTCTCATCTTCAGCAGTCCCTTCCTGCATGCAGTTTTAACATCATTAGAACACCACCCAAATTAAGACAAAGGATGTGACTGACCATACAATTCATGTCGCAGGTGGTGAGAATCCAATCAGAATTCGCACTCAGCTTTTTAATGACCTTCGCAGACAAACATCAACAACCCCAAGTCCCGAAGGTCCCGGGAATTCTGATCCGTAATAAAGGCATTACGAAATGAAAAAAAAGACCAGAGCATTCCCTGTGCACAGTTGCCACTGGGGTCAGGGACAAATCAGAAGAGCTCACTGATAATGCTCAGGTAATCAGCAGGGAAAATGAGTGACATTTATTGGCATGAAGCAGACAAGAAGCATTAAGCCCAGCAATGAGAAATTATTAGGACGTAATTATGATGATGAAGAGGTCGTGTCTTGTTTTTTTAAACTATTGATTTTGTAGACTTGCTGTTTAATTCTTCAACTTCACTGATCTCTACATTTTGGCATGATTAGCATCGATGTTAGCACAACGCTGTTACAGTGCCAGCAACACGGTTTTGAATCTGGTGCTGTTTGTAAGGAGTTTGCAGGTTCTACCCATGTCTGTGTGGGTTCCACCAGGTCCTCCGGTTTCCTTCTACCTTTCAAAAAGTGTTACTGTGCAGCATGTCCCAGTTTTAGAAGGCCAGCATTTTCTGATTTTAAAATTCTCATCTTTATTCTCAAACTCTCTCATCTTGCCTCTTCCCAACTCTGGGATTTCTCTCGCATCTCAGCCCTTTAAGCAGCACATTGCTGGTTCATCGTTGAATTCATTCACTCCATCATTGATTGCCAAGTTTTCAGCTGCAAGGCTCGTGTCGGAAGTTTCCTGCATGAGCCTCTCCAAGATGCTCTTTTAACTCTTCCTCACTGAACAAGCTGACGGTCAGTTTTCCTCGTAACCCCCTATATGGCTTCTAGTTAAATTTCCTTTGAGAGTAATTCTTCCGAAAGATTTTATTAATTGCAAATTACTATATAAAGTCATACTTTTGTTATCATGCTTCTAAATTAATACAGTAAAATCCCTGCTATCCACTACCTATAGGGATAGGTCTTTCTTTGGCTTGGCTTCGCGGACGAAGATTTATGGAGAGGTTAAAAGTCCACGTCAGCTGCAGGCTCGATTGTGGCTGACAAGTCCGATGCGGGACAGGCAGACACGGTTGCAGCGGCTGCAGGGGAGAGTTGGTTGGTTGGGGTTGGGTGTTGGGTTTTTCCTCCTTTTCCTTTTGTCAGTGAGGTGGGCTCTGCGGTCTTCTTCAAAGGAGGTTGCTGCCCGCCAAACTGTGAGGCGCCAAGATGCACGGTTTGAGGCGTTATCAGCCCACTGGCGGTGGTCAATGTGGCAGGCACCAAGAGATTTCTTTAGGCAGTCCTTGTACCTTTTCTTTGGTGCACCTCTGTCACGGTGGCCAGTGGAGAGCTCGCCATATAACACGATCTTGGGAAGGCGATGGTTCTCCATTCTGGAGACGTGACCCATCCAGCTCAGCTGGATCTTCAGCAGCGTGGACTCGATGCTGTCGACCTCTGCCATCTCGAGTACTTCGACGTTAGGGATGAAAGCGCTCCAATGGATGTTGAGGATGGAGCGGAGACAACGCTGGTGGAAGCGTTCTAGGAGCCGTAGGTGGTGCCGGTAGAGGACCCATGATTCGGAGCCGAACAGTAGTGTGGGTATGACAACGGCTCTGTATACGCTAATCTTTGTGAGGTTTTTCAGTTGGTTGTTTTTCCAGACTCTTTTGTGTAGTCTTCCAAAGGCGCTATTTGCCTTGGCGAGTCTGTTGTCTATCTCATTGTCGATCCTTGCATCTGATGAAATGGTGCAGCCGAGATAGGTAAACTGGTTGACCGTTTTGAGTTTTGTGTGCCCGATGGAGATGTAGGGGGGCTGGTAGTCATGGTGGGGAGCTGGCTGATGGAGGACCTCAGTTTTCTTCAGGCTGACTTCCAGGCCAAACATTTTGGCAGTTTCCGCAAAGCAGGACGTCAAGCGCTGAAGAGCTGGCTCTGAATGGGCAACTAAAGCGGCATCGTCTGCAAAGAGTAGTACACAGACAAGTTTCTCTTGTGTCTTGGTGTGAGCTTGCAGGCGCCTCAAATTGAAGAGACTGCCATCCGTGCGGTACCGGATGCAAACAGTGTCTTCATTGTTGGGGTCTTTCATGGCTTGGTTCAGCATCATGCTGAACAAGATTGAAAAGAGGGTTGGTGCGAGAACACAGCCTTGCTTCACGCCATTGTTAATGGAGAAGGGTTCAGAGAGCTCATTGCTGTATCTGACCCGACCTTGTTGGTTTTCGTGCAGTTGGATAATCATGTTGAGGAACTTTGGGGGACATCCGATGCGCTCTAGTATTTGGCAAAGCCCTTTCCTGCTCACGGTGTCGAAGGCTTTGGTGAGGTCAACAAAGGTGATCTATAGTCCTTTGTTTTGTTCTCTGCACTTTTCTTGGAGCTGTCTGAGGGCAAAGACCATGTCAGTAGTTCCTCTGTTTGCGCGAAAGCCGCACTGTGATTCTGGGAGAATATTCTCGGCGACACTAGGTATTATTCTATTTAGTAGAATCCTAGCGAAGATTTTGCCTGCAATGGAGAGCAGCGTGATTCCCCTGTAGTTTGAGCAGTCTGATTTCTCGCCTTTGTTTTTGTACAGGGTGATGATGGTGGCATCACGAAGATCCTGAGGCAGTTTTCCTTGGTCCCAACAAAGCTTGAAAAACTCATGCAGTTTGGCATGCAGAGTTTTGCCGCCAGCCTTACAGACCTCTGGGGGGATTCCATCCATACCTGCTGCTTTGCCACTTTTCAGTTGTTCGATTGCCTTATATGTTTTTCAGCAGAGGGACAGCCTTAAGACCACCAGGATGCATCCCCGATCCAAACACTGGCACCTCCTGGACTATATCCTGGTGCGAGAAAGTGACAAACGAGATGTGCTCCACACCAGGGTCATGCCTAGCGCGGAATGCCACACTGACCACCGGCTGGTTCGCTGCAAGCTTAACCTTCACTTCAAGCCAAGGCCCAGGAACAATAAAGCCCCCAGAAAGAGGTTCAATGTTGGAAACCTGCAGTCAGACGAAGCGAGAGGAAACTTCCAGGCAAACCTCAAAGCAAAGCTCGACGATGCAACCCGCCTCACGGACCCGTCCCCTGAAACCCTCTGGGATCAGTTGAAGACTACCATACTGCAATCCACTGAAGAGGTACTGGGCTTCTCCTCCAGGAAAAACAAGGACTGGTTTGACGAAAACAGCCAGGAAATCCAGGATCTGCTGGCAAAGAAGCGAGCTGCCCACCAGGCTCACCTTACAAAGCCGTCCTGTCCAGAGAAGAAAAAAGCCTTCCGTCGCGCATGCAGCCATCTTCAGCGCAAACTCCGGGAGATCCAAAATGAGTGGTGGACTAGCCTCGCCAAACGAACCCAGCTCAGCGCGGACATTGGCGACTTCAGGGGTTTCTACGAGGCTCTAAAGGCTGTGTACGGCCCCTCACCCCAAGTCCAAAGCCCGCTGCGCAGCTCAGACGGCAAAGTCCTCGTCAGAACACTTCCAATCTCTTTTCAGTGCCAACCGCTCAGTCCAAGATTCCGCCCTGCTCCAGCTCCCTCAACAGCCCCTAAGGCTAGAGCTGGATGAGGTTCTCACCCTGGATGATAGGGATAGGTAGAATGCCAGATAAGTGTATTTACTGATTGCTTGAGATTATGTGTTGGGTGATTGGTGAACTAAAGCCAATTTTAACCTTCCTTATTTTTTTACCTATATATTTTCCATGATTTGTTTTTTGTTTCCAGTTGTGTGAATTCTGGATAACAGGGTTTTTACTGTTGTTGCAAATACTTCTAACTGCTTCAAAGATGGTACATAAGAGACCTGAAGAGAGGCAGTGTTGACCAAGTGTGGAGACAATCCCCTGTAGACTTATCACCACTCTAATACAGTAGAAATAATTCATGGATATTGCAGGTCCAGAGTGTTTGCTAAAAGAAATCAACTGCCCCTTTCCCAGATTTTCAAGAATACCATTAGGTGTTCTCCTTACTACATCAAGTTGATGAGGTCAGTTCATTGGATATATTAAAAAGGGAGTTGGATGCAGCCATATTAGCTAAAGAGACCAAGGGGAAATGGAGAGAAAGCAGGAATAGGAGACTGAAGTTGTATGATCAGTTATGTTTTTAGTGAATGGTGGAGCATACTCGAAGGGCTGAATTATCTATTTTTTATGTTTCTATGAGCTGAGAATTGGGCAAGGTTATCTACAGATGGGAGGAAGTTTCATCTCTGTGCTGGTGAGTTCACCAATGAGAACCAGTGTTATCAGATTGGAGTCCACCACCCACTCACCCCAAGTTGGTCATCATTTTCTGAATTCTCCACAAACTCTGCAGCTTTGCCTGTGATTCTGCTCATTCCTTAACTATTGGTTACAAGCTCAACTACACTTTCAGACAGTGTCATGATCCAGCTCCATATCATCTCTATTACAAAAGACGACAGCTTTCCCTTGCCCAACATGATGCTCTTCCCTCTGCCCCCATATCAACTGCAGCTGAAACCTTCATCTATGCCTTAGCAAACTCTGAAATTAATTATCCCACTGTTCACTTTGATGCCCTTCCATCTCTGTAACCTCTGACTCATCCATGTCCCTCTATGTTTTCTGCACCATCTCTACAACCAAACATTCCAAACACGATTGATAAGCCTGCATTTAAATCCTTCAATGAACTTTGCCCTGACCTTCCCCTTTTGGAGCTTTACTGTTATCAGGTAATTTCCCATAGAGTGCATGAAGACAATTCAATGCAAAAATGTGCTGGAGAAACTCAGGTCACACAGCTTACATAGGAAGTAAATGGCTTCAGCATTTGAGCCAGTCTTCAGCATTCTGGAAAAAACAGCCAGACTCCTGAATTAAAAAGGTGGATGGAGGGAGAGGAGGGGGAAGGAACAGACCAACAGGTAAGAGGTAGTTGAATACATGTGAGGGTAGAAGGGAATTAATCAGAAGTGAGAGGGAAGAGACATTTGTTTTTCCAGATCCCCAACAAAGGGATCAGGTCTGAAATTATTTCTGTTTGACCTCCAATTTTATTTATTTTCCTTGATTTCTGTTTGACCTCCAATTTTATTTATTTTATTTATTTTCCTTGATTTCCTTGATTTTTGTTGCCAGTTGCTAGAATTCTGGATCCCAGGGGTTTTCCTATATCTTCAAGATAGAAGCAGGAATGAGCTGCATGGCCTTTTGAGTCTTTAGTGAGATGATGATCAATCTCAAACCTGAATTCCACTTTGCTGTACAGACCTCATGTCCAAGCATATTTAATGATTTAATATCTCCAAATTTTGTGAAGCAAAGAATTCCACAGATTTACAACCTTGAACTCCTGTAGTTCTGCTTCTAGAGTTTGAAACATAATGGCTAATTTGTGTGTAGCAGCTACCCCACTCCCTCCTCACTGTAAGGCTGACTTTTAATGTTGTTGAGGAAAAAATTGGTCAAAACATTCAGGAGACTTTAAGAAGGGAGACCAGGGTTTAAACTCAATTGCCATCTGTTCTACCCATGATTATTCTGCTGGCCACATTGCCTGATAAAGATCCTTGTCAAGTTTATTGTGATCAATTGCACGACTACAACCCAACGAAACACCATTCTCCAGTCCTCAGTGCAAAACACGCAGACATAACCAGATATAACATACAGTAAAACAATACACATACAGGACAAGTATACAAATAAATAGATAAATGGTTTCATGAATATGAGAGTCTCAGATGATTGGTGCAGGCAGTTTTTTTGATTGTTCTGCACCTTCCCTGCCTCTGGGATGAAGCTGTTCCTCAGCCTGGTGGTGCTGGCTGATACTCCTGTATCTCTTTTCTGACAGGAGCAGCTGAAAGATGCTACTTTCAGAGTGGAAGGGGTCCTCAATGATTTTGAGTGCCCTCTTCAGACAACAATCCCAGTAGATCACATCAATGGGAAAAGGAGATTCCAGTGATCCTCCCTGCCACTCTTATGGTTCTGTGAATGGACCTCCAATCCATTTCTCGTGCATCATGCATGGGTCATGGGTAACAACATTTGCATGGAATCTGCAGTCAACTTCAGATCAGAGGAATCCTGGACTGTGCCAAGGTATTAGAGAGAGTAACATGACCCTCAGGTTTTGGATGGAGTATTAGAGCCAATTCCAGCTAATAATCTGGCAGACCATGGAGCTAATTTTCTTAAATGCCGGGAAGAAAGGACAAAAGGGAAGAAGGATCCACCTGTCCAGCTTTTGATTATGCAAGAGCTTTGTTCATGATTTTAAAAAATTCACGCAGACATAAAATGAAGTATTCGCCTTGTTTCCCACTGTGATGATGCCTTGTCACTCCTGAATCGCAAACAGTAATGAGTTCTCTACGAGGATTCGCACTTGCCAGTCAAACCAAGATTGAAGGTCATAGGCTCAGAGAAAATGAAATGCTTCTGGGCGTAAAGCAGCAAGCACAATGAGCACTGCAAAAGGGCATCTGTCAGGGGAATTACTGCAGATGCTGCAGAGAAGACCTCAAGGTACTTTTACTGCTCAGCCCTCAGAAGCTGCAGATTCCCTATCCCCCTGAGCTAATTTAGTTGGGGTCTGATAGCTGCTGGAACCTGAACTCCATTAACCTGTCAAATCAAATTGCCCCAAATGGACAGTGGGAGGGGGGAGGGGTAGTGGGGATGCAGAGATATTTAGGACTAAGTCGTTATACAAAACATTATTCGATAGGTATCAGGCCTCCTTTTCAATTCTCCAGCATAAAGCCAATTGCCCTAGACACCAACATCACCGGGATCCAGGATCACCATTGACCAGAAACTGAACTGGGCTTGCTATAAAAGTAGTAAAATCACAGTAAATACTGGAGGAACTCAGCCAGTCTTGCAGACTCTATACAAGGTAAAGATATATTACTGACCTTTCAGGCCTGAGCCCTTAATAACCATAAAATCTAGAACAGTACAGCACAAAGAAGTCCTTCAGCCCTTCTAGTCTGTGCCAAACTATTTTTCTCCTTGCCCCAATGACCCACGCCCAGTCTATAGCCCTCCATACCTCTCCCATCCATTTACTTGTCCAAATTCTTCTTCAATGTTAAAATTGAGCCGCATTCACCACTTCAGCTGGCTCCACACTCCCACCACCCTTATGAGAATTAATTCCCCTAATGTTCCCCCTAAACCTTTCTCCTTTCATCTTTCATCCATGTCCTTGGTTTGTATCTCACGTACCCTACCTACATTTACTCTGTCTATACCCCTCAATCTTAAATTCCTCTATCAAATCTCCCCTCATTCTTCTCTGCTCCAGGTGAAAAGACCTTGAAGCAAAGACTAAAGTGCTGGCTTGGGGGCACGGTCGAGTCCAGGCCAAAAAAGGTGGATATGATGAGGGGAAAGAATTGATTTTGGCTCTGAGGAAGGACAGAGGAAAAGGGAGAAAGAGCTGGGGAAAAGGGGGTTGTTTAGCGAAAGCCAGAGAAGTTGACATTAATGCTATCCAGTTGGATAGTGTCCAGGTGGAAGAGTAGGTGTTCCTCCAGTTTGCAGGTAGTCTAATGCACTGTCTAACTGAGACCAATGACAGACATTAGCAAATGTCAGAAGTCAACGTTAATGCTATCTGGATAGAAGGTGCCGAGACAAAAGCTGAGGTGTTGTTTGTCCAATTTGCAGGTTGTCTTCATATCAATCGCAGACTGTTGTGCTACACTCTTTTGTGATATAACATCCCTATGAGATCAGTAAAAGTGGAGTATCCTGAAGTAAGTGATTTATACCCCCCCCCCCCCACACTATGTGCGAGGCTCATGTGGTGATGTGCTCTCCCCCGGTCGAGTGCAAATCAATGTTCAAAGAGTTCAACATCGTCCAGGACATGCTTGATTAGCACCCATCCTTGACCACCTCTCTCGAGCAGTGGTTCTCAACTTTTTTCTTTCCACTCACATACCACTAAGTATTGCCTATGCCATAGGTGCTCTGTGATTAGTAAGGGATTGCTTAAGGTGTGATGTGGGTGGAAAGATAAAGTTTGATAACCACTGTTTTAATTGTCCCTAATTAACTCATTATGTGCATGGTTTCATAACTCCAAAGGAAAAGGGCCAATTACAATTTTTCTCAAACAAATTATTTCAGTAACAATTGGGTCTAGAGCAGTGATTCTCAACCTTCCCTTCCCACTCACTTACCACCTTAAGCAATCCCTTACCAATCACAGAGTACCGATGGCACAGGATACGCGAGTGGAGATAATGGTTGAGAACCACTGCTCTAAAATCAACACACCATAACTGCAGTAGACCCAGTCAATTGACACAGGATAAACAGGATGGACTGAATAGCTGGTTTCCATGCTTTATGACTACTTTGACATTAGCCTCATCAGCCACGCATGCATCTCTTGGGGAAAAAAAGGAGATAGCTGCACCTTTCCAATTCAGATCATTCAAACAGCACCCACTTCAATCACTCTATTAATTGACAGGCTTGCTTTCATCTGCAGAACTCCTCTACTCTGCAATTAGCTCCCGAAACAGATCAGATTCAGTATATTTCCTCATTTAATACATGAGGATTGCAGCTTAATAGATTGCATCCGGGTTGGTTTCACTGAAGGCAACACAAAAATATAAAACATAAAATGCAGGCCATACTCACCTTTGTGGCAAGTCTTGAAGAGACGAGAACGTTGTGAAAATGTAATTAGACACTAAATTCACCCTTGCACTAAAAATGAATAGAATCTGGACAGATGGGGTAAGGGTTGAATGTGGTGAGAATAAAAAATTGGACTACTGTCAGAAGACAAGTGATAGCCTAAAGGGCTCTTCTCACCCCCTCACCCCAGCTGCATCTGTCTAGAAGTGGTTCTCAACCATTTCTCTCTCCACCTCCCACATTCCAATTTAAATAATTGGCACAGGTGCTCTGTGGTTAGTAAGTGAGTACTTAAGATGGCATGAGAGTGGAAAAAAAGGATGAAAACCACTGGTCTAGGACTCTCGAAGATAGGCTGAGATTAAAAACCAACTTGAACTGTTGAAGCAGAATAGCTTCTTTCTGTCAATTTCATGCAAATTTCTCTTTCAAACACAACTGCTTTTAAAAAAAAAATCCACAGATAGAAGGTTGGCTTGTGCTTTATTAATTTTGAAATAAATGGGGCTCCCAATGCTTCAGCGAGTGTTCTCCAACCCGCATGGATGCAGAGGATGGAAGTCCCAGGATATTTCACTGGTAGGCAGCCTGCATCTATCCTGCCACAGAAGGGACCAAGTCCAACAGGTAGACCCACATCTTTATCAAGGCAATCAACATTAATGCGGATCAGCAGCTGAAAAAATAAAACAATTGTGCTGGAGAAAAGACAGGCACAGTGGCAGAATCCACCCTGACAAACTGCTTCGGACAGTTATATTAAGCTCAGTGATGAATCTCTGCATCAGTCACTTTAATTCATTCTCAACAAACAGGAGAAGATTATGAGTATACACTAATCAAAGAGAGGATTAGGGAAACACATTCATTGAGTTCCAAGAATGGTTTAAAAAGATTACAGTCAGCAATTCCCCAAAGCTTTTGACAGGGATTTTCTTTTTGACAGGAAGATGGCTAACAGTGGACTGTCAATGAGATAAATACAATAATTTGTCTTCTGTTGATAGATAAGGCTGATTCACCAAAATATTCAAGTCAGGGGGCCACAGGGTCACTAGTGTGGCTAATGAAGGAGGGTTCAAAACTAGAATTTCACTGCAGGTGCAGGAAACAGCAATCCCTTTTTCTGCCTTCAGGGAAATTAGTAAAGTAGCAATAAATCAAAATAAATTTGCATTTAATACAGACAAATATTTTTGATTATTTTCCAACATGGAAATTATATTTCCTGATGCCCTCCTTTCAAAGCATTAATAATTGAAAATGATACTTCACTGACAGTGTAAATTTCTATACGTGAAAGCCTTCATTTTTAGCTAATATCTTACTGCTCTGTGTAGAAAGTAAATATTCACACTGCTAACATATGCCAACAATTTTTTTTAAACAAAAGGTTTGCTTCCTGAAAAATAATTGTGGATTATGATATACAACTTCAAGATGAACACAAAGATAATTCCAGATTTGCTCTATCATATTGAAAGTTGGAGAAACATGAAATGATCCTTTATTGGATTCAGCATGTTTAATTACAATTATGCTCTCAGGTTGATTGCACAACAAATGTGAGGAGCCCAGGGTTTGTCTTGGTCACCAATTTTACAAACGAAGTCGAGCTCATAGGGTTTCTTACTAACTGCGAATACCGCCACAAATGTAACAGAATGTATCGCAGCTGTTGCAACATTGATGAGATATTTCTGCTGTATTAAATCTTCCTGAGGATAGTAAATGCTATTGTTAAGTACACTCACTATGCAATTGGCTGAAGATGTCCATCAACACATGTTCAATCCATAATCAATGTAATGCACAGCATCTGTATATGTGAGCTGCTTTTATAGTCTGTCTATATCTATCTTAATGAAGTCCAGGCCTAAGACATATTTGCATAGCACCTGCAGTGAGTGCATGCTTGTGGGAAATATACCAATAGACTTAAACTATGACAGGAAATCACAAATTCTAAAAACTGATACACACGTTTCAGGTGATTTTCACGATCAGCAACCCAAAATCCATAAAAGACACCCAAACCTGATGAGGAAATAAAATATTAGTTGTCCAGTGCAATTATTCCTTCAGAAATCAGCAGCGAAGTCCAGAATATGGTTTCTCTGTGAGACTTCATAGACTAATTTACACTGTGGTGACTCCTTTCCAGGGACATCACTACACGAAGCTAGAACTTTTTTTAAAAACAGGAAAATGCTATCATATCCATTCTTCCATTGAAGTCCAGATGTTTGCTTTACCTGGCTAATCAGGGATCATTTTGGGTTAACACATGGATCGGATCCCACTTTCACTCAACATCTCCTCACTTGTCAGGAAGGCGTAAACAGGGATCACACTTGCTGAAAAGACTGAGGTGGGCAAGGCTACTGGCCACAATCATGTCAACCTTCTATGGGAGCTCCATCGAGAGCATCCTGGCTGGTTGCATCACAGTGTGGCACAGTTGCTGCAGAGAAATGGATCAGAGGTCACTCCAGAGGACCAAAGGTATAGCAGAGAGAATCAATGGAATCTCCCTCCCCACCATCAACAGAATCCACTGGGGTTGTTGTGTAAAGAGAGCACATAAAATCATTGAAGACCACTGCTACCTTGCACACAGCATCTTTCAGCTGCTCCCGTTGGGAAAGAGGCACAGGAGTGTTCAAGCCAGCACCACCAGGCTGAGGAACAGCTTCTTCCCGTAGGCAGGGAGAACACTGAATGACCAAAAGGAACAGCTCACACTCACCATTTGAGACTCTCGTATTCACGAAACATTATTCATTTGTATGTATGAATACTTGTCCTGCATATATATCATTTGTATGTGCATTATATCTGGTTGTGTGCTGCATGTTTTGAACTGAGGGTCAGAGAAAACTGTTTTGTCAGTTGCACATGCAATCAGATGACAATAAACTCGACGAGCTCTGTTGCTACTTAGGTCAATCTTGCAACCCCGGTGTTGTCTCAGTGCATAATGATTGCTGCCACATAATTGAGTATAACACAAGGCAACAGCTATTGACTGATAATTTACTACGAGATAACAGGCTGTGTGGACATTATTCTTCAGCATTTCAATCAGTCGAATGACATTCCTGGGAAAGGAAGTTGAGCAAAGTGCAGCTGCTGCAAAGGTTTTATGGGGAAGAAGCAATCTGCTACCACTAAAGGATGAGAGGCTAGGTCCTGTGTCACAGCCTCTCAAACTGTTTAGGTTGTATAAAGAGCAAACACGAGTGGGATTTGTGAATTTAAATTAAAATATATTACTGACTTGATGGCACAATAAATGGATAGAAAGATAAGTCATGTATTTTATTTCCTCTGAAAGATTTGTATTAATAATCTTATTTTTCAAATAAGTATCATAAATACTGTTAATTGGCAAACACCCCCACACCAACCTCCCCCCTCATTGGCCCAAAATCCGGTGTTTTTGTAGGACAGCGTGTAAAATAGACACCCCTATTTTTGGCCCAAAAATGGTCCAAAATTTGAAACAAGTATGTACAGTATAGAAAACCTGAGCATATTGCCTGAGCCTTCCTTTTTCAGTATAACCAGCCTCATTTGATTGGAGCCGAATTGAGAAATTAAGCTTTATAGAATGGCCTCAGTGCCAGCAATGTTGATCTGTGAGATAAACAAGAGAAGCTGTCAGGCTGGGGGCCAGTGCAGTGCTGGGGAAACTCGGGAGGACACATGACATCCAGAGAAAGCAAAAGATAGTCGACATTCTGGGCCTTCAAGGGCTCCCTAACATTCACTTCCTTATCCTTCCATTGGTGTTTGGAAGATTTTGTCAGTGCAGCGCTGCTAGTATTTTGAGGTACCTCAAGGAGCCTGCTGTAGTTAGTTCAGGTCTCAGAAGCACTAAGTTCATCAGGGAAACACTGCTACTGGAGAGAATGATTTTTATGTCATGCTGGAGGTCTTGATCTTCAAGCAATTTTCCCTCAAAACACACCCACACCACAAATGCTAGAGGAACTCAGCCAGTCTCACATCAGAGGTAAAGGAAAATTGCTAACGTTTTGGGCCTGAGCCCATCTTCAAAGTACAAGCAAAAAGCAAAATGGGTGCCCAGATAGAAGGCGAGGTGCTGATCCTTAATTTGTGAGTGGTCCCAGTCTGATAGTGTACAAGGCCATGGACAGACGCATCAGCAAGGGAATGGAACAGAGAACCTGATGCAGATAACAGTCCTTGCACATTCACAAGTGATGCTGCTTCACTTGCAAGGACAGCTTTGGGTCCCAAATGGCAGGGAGGGAGGCGATGTGGGCACAGGTGAAGCATCTACAGGGGGGGGCAGGTGTCAAGGGGGCGATTGGTGGGGAGAGAGGAGTTCCCGCAGAAGTGAGATGAGAATATGTCTGGGGGTGGGATCACAAAGGAGGTGGGAGAAATGGTGGATACAGAAGTTGGTGGGGAGTTGAGGACAAGGGGAAATCCTGTCCTTGCTGTGCATGGAGGATAATAAAGGAGTCAGTGCAGTGCAGGTACCCAAGAACGTTGTGGGCACCAAGCAGTTTTCCCTCAATCGACTAAAGTCCACATTGATGCATTGAAGGTGATGGTTAATTTCATTGAGAGATGGCCCCAAAAACTGGCAGTGGTCCACATTTTGCCAAAAACCAGTGCAGTAGAGAAGTTCTTGGCCTATTGGATGCTGAGTGCAAAATCCATCTTATGTGCCTGAGAGATTACACAAGTGTGATGTTTCTTTTATTGTAATAAAAAATATCAGGTTATTTTAAAAACAACTTTATCAGGCTTAGAACTCATGATTGTGTGGAGGCTTCCATCTGGAATACAACTGAGCTACAACAGACCGACTCCCACTAGTGGTGTGGTGCACTGTTGGACAGAATCAGACACATACAAGGTAAAGACTGAACAACAGGCTTTAATCCACAAAAACCTCCACAGAGCCAGGCTGTCTGTGGTTGCAGCAACTCACTGTGAGGCCTTGGGAGGCCGGCACAGGCTTATATGCCGAGGGTAATTGACACCCAACCGGGTGGGGCTTGATCCATTCAGGCCGACAGGTGTTGTCCTGTCCCCTTACTCTCCTGTAGGAACAGAGGTTGCCCCCTGCAGTAGGCTGATGGTGTACGACCACAAGTGGTCAGGAGTATTACTAGCATTCCATCACTACAGCAACTGCCTGAAGTTTGACACCAAAGGTCCAGGCATTCAAGTACACCAACTTAATAGACCCAAGAGTAAACTCTTCAGCATGCATTTGTTCTTAAAATTAAACTATCCATTCCTGATAGTGATTAGCCATAGACATTCTATGGATGACTGCAACTTGGCCATTGGTTTGGCTGTGGGGGTGATGGGGGCTTGTTTGGAGGGCATAGAAAGGGCAAAGAGGAATAAAAAGTTACACTGACAGAAGAGGGCCCTAAAAACCTTGAGGCCAGCACTCGATTTGAGAAAGTGCAGCAAGGACAGCCATGCCCAAGTTGGCTCCCAAGCCACATTCCTCATCGACTCCAAGGTACAAAACATCCCCCAACTACATCAGTTGTTCTTTACGATCATAAGAATCAACTCAGAAGAAGCTACAGGATCCTTTGCTCTTGAACCAGCAGGACTCAAGAGCTTTCCTCCTCTGACCTTCCTTCTCTCCCCACCCCCCCCCATGTCTATGATCCTGATGAAACTTAAATCGCAAGGCCGAGTGGTACAGCACTCACTTTGCACTGTCAGTACTTTTGTAATTGTTTGCTTGCTGAATACACTTGTTTATATTTCAGTTATTTGTATATAGTGCTTTTATTATTAAAAAAAAACTTGTTAGATGCTAATTATATCTCTTTGGCTTTGCATTTTACTTGGTACCATGACAGGAAAGTTGAATCTAATCTGCTGTTTCGGATTCTCCTTTATCAACTCAACCTTAACTCAGAACAATGTTTCAAGTCAAGCTTTTAAATAAAAAAAAGACTCAGTGGAATTTGTAAGCTTTGAAAGCATTAAAATGTCACCTCTCCAACTAATGACCATTTCAGTTTGTGAGGAAAAGACATCAGAAATCTGCAAGGTTTCGCCTGTTAATCTGAGGGAGACAGCCACACACCTCTTTTCATATTTCACAATAACTGCACCAAAAATCCATGATCCCAGCAGCTGAGGCTGAAGGAAGGGAGGAAAAAATGTTATTTTCTGTTAAAAATCGCAATTGTTATCATAAAATACCTTCCTAGAGCTACATAATTGTAAGGCAAGTGGAAAAAGAACCACATCCTACACTTATATTGGTGCTTTCAACAAAGATACTTTGTTAAAAACACTTCCAAGGACCATTGTGGAGTGTTGTCAAATAAATTTGACAAAGCCATGATGTCAGAGTGGCTGTTTGGCAATCAGAGGTGGGTTTTAAATAGCTCCCTAAAGGATAAGGCAGAGGGGCAGGGCAACAAGACCTCCATGGAAAATGTCAGAGCGAGGACTTTGGCAGGTGAAGCCGAGTTAAAGGAGTGATCAATTTGGGGATTTGGAGGCCATCTTGGATGAGGAGAGAAATCTTGGGAGGATGAAAGGAGATTCAAGGGATGGGAAAGAAGGGTTAGAGATGTTTAAAAATGGTTCGAAAACAAAAGTGAGAATTTTAAATTTGGGATGTTGCAAGACAGCAAATGCTGGCACAATGGACAAGTTGGACTTGGTACTGGAAAATACACATCAAAGACTTGGTTAGTTGTTTAATCTGGGGACAGTCGTGCAGTGGAACCAGACTGCCTCATGAGTATTTCCTGAGATTTTATTTTTAATTTCAGCACCTGCATTTTTACATTTGAAACAAAGCAGGTCAGAAGTCATCTGTGGAACGAGAAACATGGTTAACGTTTCAGGCTGAAGAGCTTTGTAACTGGGACAGACAGATGTTTTTAAAAAAAAAACCCTAATTTTAATTTGTGGAGAAGATGGTGAAACAAATAGGACAAAGGAAATATCTATGATAGAATGAGACCAGGTTTTTAAAGAAATATATAATTGGGGTCACTTACATTAATGGGAAGTATCCATGGGTTGATGGGATAGTTGGAAAGGATATTACGCATCCTGGTTTATTTTGTGTATTGCTAACAGTAGGGCTGTGGTTCATGTCAGGGCTGCACTTGCAGTGGTTTTCAAACTTTTCTTTCCACTCACATACCACCTTAAGTAATCTCAATGCCATAGATACTGTGATTAGTTGGGGATTGCTTAAGGTGGTATGTGAGTGGAAAGAAAATGTTTGAAAACCACCGACTTAAAATAACAGAGTCAAAGTCAGACTTGCAACAGAAACAGAAAACACAGGTTACTTTAAGTTAATAAGCACTGCATTGAGTCTGGAAGATGGCAATGTAGCCAGATGGAATAGGCTGTATTTTCAACCTTACATTGTGGTTTAAAAAAAAACTCACAGTGCAGGAGACTGCAGACCGAATTGAAACAGGGAGATGGCAAATGAAAATGATGTGCAACTGGAAGCGGAGTGACATTCCTGCAGTTGGAATACAGGTGCGCTCCAAAGCAATCACCCAACCAGGGCTTGGTTTCTCCCATGTAGGGGAGGACACATAATGAACACCGAGTACATATACCAATTTGGGAATTGTAAGTGAATTGTAGCTTCACTTGCAAAAAATGTTTGCACCTCAGCCTCTGGAAGTTAACGTAACACTATTACAGCACCAGCAAGTCTTCCCCCACCCCCCCACCCCCTTCAATCTTGGCGTTTGTTCATTTTCCAGCATCTGCATGGGTTTCCTCTGGGTGCTCTGGTTTCTTCCCACCTTTCAAAACATACTGGGGTTTTAGGTTAGCTGGGCAGCATGGGCTTGTGGGCTGGAAGGGCCTGTTACAGTGCCATACGCCCAAACTTAAGGAAGAGGCTGTCTCTGCTGCAGTATTTTGTTATGGAATACAGACATTGTTTCCTAGCCCCAGTTTGGAACACTCCTCCCTCAACATTTCTTTGTTGAGCCAGCACTTAAATCATAAGTGAGTGAGCAACCACATCACTCTTAATGGACCGAGGCTGGAAAATGGTTAAAGTAGCAGGTCATGCAGCACTTGTGGATAGAAAAAGGATTGATAACGATAATACGGAGTTTATTGTTGTGCAGATGGTACCAATGCTCAAGATTATTATTTCGACGAGGATCAGAAAACTGCAAATTGTTCCAACAAATTATGCCAAATAGCAGGGCTAAACTGTGGACCAATCTGGTTAACCCGAGTGTTGGCAACCTTCCCCCAAATAATTACCTGTCACAAGGACACGTACGGGTTGATTGGAGAAAGCAAGGGTGGATTTATTTAAGGCAAATCATAATTAACGAATGGCAGATTTTTTTTAAAATGACAAAAATGTGATTGATGCTGCAGATGATGTGAAGGATGAAGGCTGCAGCGCATGGAATAGAAAGGGTGGCAATGCCGCAATCCTGGCTAAGTGACAGGAAATAGAGTGCAGTGATTAAGTTAAGACTGGAGGGAAATGTACAGCAAAATTCCGCAGGGATTGGTAGCAGAGATGATTGCTTTTCTTAATATAAATGTATAACTTAGACTTGGTTGTATAGGGCACAAAGTTGCAAATTTAAAGATGATACAAAACTTGGAGGTAGAGTGAACTGTGTGGAAGATAGCAATAGACTTCAAAGAGATATAGACATGCAGGCAGAATGGAGAAATAGCTGGCAGACAAAATTTAATGATGAGAGTGTTCTATCTTGATAGGAAGAATGCTAATGTAAACCATAGGGCATGGTTATGAAAGCCTTGCAAGAACACAGATCTGGGGATGTGTGCGCACAGTTGATGGCAGGCTGAGAAAATGATTGATAAAGTGTCCTAGGCTTTATAAATAGAGATATTGAATACAACAGGAAGAAAATCATGAGAAACTTTTACAAAATGTTGCTCACAACTGGAGTGCTGTGTCCAATTCAGAATGCTGCACTTCAGACTTTGTCAGAGAGGTTTGAGAATATAATTCCAGAGATGAGAGATGTCTCTCCACTGTTGAAGCAAGGTTGTTCTCTTTGGAACAAAGGAGGCCATAAGCAAAATTGAATAAAGATATTAAAAATAATGGAGGCCAAGAGGTTTGAGAGAAACTGCTCCCATTGGCTCAGGGCTCAAATACTCAGGATCAGAGAATTAAAGTGATGGGCAACATTACAAAAAGTTGCAGAAATGTATTCTGCACTTTATTCAGCACTTGGAGCCTGGAGTGTCTGCACGGAGATAAGAAATTGATGCAAATTCAGCTGAAATGCTTCAAAGTTAGACAAGTGTAATGATTCTTTTTATTTAAAAAAATGTAAAGACAAATATCAGCAACACAAACTTCTCAATCTGTCAGATTCTTTGATGAGATGTGTGGATCTTTTGAACACAGGTACTTGTGTTGGCTCTGCTGGTCCATGACTGTCTAGCACCATGGTGATTCCTCTGTTGCTGTGCAGGCTCAATCTTCTGCATTTATCTGTTCCTGCAGCATCTCGTGTTTTCAGCAGGCTCTTTCGATTCCTTCACAGTATTTGATCACCCTTTGTTCTGATAGTGGAGGATCTTGGATTTACTTCCTCCAGACCAGTGGCCTTTTTGTCTCAAGTGTTGGAATCTCTGACTCTCACTGTGTATGTCACGTTGTGCCAGCGGCCCAAAGCTTCTCGCTGACTTGTCATAGATTGCTTTTAGTCTCCATGGCAGATGATTTCCCCCCCTCCCCCTCCCATTTGACACCTGATCTTTTTGGTTCTACAGAGTATGGAAGTGCTCTGACATTCAATGGACTTCGATACAGATCTGATCTGAGCTTTCCTGAGCAACTGATAGGTGAACTCCTTTCTCTGCTTTACCGTTGAAGTCATATGTCAAAAATCAATCTTCTGCAAAAGTTCTGGAATTCTCTACAGTTGTAGCATGGTCCATTGTCACAGTAGACAATTTGAGGAGTTGCCTGCTTTTTGTGATGTTTTAAACAGGTCTCACAGCTTGAAACCATCCTGTCAATGTTAGCATTTATCCCTGGCTAATCAACAGCAGTTCTGGCCCTCCTCTTGCATTTTTCCAATCCAAGGTGACCCTCATGCATCCTTTTTCAGCAACTTTTGTCAGTGATTGAGGAATGATAATTCTGCTGTCTGAGTAGAACCACATTGACAATGGTCAGCTCAGCTCTGATGTTGTAGTATGGCTGACATTCACCTCTAGGCCATCCTTCATCCAGATTCTGGATGAACTGTAGAACGGTGTCTTTTTCTACTTCATCTATGATCTGCTTGGATTTCATGTCAGATACAGGAAACAATTCAGTGATCAGGTTCACATGGAGATTCTCATCTGTCCCTGTCCCTCTCATTGTGCGCTCAACTCTGCATCATTGCCCAGGATAATGTATCAGCTGATACAAGTTTCCCTGGTGTATACATCCTCTGGATGCGTCCAAGGTCAGAAGCACTGGTTTTGCAGTTAGAATGGTCTTCAGTCATCCCCATTCCTCCTCATGGTTGTCTGTCCACTTGAATTTACATTTGACCTATAACAACTTCCTGAAGTACTTTTGTTTTGGAAGATAGGTTTGGTATGAATTTGCCAATGAAGGTGTTGCTGGTACTTGCGGCATTGTTTCTTTCCATTTACTCCTTAACACAGGTGAATTGAGAATGAACCGCAATGTGTGGGAGTGATACATTAGCATAACCTAGTACAGATTTAATTCTCCATAGCATATTCTTGATACACACATTTTTACAACAATCTAACAATCCACTGATAGGAAACTGATTACTTTATGCCATTGTAAAAATATAATGCTGGAGAAACTCCGGTCAAAGAGTACTTTATATTACAAAGTTGCATTTCCAACATTTCAGGCTTGAACCCTTCATCAAGGCATGATAAGTTTATAGGCAAGTGCCCAAAGAAAATGGTGGGGGAGAGAGCATTAAGTGGAGAAGGGAGATAGCTGTGTGAATGGAGAGGAAGGAGGTGGAGAGCTGGAGGAACAAAGGAATATGGATGGAGAAGGGAAAAGGGAGGGAGAATGGAAAGTAGGCTAGTATAAATCTATATTAATGCCATCTGATTGGAGAGTGCCCAAAATGGACAATTAAATGTTGGTCCTCCAATTTACAGGTAGTCTTGGTGGGACAGACCTGTCAGCATTGGGGTAGGACACAAAATTGAAATGGTTGACTACTGGGAGGTCCCCGGTTCTGATGTAGATGCAGTGAAGGTACTCAGTGAAATGATCCCTCAGTCTTTCCTTTTTCTTTCTTTTCCAATCTTTTTATTATTATTATAATTTATAAACACATACAGTTCAAAGAGATATGCAAAATACATAGTAAATAACAAATTAATACAGAGATATTAAACAATAATATTGCAGAATAAAAATATATCATAAAAATTTTTTTTTAGATCAGTTTAGAGTATGAACTATCTCTAAAAAAAATGATATAATTAAAAATATATAAAAAAAGAGAGAAAAAATAAAACCCCAAAAAGGAAGAAAAAACAAATCTGAATTAAAAACTTTTAAAAAATCCTACCGATATAGCTAAACCACGCCGATCACTCCGATCTCATCTAACAGCCCAATTATCATACATAATCATAAAAAGAAAACAGAGCCAGATCAACTCACCACAAATGAAAATATTGAATAAATGGTCGCCAGGTTAACTCAAACTTAGAAGGGGATTCATAGACAGAGTTTCTAATTTTCTCTAAAGTTAAACATAGTATAATTTGGGTAAAACATTGGAAAACAGTGGGAGGATTAACCTCTTTCCAATTCAATAGCATAGATCTTCTAGCCATTAGTGTAAGAAAAGCAATCATACGATCCGCAGGAAGAGATAAATAAGTCAAATCTATCATAGGTAATCCAAAAATTGCAGTAATGGGATGTGGTTGTAAATCAAGTCTTTCCAATGTAGAGAAGGCCACATAACACCAGGAGCACCAGATAGCAGCAGTTGACTCCTGTGGATGAACAAGTGGAGAGTTGCTTCACTTGAAAGGACTGTTTGGGGCCCTGAATGGTGGTGAGGGGAGGAGGTATGGCACATTCTGTGTCTGCAGGTGAAAGTGACAAGGGAAGGAATGAATGAAGGAGGGAGCAGTCCTTATGGAGAGGGCATGATTTGTCTGGTGTGATGGGATCTTGTTGTAGGTGGCCAAAATTGAAGAGAGTAATGAGTTGGATGCAGAAGCTGGTGGGGTGGTGGGTGAGGACAAGGGGAGTCCTGTGTTAATTACATCAAGTGAGAGGGGGCCAGGGCAGATGAGTGGGAAGTGGAGGAGAAGCAGGTAAGGGCCAAGTTGGAGGGGAAGCCACATTTGTGGAAGACTGATTCTTAGCAACATTATTGCAGAACTCAATTTTTGTTCCAAGATGTGTAATTACTCCAAATTGAATTTCCCTGCTGCTGGTGTTGAGATTTGAACTCATGCCTGAGCCTTTGGATAGCCACTGCAAGGCAGCATAAACCTAATTAGTAGCAGAGAATTTCATGGGTGTGGTGATATGTAATTACACCACTAGGTCACCAGGGGTCATCCCGGTGACCATGTATATAAAGCAGTCCAGAGCTACAGACCAGCCTTCCAGGTTTGTCTTGCAGAGAGACAGGACCTCTTAGTGTACATATTAGTTTATTAAAAGCTGTCTTATACTCGCACTGCTGTTGTGGTTATTGTCAGTACAATGGGCTCCAGGTTGTCCAGAGGTTTTGAAATGAAAGAAATAGAAGACAGTTTTTAAAAAATGCACAATATTTTCTTGCTTAAGCATTGCCTATAAGCTACCAGGTGTAAATAAGACAGTATGATTGAGAAACTCAATGGTGTTTCTAAAGCATTAATGGGTTTGGAATCAGATGACTTAAAATCAATGGTTTGAGTTGGACAGTAGAAGTACATCATGACAGATTATAGGCTGCTGCAATAAACAACTCTTGCAAAGGCCACCTTGTGCATCCATTTCAACATTATCCTGATCTCACCAATCTTTGCCAGGGTGTCAGGCACGGCAGGACAGAAGCTTGGCAGACAGATTGCTCACTTCAACTGTAATTACAGTTTGAAGAGGCAGCAGATGGGTCTTTTAATGGGACATCCATCAACAGGGCACACATCATGCGTGACTCCTGTCTGGGAGGCTGTGACCCTCAAGATACAAGTGCCTGAATTGTTCGCCAAGCTCCAGACAAATGGCCAAGTGGGGACAGGGTGGGTGGCGTGATGTGGGAGAGGGGAGGTGTAGCGTCAGGCGCAATGAAATCACACCCAATCAATCCCAGTGACCTATCTGTCAGCTGTGACCTAGGTGATGGATATTATTGGTTGGGACAGGAGCTTTGCAGATTAGGCCTTGCTCAGGAATCCAGCCTCCTCTTTCCAGCACCTTGGATTACTGCAGACAAAGTTCAATAACAAGTAGGCACAATACATCATCTGGCTGATTTCATAGAAAATTTTTTGCATTTACTGCAGGCATAATTGATATTCTGGGACTGAAGGTCGATCAGATGGGACTGAGTAAATAACAGCAGGAAAACAAACTCAATAAAACCAGCTCGACTGCAATATGTCAGAGGTGCTGTTAGCTCTGAACACTAGCAACAGTAAGAAAACAATCCCTCATGATGTTTGAATCACTTTTTACTGCTGTGTGGTTGCGATTTAAGAATTTTCCGTTTTGTGAACAATATTTCTTAAAAGTGCAAGCAAGGTTTTACAGTGCCTCTCTGAACTTTTAAATTAAAAAATAAACATACAGCACAGTAACAGGCCACTTGGACCCACAGCCTGTGCAGCCCAATTTTTTTTTTTTTAAACCTTATTAATCTGCATCCCTGGTACTTTTCGAACAGTGGGAGTAAACCAGAGCACCCAGGGAAAACCCACACAGACATGGGGAGAAGGTACCAACTCTTTACAGAAAGCGCAAGATTTGAACTATGGTCCTGATCGCTGGCGCTGTAAAGGCATTACGCTAACTGCTATGGTAACCAGACCATCCTTTTTGTTGCGCTCTTGTCTTGATGCATTCACACGCACATGGAGAAATCCTGACAGACAATGAAGAGTAGGCATCAGGTCAATTCAGAATTTTGCAGTGCTCCCAAAGCGGTTTTTAAAAAACAAATCATTGCACATCAATGAGCGTCACTCTAAAGTTCCTCAGGGGACTCTGCATTTTACTGGCACAATATTCGATTCAAGGTATTTACTCCTCCACCAGTGAGGCAATCTCGCTGGAGAGTGATCACCCACAAATGTTACACAACAGCTTGTTCATGCTTGTTTCAGCATCTCTCAAATGAGTTGGTTTAATTAGCAGCAGAGGGAATCACAGAGGTCTCCTTCACCCCCATCCAATTGGTTTACCTGAATTTTTCGTTGAAATTAAAGCCTGGTAGAAATCAGGGAGGACCCCTATAACCCCACATGCAGCATTTTCCAGCTACTCCCACAGGAAAAAAGATAGTATTAAAGCCAGAACCACCAGGCTGAGGAACATCTTCTCACAGGCAGTGAGTATGCTGAACAACCAAAGGAACTGCTCTCACGCTGACAATCCATTTCTTAGACAATACTTATACATTTTTATGACTGCTGTTTCATTAGGTACAATAGGAGGACAAACTTGAACTGGTGCCGAGAAGAGGTGAGAGACTGACCCTCCAGAGCATGCAGCATCCAATTTTAACCTCTCTCCCAGTTGTGGTGCCTGACAATGCAGCACCCATTTAACACCATCAGCACTGAGACCGACCGGGAATTTATCCAAAGAGAAACAAGTTACAGAAACAAATGAATGAAAAAAACCTACATTTAAAGTCTACCTTCAGTTCTCAAAACCCTGATTATTTAATTCTTTCTAAACCTCCATCTATCTTCTTTTCTTAAAATTATTTATGAAAAAAAAATTTAAACATGCAGTATTGTAACTAGCCCTTTCAGTCCACGAGTCAGTGCCATGCTGGCACGTTGTGAAAGCTGAGAGGAAACCCACACAGACATTGGGAGAGGATGCAAACTCCTTACAGACAATGGCAAATTTGAACTGATGCTGAAACTGCTATGCTAACCTTAACCACCCTTTAAGGCGTCACTGAAGATCAAAGTCTTTGAGGTAACACAGCTGATAGAACAGCTCCTTCCCAGCTCCAATGACCCCAGTTCAATCCTGACCTCTGTTTGCTCACTTTCTGGAATTTTCATGCACGCAGAAGAGCCAGATGGGTTTCCTCAGGATATTCTGGAGTCCTCCATCTCAAACATGTGCTTATTGGTATTATGGGCCACAGAAAATTGCTTTGCATGTGGCTTCATGATAGAATTTGGGGAAGTTGATGAGCGAATGGGGTGAATAAGTGACAGTGAAAATTTGTGAGGGACTGGGATTACTTCGTGAGCTCGCATAAACTCGATAGATTGGAAATAAGATGAGCTTTTGATTGCATGGCCAAAACACTATGGGATTTACACTCCTTGAGATGCTAACACACTTAGAATTTTGTGTTCTGTTCTCATCACCACATTATAGGAAGGATGTGGACGCCATGGAAAGGGTGCAGAAGAAATTTACCAGGATGTTGCCTGGATTAGCAAATATGTCTTATGGGATAAGGTTAGTAGAGCTTGGGTTTTTTCTCTTTGGAGCAAAGAAAAATGCAAGGTGACCCGGAGGTCTGCAAGATGATGAGGCATTGATTGGATGGACAGCCTGCACCCGTTTCCCAGAGCAGGAGCAGCAAAGTGAAAGGAGGAAAGTTTATGGGAGACATCAAGGGAACATTTTCTTTTTTCCTTTACAGAGTTGTTGGCACCTTGAATGCATTGCCAGGGATAGTGTTAGAGGATGGAAAAATAGGGGCATTTAAGAGACCGCAACAGGTACACAGATAAAGAAAAAAATAAAGAGTATGAGATAGTGAAGATTTAGTTTTTAATTTGTATCTATGGGTCAGCACAACATTATGGGTCAAAGAGCCTGTACTGTGCTGTAATGTTCTTAGATCTAAACAATGAAAGGTTATAAAATTATAAGGGGCATTTAAAAGGACAGAAAGTCAGAATCTTCCCATGGTAAAAGTGTTACATGCTTCAGGGCATGCTCTTAAGATCAGAGGGGCAAAGTTGAAAGGAGAGGTGTGCAGCAAGCTCTGAACCAAAGGAGGGGAAGGTGCTTGGGATAGGATCACTGAAGAAGTAGACATGATAGCAGCCATTAAGAGGCTTTTGGATAGATACTTGGAACCTGCAGGGAATTGAGATTTATGGCTCACATGGAGCCAAAGAGATTTACCTTAATTTGCCTTTGTTTGATGCAGACTTCAGGATTGAAAGGCCTGATTCTGTGATGTACTGCCCCATGTTCGACACTATAAGGTGCTGCACTAATGTAAATTGACATTCTGTCTCCTCGATGGCAGGAAGGAAGGAGTTCTCAATTAGTACACCTTCTATTGCTGAAGATGACTGACAATAATCACACCAGCAGTGTGAGTATAACTTAATAAACTAATATGTACACTAAGAGGTCTTGTTTCTCTGCAAGACAAACCCAGAAAGCTAGACTGTAGTTCTGGACTGCTTTATAGACAAGGTCACCGGGATGACCCCTGGTGACCTAGTGGAGTAATTACATATCACGACAGAAGGGAAAGGTCAACAGAGGTTCAGGGTGGAAGTAAATATCAGGACAAAGAACAAGAGCAGGACAAGCAGTTTCTACTTTAGTTGACGGCTGGAGTCTAATACTACAAGCAATCAAAATTATGAGAATGCTTTTAAAAAAGCTTGGATCTTGAAATGGTTTCATATGAAAGGAGCTTCTGAGCTGTTGGTTGATAAATGGCCCTCCTGCTGCAGAGGGAAATGAAGCCGTGTTCTCGAAGTCACTGACATTTCACAGGAAGGACAGGATACCCAACTGTTTTGTCTTTAGTGCTGCTATCGTGCCCACAGCATTCTGCAGGACACAGAGCCAGACACTTCCCTTTGATCACTGATCCAAAATTTGGGTGCAAGCTCCACCAGCTAATCCATCAATGCCAGCGCACCTCCTCTGGATCTCCGCAAAGTTCACTGCAGTCTTAATGGAAAGTCGCCCACTTTTTGTTTTAAAAAAGAGCAAGACCAGTGATGGAAGCAAAGATTGTGTGCTGGTCACATGGAGTATTATATGAAAGTTGCCTTCCCCATTGATTAAAATGATAAATGGCGTGCTTCAAGTACCACAAGATGTCTGATCCAATATTTGGAATATTACCACACCAGCAGTAATATTTCCAACTGCCCCTATTAAATGTCACAGTCAAAGATATATTAGAGATGGGCAGCAATCAAAAATCAAGCTCCTATTTTACATCTTTCCTTTCACTGAGCAGTCCCTCGCGTGGCTGGAAATTGAGCCAGTCAGTGTGATTGAGTAATTGCACTCCAATAGCACACTTGCTAGTGTTCCGTCCTTCACCTGCTCTCATCCTCCATTGCATCTTTATTTCAAGAGAAATAAAAGCAGGAAGTGACCATTCGGTCCCTTGTACCAATCAACTTTAATATGGTCAAGGCTGATCTTTCAGCTCTTTCCTCCATACATTTCCCTCATTTCCTTCTGTTTCACGAAGAACTACCTTTTCCAGCTTGCAATACATGCTGCTGGGCAGAAACCAGAAGTAACACATGGTAGGCAGAAGGCAGAGCAACTCAAGGAAAATAAAGTCAGTTAAAAGTTAAACTAACGTAAAGTCATTCTTGAACGATCAAGTTTAACACCTTCATTATCCAAAACTATCATCCTCCAAGTTTGAATGATTCAAACCTGCCTCCTTCATTATGTCCTCCATAGACGAGGTCATCGGAAACTCTCCTGCACTAGTCCCAATTCAGACAGTGATGCTTTTGATTTTAAAAAGTTCTCCTTCTTGCTTTCATCCTCTTGTTTCCTTAACTCAGTAATCGTCTCCAGGAGTTGTGTACCAGGTACCCTGACCTCTTGAAGTTGACACATGGTCAATGAAGTGACTGAGAAATTTTGAACCATAGAATCAACAGCACGGGCTGTGGCAAGATGGCGTAGAGGGCAAACGTTCGATCCCACCCCTCCTCAGCTAGCTTTTTTAAACCACCTGTCTTTAAAGTTTATCCAAGTGATTAAAAGTTGTATTTTTATTTTTGGGAATATGAGTGGGTCATAATGGCGACTAATGTTAAAAAAATGAAAGCTCAATTACAGAAGACATTACCTTTTAAAAGTGCTTAAGAATTGAGGCCTACCTATTCAACTGAAGCCACGGAATTGTCATTTGGAACCTCCAAGGCACAGAGAACTCCTGCCAGGCTGAGTATTACACCGGCGCTGACCTGGTCTCCATCGATGGCACCAGCATGATGACGAGCTCGGCCGGAGTCAATTCGCACATTCGCAATGTCCGACACGCGGGCGACCCGTCTGAGAGAAGAGCCCTTGAGCCCGGGCTGCCATCAGGTGAGCCGGGGACATGCAGAATGGTGTCGGAAGCTGCCTCTGTGCAGTCCCTGGTCTTGCCGGCCATGCGCGGAGCTTCAAGGGTCCATGAGTTACTGGGCTGTTGGGGGCCCCTGAGTGGCGGCGTCCCGATGTGGTCAGGAAGCTGCCATCGGGTGTACAGACACGCAGCCGCACCGGGAAGGGCCCAACAACGTTGGAAGAAGAGGAAGACTTACCTTTAACAAGCAGTTCGCAGGAACAATTGGAGGTGGAATCTAGAGAAGGGAGGCCTCAAAATGTGGAACTGGAATCTAGAATGGAGTCTGGTTGCACAGTCTTGGAAGGGATTGCCCATCAAATGGACAATATGTTTTAACAAATGACTCAAGGATTTTTGGATGTGACAACTAAAATATCTAATATGTCTGAAGATATATCTACAGTTAAGAGGAATGTCAGTAAATGTATTAAATCAGTGGATACAGTGCAAGAAAATTTTTTAAAATTGAAACCGCTCTTTCTGAATGTAAAATTCAAGTTGAACATTACAAGGAGAAAATAGAGAAAGTGGAAGATTCGTTTGTGGATTGGGGAATCCAGAAGAAAGACTTACTGAAAAAAATTGATTTATTGGAAAATCAAAGTCGGAGAAACAATGTGAAAATTGTGGGTCTTCCAGAAGACATTGAAGGGTCTGATCCAATAAAATTTTTCAATAATTAGATTCCCAAGGAGTTGGGCAAAGAGTTTTTTTCAGAAGGTTTAGTATTGGAGAGGGCCCAGAGCATTACAAAAGAAATCTTTACCAGGACAACCACCACGAGCGGTCTTAGTTCGGTGTCTGAACTATCAAGACAGAGAAATTATATTAGAGTTGTCGGTACAGAAGGAACGACAAAGTCATTCTCCAATGAGGATTCAAAATAACAGTATTTTAAAAATATAAACAGATTTGAGTCAAGAAATTATTAGGCATCGACTGGAATTTAATTTGGCTAAAGAAGTTCTGTGGTGGAGGGGTTATAAAATTACTTTTCGTTACCCTGCTGTGTTAGAAGTTTCCATGGTAACTTTCAATCTCAATTTTTTGAGAGTGACTATGATGCATCAATCTTTACTAATTCATTACCGGATTTACGAAGATGTGGAAGAGTTTCACTGGGGGCAAAGGGGGCAAGAAAGAGGATTTAAAACAAAGTCTTATTGACATTGAAGATCTGGAACAATCATTTGGGAATGGAGTCATTGGGTTGAATATGCTTACAGTACTGGATTGTATTATGCATTTCTGGCTGGGGTGGGGGGGTGGATAGCACTGAAATATTTGATAGTCATCTGCCACCAGTGGGGTTTACCACACCCAGCTTTTTAGGACATTACTACCTTTAGGTAGTTTTTTTTGGGGGGTAATTACATTTTTTTAAAATATAATTTCTTTTTAAAAATATTTAGGGGAGGGAGAGTGGTTTGAACTTACTAGAAGGGGAGCAATATTTTGTAGTAAGTGATTATATTGTTAGTTTATAAGGATGTCCAATTTGAAATTTGCAACTTTTAATGTTCAGGGGTTAAATAATCCAATTAAGTGAAAGCGAGTTTTGGCTTGTATCAAGAAAATGAAAATTTATATAGCCTTTTTACAAGAAACACATTTGACTGAAAAAGAACATTTGAAGTTGAAGAGAGATTTGGTTGGACGTGTTTTTTTTCTTCATTTAATTCTAAGGCAAGGGTGTAGCAATTCTAATTGATAAGCATTTGTCTTTTGAGTTGCAAACTATGGAAGGGAATGATGGAAGGGTTTTAAAGGTGAATTGTAAAATATTTACTGAATCTTGGACTTTGCTTAATGTTTATGCACCCAACGTGGATGATGAATGTTTTATTTCGGATGCTTTTTTTGTTATTAAATCAAGCAAATGAAAATATTTTAGTTGAGGGAGATTTTAATTGCGTCTTGGATCCTTTGTTGGATAGATCCCAAAAAGTATAAAGAAATCAAAGATGGCGAGACAAATTGGGGCCTTGATGAAGGATTTAAATTTGGTGGATATTTGGAGAAGGGTTAACCCTACAGAGAAGGATTTTTAATTTTACTCGTCTCGACATGATTCATTTTCTAGCACAGATTTTTTTTTTTTTTTTTAAGTATCTGCACATTTACAAGGAAGGATATTACAGGCAGAATATAAAAGCAGGGTTAGATCAGATCATTATTTTATTATTTTTTCCTTACGCAAGTTCAGAAGTGGTATGTTCATCTTATGGAGATTTAACACAAATGTTGTTGGAAAAAACCAGAGTTCATTATCTTTGTTAAAGAACAGATTACTTTCTTTTTGTCTGAAAATCCTAATTCAGTAAAAAGTCATTTTGTGTTATGAGATGCGTTAAAAGCTTATTTAAGAGGACAGATTGTTAGCTATACCACTAAAGTTGAGAAGCAGTATATGGAAGAAAGTTTAGAATTAGAAAAGCAAATTGATGAATTGGAGAAAGAATTTCAGAAGGAAGTGACAGATGATTAAAAAAATTTAAAAAAATATACCGTTTTAGTAATTCGGGTTCTTGTTTTAGATGTGTATGTACTGGAACTTTTTTAAAAAAAAACATGCTGTTTGGTCTTGTGTGCATGTACAACCATTCTGGGATGATCTATTTTTTTTTAATGGGTTAAATGATTCCTTTAAAGGGATTAGGGTTGGATAAATTTCAAATTGTTTTTATATATTTAGCATTATCTGTAACTCGAAAATGTGTAGCAAGTACATGGAAAGATAACAGTGATTAATATAATGCGATGGCATAATGAATTGAAATCTTGTATTGCTATGGAAAAAATTACATATAATCTGCATTATAATTATTCTTTTTTGTTAATAAATGGTTACCATATTTGGAATATATGCATTGAGATATATTTTGATTTATTATATACTTTTAGTTTCTGTTTATATATTTTTGGCTCTCCTGAAGAGAGCTGGCTGATGAGGTTGATTTAATTTTTTTGCTTTTTTTTTTAAATTATATTTTTCTTTCTTTTTGTTTGTTTAAATTTTTTAAAAAATTAAAAAAAAGTGTGTGTGTATATATATATATATATATATACACACACACACATACACACACACACACACACACACATATATATATTATATGTATATATACACACACATTCATAGAAAATTTTGTTTAGGAATGTATTCTGTATTACTACTAATGATTCTTCAAATAAATAGTTTAAAGAAAAAAATAAATCAACAGCACAGAAACAGGCTTTTCAGCCCCTCTAGTCTGTGCCAAACGATTACTCTGCCTAGTCTCACTGACCTGAACCAAGACCCTTCCATCTATGCACCTATCTAAATTTTTCTTAAATGTCAAAATTGACCCTGAATCTAATAATTAGCTGGAAGCTCACTCCACACTCCCACCATGGTCTGTATGACGATGCAAATGCTCCTTCTTAATATTTCCTCTTTCACCTTCAATCCATCACTTATAGATCATCTCTCCCAACTTTGCATTTACTCTAGCTTTACCCCTCAATTTAAAAAAAATCAAATCCCCCCCCCTCATTTTACTATGCATCAGCAAAAAGTCCTCACCCATTTAGTCTTTCCCTGAAATTCAGTTCTTCAAGTCCTAGCAACATTCTTTTTTTTCTTCTCTGTCTCAATCTTATTGATATCCTTCCTGAAAAAAAATTGGATTCCACTCTCTAAAAGAGCAGGTGTATAATGATTTAATGTGTAAATGGAATTCCAGAATTATAACAAGCAGGACAGACAATCCCATTCTCAAACACAATTAAAATATGGCACAACATCAGAGGAGGCTCTGGACTGAAAAGTGAATGGTCACTGACAACTCCTTTAATACAGAATGAACTTATACCTATAAAAGTGAATTTTAAAATTTTGGAAACCTAGTATTACAAGAGGATTCAACATCTGGAAGATTATTATGAAAAAAAAACTTCATGTCATTTGAACAGCTGAAGAAATAGGGCTTGTTCAATAAGAGATTTTTTTGTTGCCTTCAGTTACAAACCTTCCTTCGGGCCAATTTGGGCCCTGAAATGACTCTTTTGGGACTCACTGAAAAGGAGAAACTACTCCATGAAGGAAATGTAAATACCTTATTTCTAGAATGTTTTTTTTTTTAAATTGATGAGCAAGAGCCCAAAGCCAGATTTGCAGATATCTGGGGTAAGATGGGAGCCAGATCGCGACAACAATTGACAAACATCTCTGGTCAGGTCCACGTCAGGGAAGTTTGTTGGCTACTATCAGTGCAAGATATAGATTGGTCCTTTATAATTTTATCCATCAACTGTACCTCACCCCACAGAAATTACACCAATATAAATCTGAATTTTCAGAATTAAAATAACAAAAACAGGTGGTTTAGAGGTTGGTTCCTTTTTATATTCTACCTGGCTTTGTATGAATGCAAGGCTCTCTGTGTCACCCTAACCAAGATCACAGTAGACACCCTCCCAAAAGATCCAGAACTTTGTCTTCTGGGGTAATTTACCACAGTGGTGGATCACTGTCTAATTCTCTAATTAAATTTATAGAAATTGCCTTGCTTATGGCCAGGAAATGCATAGGAGTAACGTGCAAGTCCACCTCCCATCTACTCATGGTCTTCAGAGATGAATAGCTGCATCTCGCTTGAAATATTGATTTAGAACACTTTCTTGAACAATTTGACAAACTCCAACCCATCCAGCTCTTTCACAGTATGGGAGTTTAAGTCAATCTGTTGATAATTAAAGTCATCTGCTACCACAACTTTGTTCCCTGCAGCTGCATTCTATCTCTGCAGATTTGCTCCTTCAATTATCAGTCTATAATAGAACCCCATTAATGTGATCACACCTTCCACATTCCTCAGTTCCACCTACATAGCCACAGCAGACAAGCACTCATCTGCCCACTGCCGTGATATTTTCCTTGACATTCCAAAGACACCCTTTCCTCCATTCAAAACAATCAAGTCCCAGAACACTGAGGTGCCAGCCCTGCCCCTCCTGCAACCAAGTTTCACCAATGGCCACAGTGTCAGAACTTCACATACCAATGCACACTCAAAACTCAGCTGCTTTTTCTCCCAATACTCTATTAGGAGGTGCAGCTGGCTACACTTCCCACAGATGAAGTCACCAGGGACACTACCACTTCCCTGACTATCCACATACTGCAAGAGGAACATGCTCCTGGCCTGGCAATTTACAAAAAAAAGTTAAAAAATCCTGCCCTTACCTGTAGCTTTGAATTATTTTGTTCAGCAAGAGGCCTGTTTTCCCTCCGCCTCCATCCACTAAAACCAACAATTCCACTGACCACACCCACAATGATCAACCATCTTAAGATCCCCTTACTTTTACTGGCTGCAGGTAATTAGCCAATGGATGAAATTAACAAGTACTTCATCTTTTTAACACTCCTGCTCTCATTCAAAATGTATGATTTCATGCTAGATCAGTGGTTTTCAAACTGCCTCCTAAACTTACATTCCACCTTTAGCAATCCCTATGCCATAAGTGCTCTGTGATTAGTAAGGAATTGCATAAGCTGCTCTGTGAGTGGGAAGGGAAAGTGGAAAACCACTGCTCTAGACCCAATTGTTACTGAAATATTTTCCTTGAGGAATAATTGTTATTGGCCCATTTTCTTTGGAGTTATGAAACATGTACATAACGAGTCAATTTAGGTACAATTAAAACAATGGTTTTCAAACTTTTTCTTTCCACTCGCATACCACCTTAAGCAATCCCTTACTTATCACAGAGTGCCTATGGCATAGGGATTACTTAAGGTGTAATGTGAATAGAGGGGGCAATTTGAAAGCCATTGTGCTTGATGGAACCTGCTGAGTTGCCTCCAAAGCTTCATAGTCCACTTGGTACTGTCACTGAACAGTGCACCATCTAACTGATTGACAGTTTATAACATCAGAGATCCCTAGAACTACTATTGATCTAGGGCACCAGCTGATGCATCACAGTAATGACCTTTCAATGGCATCCTCACACAGATGCACCTCTCATTCCTGGTCTTACCATGCCTCACCATTGACCACTCTTCCCATTACTGGCCCTTTGCACTAAACCCCTCACTCCAACATGGACCCCTTCACACAGATATACCCTTCACTGACCTCTCACCTGACATTGACCTCACCACATCTCATCACCCACCCCTTACTTCAATGTAGTGACCTACCCAGGAGCAGCTAAAATCCTGCAATGGAAACAAAATATAATACCTTTCAGATAACTTGCCACGCTTGGGGTTTCAATGGCACCAGACAAGCAGATTGTTTGGACTAATGCAGTGGTTCCCAACCATTTTCTTCCCACTCACATACCACTTTAAGTATTCTCTATGTCATTGGTGCTCTGTGATTAGTAAGGGATTGCTTAAGGTGGTATGGAAGGGAAGGTTGAGAACCACTGCTCTAGACCCAATTGTTACCAAAATATTTTGCTTGAGAAAAATTGTCATTGGCCCATTTCTTTGGAGTTATGAAACCATGCACATAACAAGTCAATTAGGCACAATTAAAACAGTGGTTTTCAAATTTATTTCTTTCCACCCACATCCCACCTTAAGCAATCCCTTGCTAATCACAAAGCACTTATGGCATAGGGAATACTTAAAGTGGTATGTGAGTTGGCAGAAAAAGGTTGGGAACCATTGGACGAATGGATGTCACTCCTGCATATACCCAACTAGAGTGACACAAGAAAATCTGCAAACATTATGATTGTAGTGTGGAAGTAAGGGTCTGCCTGGTTGGGATGGGTGTCGATTGATCAATGCTAATTAATGCCTACATGCACCTTGCTGCATTGTAAAAGTATGCAGAAGGTTGTAAATATTCAGAGGAGTAAGGGTCCCCGTGACTTGTGTTGCCGGGCAACCCCAGCCAAGCCAATATATTGACACCAGCCTGGAGTTTCCTCAGATCGGGTGAATTGCAAAAACAATGCCTGAGAAAAGGGGAAGCCCAGTTACATGATTGGTTCACATAATGATACAATTTGCAAATGAATAGTGGGTAGCTTAATGTTGACTCATTCAGGTTCCTTGCCATTCGGCGTGGGCGACCATGTCACTCCGTCTGTCATGATCTTTCACCCTCCAAATTGTAGTTGTTGCCTCCCCTCCTTTGGTGAAGGCTCCATCTTTGAGCTGAGACCGTCATTGATTTTGAGTTCAGGATTATACAAGCAAAAAATACCGAAGTGGTTTCCCATTGCCACCTTCAGTTGCAGCCTCCCTACTGGACGGGTCACCTTGGCCATTGATCCGCAGATTCATCTGCCCAGTGTTTTTGGTTTGACAACTATAAATTCCAATTTGTAGAATCTGCTTGTAAAAACCATCCACTGTCTGAAATCCATGGCTTCATGTGACCCTGAGTGGGAGGCTAAACAGGTACCATGCCTTGCCCAAGGGTGATCTGTAGGTGATCGGACGGAAGGAGCGTCTCACACCTCCTTGTGTAGCACCAACTCCGATACAATGTTGGTAGAATAATGCTTATCAACATTAAGAATGTTAAGAAGATTGTTTTTTGATTGGTTAAGTCAGATTGTGGCCATGTAATTACCCATGTAATTAAATGTTTGAGGAGCTCCTTGATCCCATACCAAGCTTGTATGTAATAAAAGAGTACAGGGGAAACTAAATTGTCTGAGTCCTCCATTCCTCATGGCACATTTGCTGAAGAATAAGGCACCCCGATGGGCTTGGGTGAAGGGGGTCAGAAAGCAACCATCCACATAATTAATACACAAAAAATGCTGGAGAAACTCAGCAAAATCCGCAGCCTCCATATTTAGGTACCTCCCTGCCTTTTGTTCATACCCTTACCTTCTCTGATCGATTCTCCTGCCCTTCCAATCCATGTCCACCTATGACCTCTTTATTCCGTCACTTCCTCCCTCCACCCCTCACCATTTTATTCAGGTGCCTGCCAGCCTTTTGCTCATTCCCTGATAAAGGGCTCAGTCCAGAAAAGTTGGTAATGTATCTTTGCCTCTATGAATGCTACTCTTGTGTATTTAATATCCAGCAGACTTTTTTTTGCATTTTATTCAAGAATATAATAAATGTTACAGACACACATGACCCTGGTTCCTGGTGCAAATCTAACCCAGATACTTGAGTCTATGAGTTGCGAACCTAACCGCGGCTCCAGCCACACACTCTTGACCGAAGGCTTGTCAGCCACATATGCAGCCACATTCCAGGTGCTCACTATCACCTCCCTCCCCGCACCCCTGACTCACATTCTGAGAATCAATGAGTTGGCCAGATGCCAAATGGTGAGGATTCCGGTCCAGGATTCGAGGAAACAGAATGGAGAGCAAGTTTCCCGCCAACCCACAGGCTTCCATTGCTTCGAACAGCTTCATGGAATTGGGACCACAGAGTCGAGAGGGTAGGGTGGAGTATAGGCAGCTGGATATGAGGGGGGAGGGGCTTGAGTTCACATCTGGTGGGATCAAAGGAGGAGACGTGTGTCTCCAAAGTAAATTTCTTTCAAGCCTATAAATGGATACAAAATACTAAATCTCAGTACAAGTGAAACAATAAATTAAGCTAAATACAGTGAAACCCCTGTACCTATGAGGATTTGTAGATGCCAGATCAGTGTATTTTCCAGTTGCTTGAGACTTAATCTTATAATGCCTAACTAATACACCTGCGTTAAGAATAAATAGTTTAAAATACAAAAAATACTTTACTGGACTTGCACTGAACAAATTTCACTCATTAACTATATTAACCTTAAAGCATTTTACTTTGTTTACAGTCACATTCTTTGAAAACATTTAACCGTCGCCGCATCTGCAGGTTCCTCCCCCTCCCCCCCCCCCCGCCACGGAGCCACCCAAAAGACGAATAATAACCTGATAGATAATTAATGCACCCTCTACGAAGATTACAGATAAAGCCTTTGACCAGGGTGACTCTTACTAAGAAAAAGAGTCTAAGGTGTTACCCCAACGGCGAGTGGCATCAACCAGCTCTTCATCCTGGGTGACCCATTTTATCAAACACAACTTTATTCAAACAGCTGCAAAGAGAAAAGCACAATGAAGACACTCCAATGGCTGAATATTTGCTCCGATCTCCACCAAAGGTTTATGTGTTTATTCTTATTTATTTCCTCAATTTTTTTTTTGCCAGTTGCTTGAGTTGCTGATTGCTTGAATTCTGGATACCCAGGGTTTCACTGTAGATTTCAAAGATATTATCAGAGTTCCACTGCATCCGTTGCTTTGGGAATTTGAATTGTTCTTGAACAGGAATGCAGCGCCAGTAAGGCAAAAAATAAAATTCTGTGTATGTTCTTCTCATTTCCAAGTAATTTTGATGTGGGAAGGGAATGATGGTTATGGTCATATGGCCACAATTGCTATTAGTGCCTTTAATGCTACCGTGCCATGATATATTTAGGATTTGCGTGGCATACATTCTCATGCATGAAAATGGCACAACTATTGAGAGATGCAATCAGTTGAAAATGGAAATGCAAAATATTTTGACATGGACGCCAAGGTGTAAAAGCGCCAAAAGCTACCAATGGGAAAATGAAGAGAAATGCAGAAAACGAAGCCTCTCCTCGGAAGTTATTTGGATGTGGGTTTTCTCAGCTCTGCCAATTCACATTTTGGGCAGTTCAGCTGCAGATTTATCCACAGAACTATAGAAAACTACAGCACAGAAAACAGATCATTCGGCTCTTCTTGTCTGTCTGCTAGTCCCACTGACCTGCACCCAGTCCATAACCCTTCAGACATCTCCCATCCATGTATCTATCCAATTTGTTCTTAAAACCTAAGAGTGAGCCCGCATTTACATCAGATAGCAGCTCATTCCACACTCCCACCACTCTCTGAGTGAAGAAGTTCCCCCTAATGTTCCCCTAAACCTTTCACCTTTAACCCTAAAGCCATGCCTTCTCTTATTTATCTCTCCAAATCTAAGTGGAAAGAGACTTCTCACATTTACTCTGCCTATTCCCCTCATAATTTTGTAAACCTCTATCAAATCTCCCCTCATTCTTCTCTGCTCCAGGGAATAAATTCCTAACCTGTTTAATCTTTCCCTGTTATCATGCCTAAGATTTAGGGAGACACACAATGGAATCAGGAACTGACCACAGTTTTCATCGATTATCCATTATCACTAATTCTACATTAATTTCCTTTTCTCCTCAACATGAATCCTTCCCTTTCCCCCTCTATCCTCAAGGATCCCCACCACCCAGGCCATTCCCTCTTCACCCTGCTGCCATCGCAGGAAATGATCATTCAGCTGCACAGCTTCTTCCCCTCTGCCGTCAGATTCCTGAATGAATCTTTGTCTTTTTCTTGCACATTTTTTATTTATTTTCTAAGGTAGTTTATATAAATGTTCCCACTGTGATACTGCCACAAAACAACAAAATTTGTGGCACGTTTAGGATAATAAATTTTGATTCTGATTCCCAATTCCTCATTAACTCCCCCCAGATTCTACCACTTGGCTGCACTTGAGGGATAATCTTTAGTGGCCACTTAACCCGTCTGTTTACACACCCATGCGTGAAAACTGGAGTACCCGAGGGAAATTCAGAGAGAACACAGACAGTATCTGAGGTTGGGATTGAACCCGGGTCCCTGGCAATGTGAGACAGCAGTTCTACATGATGCACCACTGCAGAGCAACAGGTCATGGAGACATCAACGAGTTTAAGATGTGATGTTGGTGGCCTGTTCTCTGATGATGTTGGAGAAATCTCTTCATGTCATATTAATACTCAGCAAACATAAGTGGCCAGAAGAACAACCTGAGGCAGGGGTGGAAATTGTTGATAAACTTCCTCAAAGTTCCAAGTGCGTACGTGACATCACATGCAGCCCTGAGATTCTTTTTTTCCTGTTGGCCAGGAAAATTTCTGCTTTCCTCATCTGCAAATAGTATGTATTTTTGTTTATGTAATAACTGTGGCTGAAAGAAAGAAAGGTACTGTGTAACGGGAAAAACAATGCTGGAGACATCACAAAAGAAGGAGACCTCTTGAAAGTCACCGAGGTCTAACTCGAATGGCTGGTGCAGGTGGCGGAGAACTAGTTGCGGCCTGATGGTCACAGATGAACCCTCTGTGGTAGGGACAGCGGTGCAGTGAGTGGAGTTGGCAGTGGAGACTGGAGTCAGTGGTACCTCAAGGCAGGAATCACCAGGGCAGTGGCTGGCAGCCGTGATGGACTGGAAGTACAGCGAAGAGTCAAGGAGGTAGTCCGAGGATCTGGAGTGATGGACTGCATTCTGGCTTGGGCACCCACAAGCGGGCATGTCGGGGTATAGCGATAGTCAGTGCCAGGGCCAAGGTTCTGAGGAACTGCAGACTGAGAGAGTTTCCCTAAAAATATAGGCTGGAGGACTCTCGCTACCATCTGTGGCCTGGTAGCGGTTGGGAACCTCAGACGGCAATGCAGCAGAAGGCTGCAGCAGCATCTGGTTGGGGGAACAGCAACTGCTTAGCCAGGAGTCACTTTATGCCGATAGGGAATTGCTAACCTGTCTTACTGAGCCCATGGACTGGCCTTGGTATATAAACATATTCAGTTCACTGTTATTTTTGTACATTCTGATGAAAAAAGCTCCCAACACCCGAACCACGGAGTCTCACCTAGGCCCAGGCTGCCCGCCTATCCTGACACCCCGAACGCAAATTTACCATCCGGTCCCAGCCGGCCACCTGAGCTCAAAAACACCTCGAACAATGGTCAAAAGTAGTATGTGTGTAATTGTCAACCCCCTAAATTTTCCCCTAACAATTGGTCCACAAAATTCGACAATTATATGTGTATACATGATATATGCCTGAAGTGGGGCAATCAATATCTCAACAGATTTCACCAACAGAGATAATGATCAAACGATGGAATCTTCCATCTCAATTTGGACTCAAACATGATGACATTTAATTTTACGGGATATTGAGATCCTTCAAACATTTTGGTGTCAAATTCAGATTGAAAATGAGATAAAGATAGTAACATTCAACTTAATGAGACACAGCACCAATAGCTAAAGACTGACTGGAGTATATTGCACACTCTCCTCCCCTTTGACTTACTGTAAATTAGAATTGTTAATGGTTGTTAAATTGAAAACTGAATGAGAGGGTCAGGTCAAAATCTCATCAGTTCCCATTGCTATCTAAGCTCACAACAATCAAAATAATTTCTTCATGACTTTGTACTGTATTAGGGATGAATGCCAATAGCATTAATTGAAATTAGGGAGGAAGTATCTTGGCCATATCTTAAAGATACGCTCACTCAATCTACATAATCATTTGGCTTTAGTTGACTTGGCTGTACTGAATTTAAATTTAGACCTACAGCATGGTAACGAGCCTTTCAGCCCATGAGATTGTGCTGCCCAATAACATCCGATTGACATTTAGATATACATACAGCACGGTAACAGGCCCTTTAAGCCGACGAGCCCATGCTGCCAATTGCACCAATTGACCGTCAACACCCCCCCCCCACAACATGGTAACAGGCTCTTTTCGGCCCATAAGCCCTGCCGCCCAATTACACCCAATTGATCTACAATCCCTGGTACATTTTTGATTGATGGGAGGAAACTGAAGTCACAAGGGAAAACCCACACAGACACGAGGAGAACGTACAATCGCTGGCGCTGTAACAGCGTTGTGCTAACCGCTACACTAACTGTTGACCTTCAATCCCTGTTACATTTTGAAGGGTGGGAGGAATCCCATGCAGACGCAGGTAGAACGTACAAACTCCTCACAGACAGTACTGGATTTGTAACCAGGTCACTGTGCTAATCATACCGCCCAATTCTACCAGACCTGAGCCTGCTTAGTTTCCGAGATCAGACAAGGTCGGGCGTTTTCAGGCGAGTGTGGCTTTAGGCTATAAGAGGTTTAAAGAAACAAATCTATTGTTGTGATAATCTGAGCAAATTAAATTAAAATGGTCAGGGGACATTCTGAGCTTGACGTAGGTGCAAAGAGTGTCATGCCCGTGCTGGTCCTGTGGATGATCTTCCAGTGGTCCTCCTCCTGTTCATTCTCCAGAGCAGTTGATGTTCTTGTTCTAAAAATAGTTATCCAATTTCCTCTTGAAAGTTTAATGTATTAAATTATTTCATTAGATGTAATTGAATAATACCCTCAAAATTCAAACCATTTTCATTCTGGGGGATTTAATTTCCTAATTAAGATGGAATTGTTCGTTAGCTTGTCGGGCAAAAAAAAAATTATATGAATAACCCTGCATTAACCATTAAACTACCAAGACTTGTTGACTGATTTCTGATGGTTGCAATGCAATTTGTCAGCTCAGAATTGCCTCTGTATAGGGACAGGTAGAGATGGTTTCGGGATCACAGCTGGGCGTACAAAGTTTCAGTTGATTTGGTGGGGAGGGGTAGGTTGGTGTTCAAAGGGGATGCACAGTGAAAAGTAAGCACTAAAGGGGCACTTCCTAGAGCTTAATCTGAACACTAGATTCCATCAGATGGGTCTGAGAGGGACACAAAATAACCCCTGTGGTGGGAACATGTCCTTTGTAAAGGTGTGTGCCAGCAAGAGCAACACCCACCATCCAAGGCCTAGTTAAATTTAGTGATACTTATGTCCTGATGCATGTTGGATGGCACATATTTGAGCATCTTTAAATTCCACTGAGAGACCAACTGTTTCACATAGAACAACCTTAGAACAGTCCAATGCATAAGCAGGCCCTTCAGCTCATGTGTTTGTGCTCAAAGTGATGACATTAAACTAAAACTCTGCTGTTTATATGTGGTACTTTCCCTCCATATTCTGCATATTCATAAGAACATAAGAAATAGGATCAGGAGTCGGCCATCTGGCCCGTCGAGCCTGCTCTGCCATTCAATCTGATCATGGCTGATCTGATGATGGGCTCATCTCCACCTACCTGCCTTTTTCCCATATCCTTTAATTTTCCCCTACCATGCAAACATCTATCCAACCGTGTCTTAAATATATTTACTGAGGTCGCCTCCGCTATTTCAGTGGGCAGTGAATTCCACAGATTCACCACCCTCTGGGAGCAGCATCCTAAAACTACTACCCTGAATCTTGAGGCAATGTTCCCGAGTTCTGGTCTCCCCTACAAATGGAAACAACTTACCTATCTCTATCTTATTTATCCCTTTTATAATTTTCTGCATCCATTCATATGTCTATCTAGAAGCTTCTAAAATGCCATTACAGGTTGAACCTCTATTATCCAGCGCTCTGTGGTCCAGTAACTCCCGTGGTCCGGACCACAGAGTGCAACCCCTTTACAGCACCAGTGATGGGTCATTAGTACAAACTCTTTACAGACAGTGCAGGACTCAAACCCCAGTCCCGATCACTGGTACTGTAAAGGTTAAATCTGCCATGATCAGGACTGGGGTTTCAAGTCCCGCGCAGTCTGTAAGAAGTTCGTACTAACATTCCAATTGCTGGTGCTGTAAAACCATTGCGCTAACCGATATGTTCAACGTGCCGCCCCACAGTATTATTTCCTGTTTTAAGCTTTGTTCTACCTTTGATATGTTTAACATATGAGGTTCCCTTTGGGGTCAATTTCTGTTTTCCGGCATTTTCTGTGGTTTGGCTATGGCCAGGTCCAAATGTCGCTGGATTGAAGAGGTACAACCTCTGCTTCCAGCACTTCTCCTGATGCAACATCTCTCTGTGCACCTCCCAATTCGGCTGGACCAAATTTTGTTTGGAAGAACTTCTTGCTGCTTGAGTCAGTTGCTTTCATCATGTTTCCTTTTGAACGAATCAAATATAATGTTCAGGTTGAAGAAGCATGGGAAGAATACCTCTTTCAATCTCTGGATGGGAATTCTTCAGGTGGTCTGATCAGAGTTGTGTTTGGAGCATTCAGGTATTGTTGGTCAAGAGGTTAAAGAATTAGGTGGGTGAAATCAGTGGACGTGGATTTGGCCACAGATAATCCCAACTGGTTTGTCAGACATTTGATGTGAGTGAAATCAGCGTGTTGACTAAATTGTTCTGCTGGGGCGGCGACCTTCATTTTTCAGGGTGGGATGGAGAGAGGGAGAGAGGTGCAGAAGAAAGGAAAACTGAGCCATGTTTAAAGAAGAACTAAAGATCATGGTCCAGAAGTGCTACTGAGTAGAATAATATTCATGGTCCATTAAACATTCAAGGTCTATTCGCCAGCAAACAATGCATTGGATTTCACACAGTAGCATTTGGTCATGATGGGCATTTTTTAAAAATATCCATTGGTGGACTTCCTATTTCGCACTCTCCTGTCCGATCCTCAGCCTGGCACTTAGATTTCGACGGAGCTTGGAATAAGCTCGGCATGTCCTGAGTCACTTTGAAGCCAATAAAACATTTTGAGAGTGCCATCAATTGGTGCGACAGGGGAACACCGAACTAAGCTCCACAGTAATATTCAGAAAACCAGCAATCGTGAGGAGTAAAACACTAAAGTCTGCAGACACAGTGTTTGAAGTAAAAACATAATGCTGGAGAAACTCAGCAGGTCAAACAATGAACTTTATGTAGCACTTCACATGTGGTGAAGTGCTGTATTCCTGATTACCTACCTCTCCCTCTTTGAGGTTGTATAAAGTCTCTTACACCTTGACCTTTCCCCAGAAAGCCTGGGGCTTGACTCAGGACGAGGTCCCTATCATTGTGAATAAAAGCCTGCAGATCAGTGACTCATTATCAGCCTCTTGAGCTATTTACTGCATGTCAATACATAACCAACATTTTGGGCCTGCGCCCTTCATCAAGGAATGAATGAAATGTTGGCAGGTGTCTGAATAAAATGGTTGGTGGGGGAGAGGCAGGATGAGGAGCACAGGCCCACAGGCAGGAGGTAATAAATGGATAAGGGAGGGAGGCACACCAGCAAATAGGGGAGAGGGGGATGGCTCTGAGAATGGAGAGGGAAGGGGCTGTAGAGCTGGAGAAAAGGAGACAGGGATGGAGAAGAGAGGGCGAACGGGGAGTCGACTAGCATAAATCGGCGAAGTCAACGTTAACGCCATCCGGTTGGAGAGGGCTCAGATGGAATATTAGGAGTTGCTCCTCCAATTGATGAGTGGCCTTGGTTTGGCCATACATGAGACCATGGATAGACGTGTCGGCGGGGGGAGTGGGCCGCAGAATTGAAATGGTTGACCACTGGGAGAACCTAGTTATTGACGTGCTCAGCAAAGTGATCTTCCAGTGATCTACTTCACTTGACCATTTAAACTGAAGTGGAATGAGTGACCCTGAAGAGTGATCATTGCTGAAGGAGAATGCACTTCATTATTGATGGGACTGACAATATAAATCATTGCTTGCCCCGCAGTTGAGATGGGCAATTAATGATATAGTCAATGAGAAACAGCAGCTTGCCTATAGGGACTTAGGGTTCCTATTATCAAGGAGGAGAAAGCAGGGCTGATCTTTCTCAAGATAAGATCACGGGAATTGAGGCAGAGACTGGAATCTGATATAAAGGATTCATAGATTCTGGTTTAATCTTTATTTAGTATGTGGCAAGGACTTTAACAACCATAGGCTTGCTTTGAATGTATTTTCCAGTTCTTTGGGACTATACGAATGCAGAAGCATAATCCTGAAGTCAACATCATGTAGAGTGACTCAGACATGGCAAACAAACATCAGTCCTCTCGGGGGCAACCTGTCATGAAGCAGCTGACCAATTATTACAGTTCCAGATACTGATTATAATAGAAATGTCCCCAAATGCTGTCTCCACACTGATCTGCAATAATGACACTTGAAGAGGTAAGAGACCATCTCCAAGTGTTCATTACAGTAATTGGCTTCATGACAACTTGACTTACAATTTCCATTGCTGAGAATTTTCAGATTACTGTGGTACTGCGCAATTTGGCAAGACACAGAGCTGCTATTCAGCCCACCACTTGGGACTTCCTTCACCCTGAGTAAGTGAGCAGTGAAAGATCCATTCACCACTATTAGCCAAGGCTATAAAAAATTAACCCAGAGTGTAAAGGTTAAACACAGAGAGTCCAAGAATCTCCTGCGTCAGTATCTGCTTAATGTTGAATGAACTGAGACCAGGTCTGTGGATGGGAAAAGTTTTAAGGGATATGGGTCAAACACAGGTAAATGGGGTGGACACTAATTGGTATCTTGGTCAGACCTGTAGATGCTGTAGGAGGGAAATTACCGGAAGTGATGAGGTCAGTGATTGTTCAAGGGGCAAGTAAGAAGAGGTGTCTGAGCCCTATCGCCTGTCCTTGGCAAGGTAGAAGTCAGTGCTCCCATGCCATCCATGATTGCGGGTTTAATGTTAACAGACTGTAAAATCCTCTAAATAAGAAACTAACAAAGGTAAGATATGTATAGGTAGGGCACTGAGGAGTGCAATAAACACAGGGATCTGGGAATGGCCTGCATCGATACTGTATAACTCTATGAAAGCATGAATACAGCTTGTATATGTACTCATGATGGAGACAATACATTTGCATGTCACGAATGGTTTTACTATAAATTATCCTGAAACCATCCGTAAGATTGAATGAAGTAGCCTTCCCATTGTTTTAACCCCATGCATAAGAATGGAAACTGATGGTTACTCCTGAACACACCAGTCCAGCGAAAGCCCAGACTGAGTCACATTTTCTGAAAGCCTCCTAATGGCCCCAACCTCCATTCTTCCTCCTGTTCTCAAGATCCACTGCAGTAGAGGAGTCACGTGATGGAGTAGTGGCTGGTAGGAGAATACCAGCCCTCTCCAGAAAAGAAGAAATAAAGTGAAGAAAACACAAAGCTCAAGAAACACAAAACACAACAAATAAAAGATAAAGGTGTGGAGAAAAGAAAGAAAATGGCATTCAAGAAGAAAAAAGCAAAAACGGGAAAAAAAATAGAAGAAAAGATGCTGGAAGAGAAAGGAGAAGACCTTACCTGCACGAAGAGGTAGGGAGCCATCGTGGAGAGAGGAGCCCACTCCCCGAGGTTAGTGGTGACCCTGCAGAGTCGTGACCTCCCGACCGCGGGACTGCGAAAATGGCTCTCCGAGCCAAACAGATGTGCGCAACGCGCACACTAAGGAAAAAGAAAACACCAACGGAAGGGGGCCCAACTGAGGAGTGAACTTACACAGCGCGACCCGCTGAGAAATTCCCGACAGCAGGGCTCTTAGCTGGAAGAAGAGGAAAGTGACAGAAAAGGGAGTGATAGGAAAGAAAACAGCTACATGAAGCCCAACAGCTAACGAGCCCAGAAGAAGAGGACCAACAGCAAGAAGCTATGCAAAAAAAACACCCTGCAAACTGAGGCAAGCAGCTCAACAAGAAAGTCAGAAGAGACACAGATACAAGGAAGAGAAGTAGAAGACACAAACACAGGTGCAGACTCAGAAGAAGAAGAAGACCAAGCTCTGCACAGAGGAATAGAAGGTAAAATAGATGGAAGTATATAGATTTTTTAAAATTTCAAGAACAAATGAGAGCATTAAAAGAATGGTTGACATTAGAATTTAGTGAAATGAAAAGAAAAATGAAAAGTACAGAAGAAATAGTGAGTAGAATAGAGCTGGTCATGACAGAAATAGGGAAAAGATATGAAAATGTGGAAGAACGAGAAATGGCTGTAGAAATGGAAGTGAATGACTTAAGAAGAAAATTGGAAGACAGTAACAAAAAAGTTAGAGACACAAGAGGTGTTAGCTCAGAAGATGGATATGATGGAAATTATAGTAGGCGAAACGACATAAAGATAGTGGGCCTAAAGGAAGATAAAGAAGGCAAAGATATGAAAGAATTTAGAAAAGAATGGATCCCAAAAGTCCTGGGAATTCCAGAAATACAGGAAGGAATGGAAATGGAAAGGGCACACAGAACATTAGCCCCAAAACTACAGTCACAACATAAACCAAGATCCGTTTTAGTAGAATTTCAGAGATACACGACAAGATAAAATATATTGGAGAGAGCAAGGAATAAAATTAGAGAAGACAAAAAACCATTGGTATACAAGGGTCAAAAAATATTTTTTTACCCAGACATAAGTTTTGAACTCTTCTTTAGAAGATGGTGGAGTTTAATACAGCAAAATCGATCTTATGGAAAAAAGGCTATAAATTTATGTTTAGATATCCAGCTGTGCTTAAAATATTTATCCCGAGGGATCAAACCGACTGTCCTCGGATCTGGAGAAAGCACGAGAATTTGCAGAACGTCCGCAGGACAGAAGGAGAGATGAAGTGATGTAACAAGAATGAAGAACGATGACAAACTACATATAAAGATGTAAAAATAATGTATAAGTAAGAACTAAAGAAGGGAAAGAAAAGGGAAGTAAGGGGAGAAAAAAAAGGAGGGGGAAAAATGTAGAGGGTGAGCTTTGTTAAATGTGAAGATAAAAGTCTTTTCTGGAGGGGGTTGGGTGGGAGAGAATAACAGTCACTGCAAAATCAGTTGACGCTTGTGAGCGGGTTCGCGATCCAAATGGAGAGGGGAGTTGTGGTTTAGGCCACCTATACAAATTAAATTATCAGCCATTAATGAAAAAATTATAGGATGACTTAGAACTTTGGAAAGAATTGCCACTAACATCGATAGGGAGGGTAAATTGCTTTAAAATAAATGATTTCCCAAGGATACAATACCTATTTCAATCATTACCAATTCCCTTAAAGGATAAATTCTTCAATGAACTAAGGAGAATAATAAGGAAATTCTTATGGAAAGGGGGGAAACCGAGGATAGCGTAAGATAAATTAACAGAGTGGTACAAACAAGGTGGTTTGCAGCTACCAAACTTTAAAATTTTTTTATAGAGCAGCATAATTAAGATATCTATCACATTTTTATCAGACAAGGGAAAAATCAGATTGGACCTAGATAGAGCTAGAAAAGATAGGGGAGAAGGTACCAGAACATATACTTTATAAATGGGATGAAAAACTGGTATAATATAAAAGTTCACCAGTACTGCATCACTTACTCAGCATATGGAAGAAGATTCATGTAGAAATGAAAAAAACAAATTACCAACTACCAAAATTATTATTGATGCAATATCAACTAATCCCTTTCATAATAGATAACCTTTCCTTTAGAGAAAAGGAGAAAAAAGGAATTAAAAGAATAGAAAATTGTTTTTTGGAAATAATTAATTAACATTTGAACAAATGAAGTACAAATATGAAATAACTCATGGTACAATGTTTGCATACCACCAACTGAAAGCCTACTTAAAGGACAAATTGGGAAGCAGACTGAGATTACCAGAAAGAAGCAGCTTTGAATATGTGATTACAGAAACAACGATAATAAAAAGATTTATAACGAACCTGTACATTAAGCTGCAAGATATCCAGAGATTTTTCTTCTAAGTAATATAAGAAGTAAAGAATTAGGCCTGAAACTGGATGAAGCGCAAAAAAGATTTATTATGATAGCCTTCGCTGTAGCAAAAAAATGTATAATGTCAACTTGGAAATCAGAAGAGAGCCTGAGAGTACAGCAATCGTACATAGAAATGTATTCCATTGGAAAAAAAACATATAATTAAAAAAAATAAAGTCACATTATTTGAACAAATTTGGGAACCTTACATGGAACATAACAGAGAGGGCTTGCCTCGAACCTCCACCCCCTAAAATGATAAAATGATAAGAAGACAAAATTACTTGATCCAGTGTCCAAAAGTAGAACACAAAATTTTCTTGTTTATTTTCATTGTGTGATGACATTGTTTAATGGTTTTATTGTATTGTATATGTAGAATGTTAAATGGGTTTGGAGGGGGGTGGGAAGGGGGGAGGGAAGGGAGGGGGGGGGGAAGGGGAGAAAATGCCACTGTGTATATTTAAGAGGGAAATGTTTGAATGTATGTTGATTGATATGGTTCACAGTGTGAAAAATAAAAAAAAAATTCCACTGCAGTAAAAATCCCTCCCTCCTGTTCTCAAGGTCCACTGTAGTAAAAGACCAAAAATGCAAATTCCAGAAATCCGGACCACCCGAGAATCAGGACTTCTTGGAAACTCTAAAAATGTTCAAATTTAGCGGGCTTTTGTGTATGTGCTTGCATACATAAATGCCACAGATAAACAGAAGTCAGGGAAATGAAATAATTTATGAAAAAAGTGTTTCATTAACCAACTATCATCATTTACCAGTTAATCTTTTCTTTATTCTCCTGAAACTTGAATTTTAAAGTTCTGCCTGAGAATCCAGCAGATCTGAAAATCCAGACCCACCTGATCCCCGAGCAGCCCAGATTTTAGGACTTTTACCATGTTAGTTCTTGCCCATTCAAGTGCAAGCTCAGGGTCAAATTTAAATTTATCGCCACATGTTCCAAGGTGCAGTGCAGTAGTCGTTTTGCTTGCAGAGCTTCATATATAAAGTGCAGTGATACGGAGCAAAAGCAATATAATTTCACTATTTTGGAGTTCATTTTAGGACACTGATAATGGCAGGAAAGAAACTGTCACTATTTTTTAATCTCCATGGCTTTGCAAATGTTCTCTTAAATGCCAATTTTTTCTGAACTCTTTCTAATGAAGTGGATGTATAATTTAAACCCTGAAGGCCTTGGAAAAGGTGATGGTGAAGCATCTCCTTGAACTTTGTATGCCCATCTGGCTGGTTAAGTTTGCCTTTGCTTTAGTCCAAGATCACATATTGTCCAGGTCAGGGAGAACAATTGGTTTCCTTTGGTGAAGGAGACGTGAGAACAAAATTACATGATATTCAGATTGTTTCATTGATGTCATTGTTGATATTTTTTTCATTTCATGACTACAGTACAACACCGATTATCCAAAATCAGATTCTTGAAAATGCTCAGTTATCCAAAAAAATTTCAGACCAAGAAGCAATGTCTGTTTGGCTCTGAAAAACTTTTCAGGAAAATGAAGATTTCAGAAAAAATCAGAAATCTTCATTTATCGAAAAAATTTTCAGAGCGAAACTGATGTCGCAGGTTGAAAAAAATTTGGAATTTTGGAAAAACCATTGGTGTTGGTGTTGGGTTTACCTTATTTCTTTCAGATTTTTTTTTGTGAGAATTAAACGTTAATTCATGCTTAAAAAGCCTTCCCATGTTGTTTGTTTTAACACTGTTACAAGTGATTGTTGGCCTTCATCGCTAGAGGAATTGAATTCAGGAGATGGGAGGTAATGTTGCAACTGTATAAGGTACTGGTGAGACCGCACCTGGAGTACTGTGTCCAGTTCTGGTCTCCATATTTGAGGAAGGATATACTGGCTTTGGAGACGGTCCAGAGGAGGTTTACTAGGTTGATCCCTGGGATGAAGGGATTGACTTATGATGAAAGATTAAATCGTCTAGGATTGTATTCACTCGAGTTCAGAAGAATGAGAGGAGATCTTATAGAAACATATAGGATTATGAAGGGTATGGATAGGATAGATGTAAGAAGGTTTTTTGAGCTGGCCGGGGAAACTAAAACAAGAGGACACAGTCTCAAGATTCGGGAGAGTAGATTTAGGACAGAGATGAGGAAAAATAGTTTTTCCCAGAGAGTAGTGAATGTTTGGAATTCGCTAACCAGGGAAGGGGTTGAGGCTGCTTCATTAAACATATTTAAAATTCAGTTAGATAAATTTTTACATGATAGAGGAATTAGGGGATATGGGGAGAAGGCAGGTAGGTGGAGTTAGGTCATAAATTAGATCAGCCACGATCTTATTGAATGGCGGAGCAGGCAGGCTCGATGAGCCATTTTTGGCCTACTCCTGTTCCTACTTCCTATATTCCTATGTACTAAAATGTCAAGTTATCCGAGAATATCGGTTATCTGAAATAGGCCCGGTCCTGACCATTAAATTTAAATTTTGCAGTCTGGTGCTGAATCTCAGATATTTTGGTAAAAGGCTCCTGAAAGATTGATGGGCTGATCTTCCTCTGGGTTGTTGCTGACCTCGTTACTTCAGGTGTGTCTCCTTGTTTTGGGATCTTGCTCCATGAAATCCCCAGGACCCTTTTAATTCGTAATCCTCCACTCTACCTAATAAGGTAATTACAGTGAGCTCTTAGCAACTCTGAGACAGTTTTTTTTTGCGCTACAAAATTGAATTATCCAATAATTTGAATGGAGTATCGTAAGCGGCACATTGAAGAAGTGTTTAGTGCTGAAACATTTTCAATTACAAGGTAATTTAAATTACATGACTTTGAATTAAAAGGCCTTGACTGTAATTGTATGTGAACTGCTGAGAGATGGTTCTGAAGCATTATATTGTGTCATCTAAATAACTTCTCTTCTTAGGAAGCCGCTCTCTCTTTGTTTGATTCTCCATTTGCGATATTCAGGCTGGGAAATCTGAAGGATGAAGCTAATTTTATATTTTATATTTATTGTCAGAGTCCATATCTGACATCACATACAACCCTGAGATTCTTTTTTTCTGTGGGTGAGGCAGAATTACCACTTACTGATAGGGCAAAAATATGTACACAGCATATACATGTAAACAAATAAAGAATTGTAAACAGATAATGAGTGCAAACAATATGCAATACAGAGAGAAATAATTAAGTGCAAATAAAAGTCTTTAAATGAGTTTGTCATTGAGGAGTCTGATGGTGGAGGGGTAGCAGCTGTTCCTGAAACTGGTGGTGAGAGTCTTGCGGCACCTAGACTTCTTTCCTGATGACAGTAGCGAGAACAGAGCATGTGCTGGGTGGTGTGGGCCTTGATGATTACTGCTGCTCTCTGATGGGACTAAGTTAGTGAAATTATATAAACAAAACCAACAAATGACCATTAAAACTGTACTATGAGGTATGAGCAGTGTTATATTGCCTAGTGTTGGTGGCAAGGCCAGAATTTCTTACCTGTCCCTTATAGCTCTGAAACAGGTATCTGCTTCAATCTGGGAAAGGTACAACACAGAAAAAAATGGTGGTACTGCTGTGATGGCAGCACTCCAGGGAGTGAAGACGCAGTGCTCCCTCACTGGGTCCAAATGCTCAGCCCAACTGCACTCAGTTCCATGCAAGCTTTAAAGAGATCCTTTAAATCCTGTGACCGTGGGGTCTGGACTCAAGGTGGCAGCACCTGCGTAGGGCAGCGGCCACATGGAGTTATGGATTCCAGGGAAGCAGAGGACTGGTGCAGGCCACCAGAAATCGGGGAGACCATCCTCTATTTGAGAAAGAGAAGCAGAGGAGATGACCTGCGGGGTAGTGATCACAGCGCTGGACCAGAGAGGAGCTCCGAGGCTGAAGAACACACAGGCGGCAGGCTGTTGGTGAATCAAAGCAAGGAACCCACGCAGGCTGCGGGCTGCTGGCAACTGCGATCAAGGGACTCGCTGACAGGGCTGCTGTCTGCTGGAGACTGGCTTGAGACAGGGTGAAGGTGGTATCAGGCATTAGAAGCAAGATGCGAGAGGGTGCCAGGGGTTTCCTGATCGTGTCAGAGGTTCGGATATGGATCCAGGGCTTCTGATGTTGAACTGAAGACTGTGTGGCTACAGAGGCTGCAGGAGCACTGGAGGAAAATTCATGGACCCTTGATGACTCTGGAAGACTCTCTTTTGCTGCTCTTTCTCCGACCATAAAGAGCTCTGGGTAATTTTTGCTGATAGCAAAGCTTTGCTTATGGTAGATTCAAGGAAACTTCATGTAATATATTTTCTGTTTTATTACATGACAATAAAATAATCTTGAACCTTGTTGCTAAGCAATCTGTTCCATTTTGGGGCCCAGCGATGATGGAAAAAAAACAATATTTGGTTTTGACAAGATGGATTGCCTCGAAGGCTTTACATGGTCACATCAGAAGAAGCAGCTTCCCCAGGTTACCAGTTGCTCTGAGCCTTTAAAAGCCTCAGTTGCACCCAGTGCCTAATAAACATGTAGCTCCAAAGCACCTTACATGATCTCATGACATTGCAAAGTGTTTCACCACTAGAGCTGCACTTTTGAGGAGGAATAGAAATATTTCCCAGGTAACTTTCTATAGCAATATGGTGTATCAATGATAAAGATTTATGGGAGATAGCATTGCTTGCAAGATGAAGGAAACAGTACTTTCTCAAGCAGTCCCAGACTTCTGCACCATTTCCATGACAGATACGAGCCGTTGGAATCCAGTTATTACTTTGTGCTTGTGGCTATTGAAAACCTTCAATATGATGCTTTTCATTTGCTTCAACCTTTCAATTAATCCCACCTTGCCTGGCCTTTATTTTTGCTTCTTTTGTCTGGGGTGCTAATCAAACAAGATGCCACAGCGTGTTCCCAACTTGTCTCTGGGACCCATCAGAGAAACTCTGATTCCCTTCCATAAAATCCTCGAGTGAGTCACCAAAGTATTGTATTATAAGGGAGTTCAGTTATCTTCTGGCACCCTAAAGAAAGATCTCAGGAGCTTCATTGAAATAATATGAGTGCACAAGTCACTTGAAGAGCCCCAAACTCTTCCATGTGCAGAAAAATTGGGAGGAAACATGAAGAGGTGCAAGACCGCACCAAATTGATATTGACCAAGAGTCGATTGTTCTTGAAAATTTCTTTCAATGGAAATCATGCCAATTTCAAAATTGGATTGGGCACTTTTACATTTGTATATAAAATAGATCATGTTTCAGGAGTTTGACAAGCGTGTCAGCATGTGGCATTGAATAGAGGACTAGCCATGGTCAATTGAATGGTGTAACAAGTTCAAAGGGTTGCATGGACTATTCTTCCTGAACCAATGCTAATACATGCTGGAGGTTTCTCCAGTATCCAACACTAGCTGAAACATTATCACTTCCATAATGTCCACTTCGGCCATGACCAACATAAATTAGATCTTGAAGGCCCAAGATCTGACTGAAACTGCGGCACATGATAATAATTGTGACCTTCCTTATTATTTAATGGAGAAATCTTCTGAACAAAATGAATTGGAGCTGGTCAGGTCCCTCTAAAGTCCACAGAGTGAGTTTAAGCGGACAGGGAGCTTTATCTCTAGTGTTTAGCTGCTGAGATTCAGTGGTGTTTCCAAGGAAACACCAATGTCAGTACAGGTATTCCCCAACTTATGACAATAATTGGGACCAAAGGATCAGTCATATCTTGAAATGGACATAAGATGGGATTTTCGCTGTGCGCGTGGAGTACTTAAGTCTTAAAGCATTTGAATTCACACCCTTAGCTCACACATATGCGCCAACTGAACTCCAATATTTGAACCCACCGCGCGTGCAACCAAAGACCTTAATGTGCGCACAGGAATCAAGATGGTGGAGCCCAGCCCAGATGCTGACTAACAAAGTAAGTACCCACTCTTTGGCTCTTACATCCCTGCTATTGGTCAAATACAACATAAACAGATAAATTTTAAATTTTTTATACATATTTCTTAAAAATTTAGTCGTATGTGCAGATGAACATAAGTTGCATACGTCACAAGTCAGGGAGAATCTGAATTCCATTACAGAAGGTGTAATGGATATCCAGGGTGGGTTAGGAACTAAAAGGCAGGAGCCCAAAATATGCCCATCGCTAAATAGTCCAGAAGCAGGAGTCTTCAGAGATACACAATATAGCAGGACTACAATGGCTTTTTTTTAAGTTCAAGTTTTCTAACCGTGTTATTGGTGAGATATGTGACATTCTGTGGGGAGATCACACTGAACAATGAAGATACTGCTTCCTGAATAATTTTGGGTGTATTTTATAGATTGTGGACTGCTGATCATGAAAATCACCTGACAATTTTCCTATCATGTACGGTCTTTTAGATATAATCTATTTTTGTCATTTCCTGTCATATTTTAAGTCTACTTCAAACATACAAAACCATGAAGTGCCACAGGTAATTGAAAATTCATTTTCTGCTCATTCCCTGCTGATCTTGGTGCAGTCAGTGACAAACACGGTGAAATGTTTCACCAGGACATTGTGGACATGGAAAAGTGGAATCGGGGCAACTGGAATCCATCAAAGCTGGCCGACTATTATGAGAGGCATCAGATGCCGAGTACAAGTGAAAACCAGTGGCAAAGCAGTTTTAGGTCAGTTGAACTCACGCAATGTGTCAGCAACATTATGTGATTGAACATGCAAAAATAAATAAAAATTCATTTAATATTTCTCCAACTTCCTGCATGATACAGATCGAGGACCCCTATCAGAAAACCCAAAATTCAAAATGCTCCAAAATCCAAAACTTCTTGAGTGCAACATGAAGCCAGTAAAACTCTTACTGATTATCATCCCCGCCAGATCTACGTGCATTACTCACTGTGAGCGCTTTGGAGCGCTTACACCCCTAACGTCAAAGTACTCGAGATGGCAGAGGTCGACAGCATCGAGTCCACGCTGCTGAAGATCCATCTGCGCTGGATGGGTCACGTCTACAGAATGGAGGACCATCGCCTTCCCAAGATCGTGTTATATGGCGAGCTCTCCACTGGCCACCGTGACAGAGGTACACCAAAGAAAAGGTACAAGGACTGCCTAAAGAAATCTCTTGGTGCCTGCCACATTGACCACCGCCAGTGGGCTGATAACACCTCAAACCGTGCATCTTGGCGCCTCACAGTTTGGCGGGCAGCAACCTCCTTTGAAGAAGACCGCAGAGCCCACCTCACTGACAAAAGGCAAAGGAGGAAAAACCCAACACCCAACCCCAACCAACCAATTTTCCCTTGCAACCGCTGCAATCGTGTCTGCCTGTCCCGCATCGGACTTGTCAGCCACAAACGAGCCTGCAGCTGACGTGGACTTTTTACCCCCTCCATAAATCTTCGTCCGTGAAGCCAAGCCAAAGAAAAAAAAACTCACTGTGATAACTCTGGAGCAAACATTTTAAAAAGCCGTCCAGCAGAATTTCTAGTATTTGGTACTGCATTTATCTTCTTTGGTAAGCAGAGATCAAGTTTTTTTTTGGTAAGTACAAAACATTATTTTTATGTGAAATCTGAAATTCATCTCCACCTAAAATGCCATGTTTGAGTGTAACATGAACAGCAAACATTATGAAGTTGAAAAAAAACTGCAACTATTTGATCAAAACACAGCATCGTAGGTGGAGACTGAAAGCCTGTCATTTGTTATTGTCGTCTAACAGCTGATTCTGCTGATGCGACTGTGCTACTTAGTGACCCAACACACGATAGACTAAATCTGAAAAAATCCGAAATCTGAAACGCTTCTGGTCCCATGCATTTCGGGTGAGGGGTAATCGACCTATATTGAAAGTATGAAATTATCTTTGAGTTCTGCATGAATTTGCCTGTCATAATCCCCTATTTTTTTCAGAAAGTAAAACTTCTGAAAAAAAAATTATTGTCCAGTATCATCAGCCACACTCTTGTGCGTAGACTTCAACCTCCATGGACATCAAGACCACCTTAACATTCAGGTCCTTGACTACAGAATCATTCCAAGAAGCTGCTGCAGATCACCATGTGCCTCAACTTGCTGCTCACTGCTATTTGAGAGACCTTGAGCAGACCTGATATTCCCAAAGAAATTACTTCAACTGGTACACTTATGAGGAATGACTCAGGCACAGGGGTTTGCCAGCAGAACCAGCTTACCACAGGTGTGACTAGACAATGACTGAACTCATCTACCCAAACAAGCTCTGATGATAAACACAACAGGAAAGGTTTCCTTTTCATCAACGTGCAGCTGGTAGGGGATAACCAGGGGCATTTCTATGTGGTGAAGACCTCGTTTCAAGGGAGTTCAGGTGTCTCCAAGGGAATCTAAGCCCCGGACATCTTCAGGAGCTCGCACAAGATAGAAGGATGGAGCCTGCTGGGGCAGGGCTATCCATGGGTCATCAAACCAATGGGTTTCCAGAGAAAACACTGAATGCAGATATAACAAGGGCCATGCAATCACTGGGGCAGTCAAAGAAAATCCTATGGATCTGTTGGCCACAATTTGCATAGCAATCAGCGCAACGCATTTACAGTGCCAGTGATCGGGACCGGCGTTGGAATCCCATGCCGTCTGTAATGATGAGAGTTTCCTCCAGGAGCTCTGGTTTCCAACATACCATTTTAAAAACGTACCAGGGTGTAGGTTAATTTGGTGTAATTAGGCATCACAGACTCATGGGTCGAAATGGCCTGTTACCATGTTGTTTGTCAATCTTGGGCAGCATGCACTATGCTGATAACCAAGAAATTCACATATTGTAGGTAACCATTCATGCCAGGGAACGAGCAGTAAGGAGATCTGGAGACAGAGGGGAATAAAGAGGACCAGGAGGATGCAGAGAGGGAAGAAAGGCAGGCTTCCTGGGGAAGTCTTCACTCAGTATCCATAGCCTCTTGTCCCAGAAATGAAGAAAAAAGTACAGTCCAACTCCGATTATCCAAAATGGTCGGGACTAGGCCTATTTCGGATAAAGGATATTTTCAGAGAACTGGTCATTTTTTAAAAACAGCCCAGTAGCAACAGCAAATCACTTGTAACAGTGTTTAAACAACAAACCAGAAGGGAAAGATTTTTAAGCATGAGATAATGTTTAATTCTCACTGAAAAACAATCTGAACAAAATAAGATAAAGCCAACATCAAAATATTCAAAATTCTACTCAGGTTTTTCCAAAAATCCAAATTTTTTTCAGCCTGTGACGTCAGTTCAGTTCCGAAAATATTTTGGATAATTGATGATTTATGATTCTTTCGGATATCCTCATTTATCAGAAATTTTTCGGAAGCAAAATTACTTCATTTTGGCTTTGAAACTTTTTGGATAAATGAGAATTTCTGATTTTTCTGAAATCCTCAATTAACCGAAAAATTTTTTCAGAGCCGAACAGGTGTCTCTTCCGGGTCCAAAAAATTTTCAGATAGCTGAGGATTTCAGATAATCCGATTTTGGATAATTGAAGTTGCAGCGTATTATGAACATGAACCAGAAGGGACACCCTGGTTAAGAGATGCATTCCCTTAGAAAATCAGAGCCGCGAAACACACCGTGATCATTACCAGCAGTATTTTGCACCCGTAATCAAGTTGGGGGAACCGAGATGACTTGCAATACTAATCTCTCACAGCTGCACTGATTAAAGCACATGAATGAGTACATACCAGCTCCAATAACCTTACTGGTGTTCTACTTCAGCCTAATATTTCCCCTGAGACAAGTGCAGCGCATTAATAAAGAACCCAGATCCCTGAGTCATGGCATAGAACAGGCCCTTCAGCCCATCGAGTCTGTGCCAACCCCCAGTGACCCATTTGCACGAATCCTCTTATTTATTCTTCCCACATTCCCATCAATTCTGTCCAAGTCTTTTGATTATCAAGTGAATCCTCAAGGAGGGACAGAGTTTGGCAAAATAAATGTAAAAGTTTTAGTAGCTTAGCTCACGGGAAATGAATTGTCTGCTTGTCAAATCTTATTTTGACATTTCCTTGAAACATTAATTAGGGTAGCCTTTTTTCTGGAAAAGCGAATTTCCATCATTTTATTTTACAGAAGCATTCCCACGCTATCCCAACCCTGAGATGTTGGCTGGTTGGATTAATGTACTGCAAATATAAGGACCAACATTGTGTACTGAAAACTTCCCAGGGTGTTTTTTAGAAGCATGAAGCACTCAATGATTTTTGCAGAATCAGCAAAGGGAGACAGAAGGTCAGATAACTAAAGGATTGGTCAAGGGAGTCAGTTTTAGGGGAGCATCTTGAAAGAGAGAGAGGGGAGAGGTTGATATGGGGCTCTGTGAAGCTGAACATTTTCTGAGCGAAAGGCACTGGAACCAGGGTCAGAGCAAAGAAAATTAAGGATGCAGAGGCCAAGATTCATATGCCATTTCATGATATTCCCTTAGCAACCAATTCATGGCAATATTGCAATTAGGCCAGACTACAGGAGTCTGAAGAATTAGCTTTTAATAATGATAAAGTTGCAGAATATAAAACTCTTTTAACTAATGGAATCACTGCTATTTCAAACAACTGTAAAACCTGTAGTATGCACGGCTTGTGCATCTCAGCTGTTTGTTTCTGATAATAATTGGTGCAGCATGAAGTCTGGCACTGCTGCTCTGGACACAATTTATTTTTTTTATTCTGTGCCGTCTGCAGAAATGCTAAATTGAACCATGTTTGAATACAAAGCCTTGGAGGTCAGGGTTGGGGAGAAATACAACATTTTGAAATCTGTCTTCCAATTACTGAATAATTAATTGCACTTGTTTTGTTCATTTCAGAATGCGGAAGGCAAAAGTTAAAACTCTGAAAACAACTCTCTGCCAAATTATATTTCTGTTTTGAGTGCAGCAGTAGCTGGACTGAGACAAAAATAAGAATATACTGGAGAGAAAATCTTTTAATTTAAAAAAAAAATTAGAAATACTGAATGGTAAGAGGCAATTTTGGCCCACAAGCACGTGCCACCAAAATACATCTGATTGACCACCAGCCCTCAGGTACATTTTGAAGGGTGGGGAGAAACCAGGGCACCTGGAGGAAACCCACACAGACACAGGGAGAATGTACAAGCTCCTTGCAGACAGTGTGGGATCTGATGAAATGCATCTTAATTGAAAAAGTCATCATTTTGTTTTTCTCTTTCCACAGATGTTGTCTGATGTGCTGGGTGTTTTCAGTATTTTCTGTTCTGATTTCTTGATTAATGGTGACATATTTAGAAGGTGTTGAACATGCCGTGGATGTAAACATTATATCCTTTGACGACCTTTGGATATTATTCAGAATCAGAATTTATTGTCATGAACGAGTCATGAAATTCAATATTTTGTGGCAGCGTCACAGAGCAAACATTCATATTATAATCATCTTACAACATTACTATAAAATAAAATAATAATGCATGAAAAGTAAGGCAGTGTCTGGTTCATTGATTATTCAGGAATCTGATGGCAGCGGGGAGGAAGCTGTCCTTGTACCGTTGAGTGCTCGTCTTTAGGCTCCTGTACCTTTTTCTCAATGGTAGCAGAGGAAAGAGGGAATGGCCTGGGTGGTGGGGGTCTTTGAGGATAGAGGCTGCTTTCTTAAGACACTGCCTCATGTTGATGTCCTTGATGAAGTCTGCTGCCTGTGATGTCGCAGGCCGAGTTAGCAACCCTTTGGAGTTTATTCTTGTCCTGAGAGTTGGTACCTCCATACCAGGCAATGATGCAACCAGTCAGAATTCTCTCCACGATACAACTGTAGAAGTTTATGAGAGTCTTCATTGACACCTCACAAAGTATAGCTGCTGGTGAGCCTTTTTGTGATTGCATGGAGGCTCCAGGATAGATCCTTAGAGATTTTGAAATCTGGGAGTTTGAAGTTCTTGACCCTCTCCATTATTGAGCCCTCAATGAGGATTGGGTCACGTTCCCCTGACTTTCTTCTGAAGTCCACAATCATCTCCTGTTTGCTGAAGTTGAGCGCTAGGGTGTTGTCATTATATCATTCAATGAGCTGATCTATCTCCCTCCTGTAAACTTCCTCATTGTTGTTTGTGAATCTGCCGTCAACGATGGTGTCATCGGCATACTTGTAGATGGCATTGAAATTGTGCCTGGCCACACAGTTGTGTGTGTATAATGAGTAGAGCAGTGGGCTAAGCATGCATCCTTGGGGTGTGGCTAATAAGAAATTAAACATACTTTGAGATGAGAATATGCCAAAGTATTTTTTTTGTAGGGATAAATACATATCGAGGGCTGAATTTTGGTGTAAAGTTCTATTCTAAGGCTGTCAAAGAGTGCTGTTATTTATTGGATCAATCTGGACTTTGGGCACATCAAGATGACTGACGGATCGAAATCACTGAGGATCAAAATGGAGGGTATAGTTCAGATACCCAAGGAGACCTTGATCTGAGTGGGTTGGCTACTTCATAGTGATCATGTGATTGGGTTTTGTAGGCTGGGCCAGATCGTGGGTGATTTGATTGGGACACACGAGGAGATTGATATTTGTGAGACAAGATGTGGGTCAGACCAGGATACACTGGATTTTCATCTTCATCATCTTTGGTTCATTGACTGATCTCTCTCTCTCTCTCTCTCTCTCTCTCTCACTCTATACCACTGCCCTTGTGTAATGTCTCTCAGCTGTTGTACTGTGTATGAGGGTCTAGTTGGTCTGCTCGTAAAACAACCTCCATCACTGCATCGTAGTACATGCAAGAACCATGGGGGCTCAGTTTCACTTGAATTAATTACAAAACCATCAAATTAGGTAGGATATGTTGGGAGGGATGGAAATTTATGGTGAGGAGTGTCGGAGAACTTGAGTGGGGTGAGGCTTTGGAATGATGGATGCTAGTTCGAAGTGAGATCAAGACTGGTCACAAGGTTAAGTATAGGGACTGCTAGCCCCTTATAGGTAGTCAAACTTTGTGCCAACCATTATTCCTGGAACAATGCCAATGAATTTCTCCTGTAACCTTCCAAAATCAGTGTGGCATATGATTGGAACAAAAGGGAAATACCTGGTCAAACCTTCAATGCAGCATTAAATAAAACACAAAACATTATTTACTGATCAATATCAGATCTTGGTTGAGTGAAAAGAACAACAGACGGCATTTCAGAATCTGGGTCGTTGTCTTTTGGATGAGATTTGTTCACATTCAGTTCTCAGTATCTCTGCCTGGTGGGTAAGGCCAGCATTTATTGCCTATTGTGTAGTGTGATTGAGAAGTTGTTAAAGTGTTCCTTTAGTTGTTTGAGAATAAACACAAATACAGGTACACAAACAGATTTTTAATCACTTTGCAAAGCATGTGATCTCCTTTATAGCAAGAAGCATTACCATGTGCAGCAAGTCACGCTCGTGGATTACAAATCATGTATTTTTTACCTTCAAACCCCTAGGTTTCTGGAAAATTTTTAACAGATTGTTCCATATAAGAACATGTGCCTTAGAATTCTCTTGGGATTCGTTAATGAAGGTCGTGTTCCTTACGTAATGGTTAATAGTCTTTGACTACCTTGCCCAGTAAGGAGGTTCTTATCAGCTCCAGCTGATGTCAAGAAAGAATGGACTACAGACATATTCTGCTTTCCAGTCAGTATACTAAAACTTATATTATCTGAGTCATGTCCTTGAAGGACTGTAATTCTCCTGTTAATGGTAAAGTCACATGGTGTTCAGTCAGGTGTGCTGGGATTTAGACTCAGTGGCAAAATATTTCCCTGACAGGAGGGGAGCCTGTAAGAGAAGGCATTCCCATTGGTCACAAAGGGTGGGGTCTTGGATCATGCTGTTGGAAGGGCTGTGTGTGTGACTGCAGTGTAGTTTGTGAATGGTGCACACAGCAGCTCTCGTGGGTCAGTGGTGGAGAAACAAGTGTTTTGAAGGCCCTTTGTCCTGAATGGTGCTGACCTTCTTGTGTGTTTTTGGAGCTGCACAAGTCCAAAATGGAGAATGCTCTATTTTGTTACTGACCTCTGCCTTATAAATTGAAGAAAGGCTTATCAGAAGGTGTTTCGCTCTCAATAGGATACCCAGCCTGGAACCATTCCTGTAGCATCAATTGGCTTTCTGGTTAATGGTGAGCTGCAGGATGTTGACGCAGTGATGGTAATGCCATTCATTATCAAAAATCAGTGGTTATACTCCCTTTTATTGAAGATTGTCAGTGGCAGGCTCTCATCATTTGTCGCATGCAGGCAATGGCTGTTTCATTTGCTGAGGATTCGTGATTCGAGTTGAACAATGTACAGTCATCAGCAAATATCTCTCTTTCTGAACTCATGGTGGAGGAAACTGAATTTAGTGGGGCTGGAGTGGATGATCTCCTATGGCTACAATAATCTTCCCATATAGGACATCCTACATTCGTAGTGATATGTTTTATTCTTGATGATTAATGGTCTGCATTGAGCTTGTTGGTTCCCAAACACTCTCTAACTCGGCTTTGATGCCAAGGATCATCACTGTCACCTTTTCAATTCAGTCCCTTTCTTTCACATTTGCAGTCCTGAATAACCCTAATGTGGGAGCTGACAAGGAGAACATTGGTAAGTAAGAACCACTTGATAGCAGAATGGACAACAGCTTCTATCCCTTTGCTGAAGATTGAGTGTGGATATAAGGAGTTTGAGGCAATTTGCTATGTCACCAAAGATTCTTGAAAACTTCTACAGGTGTTCTGTGGAGAGCATTCTGGCTGGATACATCACTGACTCCTTTAGAGGTTCTGACAGTCATGTCAAGAAAAAACTCCAGAAGGTTGTTAACTCGGCCTACGTCATCATGGGCACCAGTCTTCACTCATTGAGGACATCTACAAGAGGCAGTCTCTAAAGAAAGAAGGCCTCTATCCTCAAGGACCCCAAGAACCCAGGCCAAGCCCCCTTCACTCTTCTGTCTTCGGGTATAAGGTACAGGAGCCTAAAGACGAGCCCTCACCAGCACAAGGACAGCTTCTTCCCTGCTGCCAACAGATTGATGAACCACAGTTCCAGGCTTACTTCGACTTTTTATTTTTCTTGCACTACTAGTTTTATTTATTTTATAAGGTGGTTTATATAAATGTTTGAACTGTGACACTGCCGCAAAACAATAAACTTTGGGACATTTTCATGACCATAAATTCTGATTCTGGATTGGTTAAGTAGGAATGGGCTGTTAGATTTCACCTGCCTTTTCTGACCAGGACATATTTAACTATTTTCACAGTTACTGTACATGTACTGATAAAGCTTGGACTAAAGGCATGCCCCTTCTGTAGCACTGTTTGGTTCCATAGCCTTTGCTGTATCCAGGGCCACCGGCCATTTCTTGTCAGGACGAAGAGCACTTGACACCATAAGGGCTATGGGACTTACTGAACCCAATTGATTGAAGACAGCCATCGGGAGATCCCAGTTGGAAGCAGAGATGCATCACCCAGTTGTTTCTTATGGCTGTGAAGGCACCTGATGGGCCCCACCACCATGGAGGTGGGGATGGACATGAACGTTAACAGACCACTAATGCAGGTGACAAGATATAGCAGGACTGTTTTAGTCAATTGGCCCTGGGATCACATAGCTTTACCTGTTGCTTGACGAATTTGCTCTTGCTTGCGTGCAGTTCTGCGTGGCAGCTTCAATATTTTAACATGTCAGTTTTGGTCTGCCAGGTTTGCTCCAGCACTCCTCTTTGATATCCAGGGTCCCATTTGCTCTCTCTCAGGTGCACCTGAAATATCACAGTTTCGTTTTGCCAGGTGGCTTCCCCACCTCATGATGCTTTCTTGATGGTATCTTATCACTATTGCATTGCAAAAATTGCCCAATGCATTTCCACATTCACCAGGATGTTGTCAGTTCATCAGGATTTTGTCAAGTCTGGAAGGCTTCAATTCTGGGTTGTGTTGTCTTGGTCTTTATCCCCTGTGGACTTCGTTCTGGTTTATCAAATCATGAGGGATATAGATAATGTGAATACTCAGGGTCACTTACTCAGGGTAGACAATTCTAGAATAAGAGGGCATTGACTTAAGATGAGGGGGAGAGATTTACAGAAGACCATATGGGTAACTTTTTTAATCAGAAGGTAGTCTGCATCTGGATCGAGCTTCCAGAGGAATAGGTATAATTATGATGTTCAAAAGCCATTTAGGCAGATATATGGATAGGAAGAGTTTTGTCCCAATTGCCAGTATCTGAACCAAATCCATGCAAATGAGGCTTACGAGGATGCCAACTTGGTCAGTATGGCTGAGTTGGGTGAAGGGTCTGTTTCATGCTGTGTGACTCTGACAATTTAGATTGCATTGATAAAGTAGTTGGAATACATTTCGTGATCATGAAAGTTTCCATAAGTGTAAATCATTCCTTCCCTGGATTTCCTCAGCATATCATTTGCTTCGTGTTGTTTGGAACTAACTCTTTGACAAAGTGCCGTACATGAGACTACTTTTAACAAGAACCCGTGGTACAACAAGAAAAATGCTCGAGAGAATAGAACATTGATTGGCAGGAAGCAGGAAGTTGAATTACAGGGAGCATATTCCAGTTGGCTACGTTGCTCGAGTTGTTCCGCAAGATTCAGTGTTGGGGCCATTTCTTTTTATGTTGTATATTGATTTGGATTATGGAATGAATGGCTTTAAGGCAACATTTGCAGATGATATAAAGGTAGGTGGAGGAGCAAGTAGGGTGGAGGAAACAGGGAGGCTGCAGATGAGCATATTAGGAGAATGGGCAGAGAAGCGGCAAATGAAATATTACATCAGAAAGTATAATGTCATACTCTTTAGTAGAATAAAATAAACAAGCAGATTATTTGTTAAATAGGGAGGAAATTGAAAATACCCAGATGCAAAGGCCCCTGGGAATCCTCGCGCAGGATAGCCTGAAGGTAAACTAGCAGGTTGAGTCAGTGGTGAAGAAGGCAAATCCAGTGAAGAGAAATAAAATGTAAGAGCAGGGATGTGATGCTGAGGCTTGGGAGCACACTGGTGAGACCTCACTGAGGTATTGTGAGCTGTTTTGGGATCCTCATTTAAGAAAGGATGTGCTGACACTGGAGAAGGTTCACTAGGATGATTCAGGGAATGAAAGGGTTATCCTGTGAAGGGCATTTGGCATATCTTGGCCTGTACTCATTGGAATTTAGGACAATGAGGAGGGGAGGGGCGGATCTTATTGAAACATTTGAAGGCATGGATAGCTAGATGTCGAAAGGTTGTTTCTCATGTGGGAAAATCTTGGACAAGCAGACACAATTTCAGGAGTGAAGGGCAACCGCTCAGAACAGAGATATGGAGGAAATTCTTCAGCCAGTGGGTGGTAAATCTGTGGAACGTTGCCTCAGGCAGCTGTGGATGCCGGGTCATTGGGTGTATTTAAGGCAGAGATTAATAGGTTCTTAATTAGCCAGGGCATCAAAGGTTCTGGGGAGGTGAGTGGGTAAAATGGATCAGCTCATGATTAAATGGTGGCACAGACACGATGGGCTGAATAGCCTAATCTGCTCCTATGTCTGAAGGCCTTATGATTCAAACATGTGCATTTGTCAGTCATCACCACTGCCCACCAATTATGTTATTAGGGCTTAATTAGAATCTCAGCAGCTCTTTAGTTCACTCTTCCAGTGTAATGTGTGGTGTGTTGGGAAATTTAAATCAGGGTTTGAAGTGAGTTAATGTATTGCAGCTGGGGTTTCATGATACACACTCCCATGACAACCCTCATTCAAATTGCTAAGCAAATAAGCAACTGCAATTTAGTGGGGTTGCACAAGCTGTTAAGTTAAAGGCCTACCTATAGAAAGATTAATGAGGGGCTCAGAGGAGGAAGAACATCAAATTGTATTTTTGTTTAAATGATGAACAAGCTTTTAAAGATTGTTCCAGGGAAACATGAAAAGCTGGAGATACCATTATAATAAATGGTGTTAGTGTGGGATTTTTGATGGGCAGCAAGTATGACCCAAGTATGAAGAGAGGAAATGGAAGAAGATGGGAGGAGGTGCCAGTGAAGTAGAATTGGATTGGCAAACAATAGGACCATCACTGGTATCTGTGATGTGTTCTTTGCTGTGGGGTCAAGTATCAGTTTGCATGTCATATCTTGAAAGAAAACCTACTCTCATATTCACATCTCTCAGCAATGTCTGAATCCCTTTCATACATGGTGTAGGGTCAATGAATGATCAGCAACTGTAGGTGTAGGCTGAGTTAGGAATGTTGACCAGCTCAGAATCTCGCCATGTTGAATCTTTATCATCCCCTTCAAACACCAGGGCATGGTTTGGCTTAAAAGACTCACTGTCTGCAATGTAATGTCAGTCGAAGTTGAGCCAGACTGCTTGATACAGTACTACTCAAAAATGACCAACTGCACGCGTTGCATGCTGGAAAATGTAGTTCTTATTTCTTTGGCTTGGCTTCGCGGACGAAGATTTATGGAGGGGGTAAAAAGTCCACGTCAGCTGCAGGCTCGTTTGTGGCTGACAAGTCCGATGCGGGACAGGCAGACACGATTGCAGCGGTTGCAAGGGAAAATTGGTTGGTTGGGGTTGGGTGTTGGGTTTTTCCTCCTTTGCCTTTTGTCAGTGAGGTGGGCTCTGCGGTCTTCTTCAAAGGAGGTTGCTGCCCGCCAAACTGTGAGGCGCCAAGATGCACGGTTTGAGGCGTTATCAGCCCACTGGCGGTGGTCAATGTGGCAGGCACCAAGAGATTTCTTTAGGCAGTCTTTGTACCTTTTCTTTGGTGCACCTCTGTCACGGTGGCCAGTGGAGAGCTCGCCATATAACACGATCTTGGGAAGGCGATGGTCCTCCATTCTGGAGACGTGACCCATCCAGCGCAGCTGGATCTTCAGCAGCGTGGACTCGATGCTGTCGACCTCTGCCATCTCGAGTACTTCGACGTTAGGGGTGTAAGCGCTCCAATGGATGTTGAGGATGGAGCGGAGACAACGCTGGTGGAAGCGTTCTAGGAGCCGTAGGTGGTGCTGGTAGAGGACCCATGATTCGGAGCCGAACAGGAGTGTGGGTATGACAACGGCTCTGTATACGCTTATCTTTGTGAGGTTTTTCAGTTGGTTGTTTTTCCAGACTCTTTTGTGTAGTCTTCCAAAGGCGCTATTTGCCTTGGCGAGTCTGTTGTCTATCTCATTGTCGATCCTTACATCTGATGAAATGGTGCAGCCGAGATAGGTAAACTGGTTGACCGTTTTGAGTTTTGTGTGCCCGATGGAGATGTGGGGGGGCTGGTAGTCATGTTGGGGAGCTGGCTGATGGAGGACCTCAGTTTTCTTCAGGCTGACTTCCAGGCCAAACATTTTGGCAGTTTCTGCAAAGCAGGACGTCAAGCGCTGAAGAGCTGGCTCTGTATGGGCAACTAAAGCGGCATCATCTGCAAAGAGTAGTTCACGGACAAGTTTCTCTTGTGTCTTGGTGTGAGCTTGCAGGCGCCTCAGATTGAAGAGACTGCCATCCGTGCGGTACCGGATGTAAACAGCGTCTTCATTGTTGGGGTCTTTCATGGCTTGGTTCAGCATCATGCTGAAGAAGATTGAAAAGAGGGTTGGTGCGAGAACACAGCCTTGCTTCACGCCATTGTTAATGGAGAAGGGTTCAGAGAGCTCATTGCTGTATCAACAGTTCTTATTTACACGCATAATAACACTCATACCATAAGTAATCCCTTACTTACCCCATTCAATGACAATAGGTGCTCTGTGATTAGTAAGGGATAACTCGAAAGTGGTATGTGAGAGGAAAAAAAAGTTGAGAACCACTGCATTATCCTATTCAAGACCTTGAGCCTGGTCCAACACTCAGGGTAGATCTCCCTCCTACCTAAACATATTCCTGCCTAATCCCTATAACTCTTGTGTGTTTAAAGGCCCTTTAGTTCAACCCTTAAAAATCCTTGCTAACAGCCCATTGTACATGAATTCTCAAACTTCTGGGTATAGACATTTCTGCTCATTTCACTCCGAAGTAGGTTACTTATTTTAAATCTTCAGCATATACCCCTAGTTCTGGATGCTACAACCAGAAGAATCTGCATTGGGAATCCCTTCCCAAATCTATAAAGCAATTAACCACATTTGAACTGCAAAAATGAGCCCTTAAAGTGACTGACCTGGTAAATGAATATCAGAGTGGGAAAAGCACAGCAGATTATTAGGTACAACAGGTTATGAATCGAAAGCTGGCAAAGTATCTCACACACAAAAGATGCAAGATACGGCAGTGCTGGAATCCCAAAAGAGAACTTAGAATGGCAAGGAGCAGTCAGTCAGTAAAACCGCTGCGATTCTAAATTATTTAATCATCTCAATCCCTGCCAATCATGGCTAAATATTGTTGGGAGAACTGAAGTGATGTGTAAAGACTGTCTTATATGGATTGAAGGTGATGCTGGTAGAAGATTTGAACAAGGAATAATTAGGTTAGTGAGATGGGATGGGAGGAGGTACAAGCAATTCACGAACCACTTAGACTGCAAGGTTTCTTTATTTTTTTTCAATACAGTTTCAGCTCCAGTATTTAGGAAAACAAGACATCGCGTAATTCAATCTGAGATTGAATTAATCCCAGTTGATCCTATGAGTTGTCTCTAAAGCTCCACTTTGGCATCCTGGAAGTGCACGGACAGCAAGGAAGAGTCTGTCTCCTCCTCATGAGGAAAATTAAAATTGATGGGGGCATTGGAATTGACAGTACATCCGACCAATTGACTCTACTTTCTGACATAAATTCAATTCTACTCTGCAGCATAGGTCTGGGTCATTTACAGCAAACACTCTCAAGCCAAAGCTTCAGATTCAGATTCAGATTTCAGATTTGTTGACAGAGAACTTATGTAACATCACATACAACCCTGAGATTCTTTTTTCTGTGGGCAAGGCAGAATTACCACTTATTGGTAGTGCAAAAAAAACTGTACACAGCGTACATATGTAAACAAATAAAGAACTGTAAACAGAAAATGAATGTAAACAAACTGTGCAATACAGAGAGAATAAAAAATCAATAAAGATCAAAACTAAAAGTCTTTAAATGAGCCCATGATTGAGTTTGTTGTTGAGGAGTCTGATGGTGGAGAGGTAGCAGCTGTTCCTGAACCTGGGGTGTGAGACTTGTGGCACCTAGACCTCTTTCCTGATGATAGCAGCAAGAACAGAGCATGTGCTGGGTGGTGTGGATCCATTATGATTGCTGCTGCTCTCCGACGGCAACATTCTCTCTCGATATTCTTGGTAGTGGGGACCATTTTGGCTGTGATGTGCTGGGCTGTGTCTACTACCTTTTGCAGGGCTTTACACTAGGGGATATTGGTGTCCCTATACCAAACCACGATGCAGCTGGTCAGCACACTTCCCACACAGATGTATAAAAATTTGCCATGGTTTCTGGTGTCACACCAAACCTCCGCAAACTTCTGAGGAAGTAGAGGCGCTGACGTGCTTTCTTCACGATGCCATTAGTGTGTTTGGTCCAGGAAAGATCCTTTGAGATAGAGACTTCCAAGAACTTAAATTTGCTCCCCCTCTCCACCTAAGATCCCCCAATGATCACTGGATCGTGCACCTCTGGTTTTCCCTTTCTGAAGTCAACAATTAGCTCCTTGGTTTTCATGACATTAAGTGCGAGGTTGCTGTTGGTGCCCATTCAGCCAAGTTTTCAACCTCCCTCCTGTTTGTTGACTCACCACCTTTCTTTATACAACCCACTACCTTAGTATCGTCGGCAAGCTTGATGTGCAGCAGAGAGAGAGCTCGTTAACCACAAGCTTGACACTGCAAATGAGAAGCAAGACAAAGGAGACTAAAGGAATTAATGGCACAAAATATTTAAATCAGTTCAGATTAATCATTGGACCAATTGGAATCAAATGTATTGATTTCAGGGTTGGAGCAGATTGAATCAGTGCTATTTCTTCAGTGAGGAGATTGACATCAGAATCAGATTTTATTATCGTGAAAATGTTTCACGAAATTCATGTTTAGCGGAAGCATCACTGTGCCATCATTGATAATACCCATCTTACAAAATAGATAAAAATAGTGCACCAAAAATCAAAGTAAGGCAGCATCTTTGGTTCATTGATCGTTCAAGGAGCTGATGGCAGAAGGGAAGAAGGTGTCCTTTGTGCTGCTGAGGGCTCGTCCTCAGGCTTCTGTACCTTTCTCCTGATGGTAGCAGAGTGAAGAGGCCATGGCCTGGGTGGTAGGGGTCCTTAAAGATTAAGGCTGCTTTCTTAGGACCCCGCCTCTTGTGAATGCCCTCGATGGAGTGTGGTGCTCGTGACCAGTCATGAGTTAACAACCCTCTGGAGTTTTTTCTTGTCCTGAGTGTTGGCACCGCTGCACCAGACAGTGATGCAACCAGCCAGAATGCTCTCCACAGGACATCTGTAGAAGAATTTGAGAGTATCCGGTGACGTAACGAATCTCCTCAAACTCCTCAAAAAGTATAGCTGCTGGTGAGCCTTCTTTGTGATTGCATCGATGTGGAGGTTCCTCAGAGATATTGACACCCAGGAATTTGAAGGCCTTTTCACCCTTTCCACTGCTGACCCCTTAATGAGGACTGGTTCATATTTTCCTGATTTCCTCCCGGTCAACAATCATCTCCTTGGTTTTGCTCACGTTGAGTGCAAGGTTCCTGTGGTGACACCACTCAACTGGTCTCCTTGTTGCCATCTGTGATTCTGCCAACAACCATGGTGTCATCGGTAAATTTGTAGGGAACATTTGAATTGTGCCTGTCCACACAGTCATGGGTGTAGAATAAGTAAGCACGTATCCTTGAGGTGCGCCTGTGTTGATAATCAGTCAGGAGACATTGTTTCCAAATCCTACTGACTGTGGCCTTCTGATGAGGAAGTCAAGGATCCAGTTGGGGGGGTGGGGGCGGGGGTGGTGGTGCAGAGGACCAGCATTTGAGAGTGTATTGATCAGATCTGAGGGAATAAAGGTGTTGAAATGGTGCTGGAAGAAGAATGATGTGAAGGTAGTTAGGACAAATTCAAAATGCTGCAGATGATGTAAATCTGAAATAAAAATTAAGTACATAACAAATAGGAGCAGAGGTGAGCAATCTGGCCTATCGAGCCTGCTCCATTCTATAGCATCATGGCTGATGTGGCTATGGACTCAGCTCAAACTAACCTGTCTTTTTCCCATAACCCTTAATTCCCTGACTAGACAAAAATATAGCAGTGTGATAAATAAAGCAGAACATTATCAGCCCCAACAAGCATTGCCTAGCTTAAAAATCAGGTCTGCGCCTCCAGGGCAATCTTAAATTAGAGCACCTCATGTGGAAAAAGAATCAGTCCTGAAAGTGGACAAGTTATTTGATGGATTGAGTGGGAGCTGAGTGAAATGGAAGGAGCTTTTGCAATCTCAGAACCCACCTTAACTTGTGCAAATAAAGAGGTTGCTTCTGTCCACCATGACAGAAGGTAATTAACTCCACAAGGCTCCCTCTTGAGTGATGACATCCAGAAATGAGTTACAGCCACCTCACAACTCTAGACATTTACCACATTACACTCATGGGATGAAATGCGCTGCTCACAGCCCTTCTGGTGTGTTTTCAAATAAGAAAATCAATTGAAATGGAACCTGAGAAATGGCTTGGATGCTGACCTGTGATCGACTGAGTTTCATCTTCTCAAATCATCTCTCAGATTTGGTAAATTTGAGAATTTTAAGTTACTATAACTTGAACCTTTTATGGTGAACCAACAGCTGAACCTATATCAGGTGCCCTAACCTTTGCTTTATGGATAAAGCCCAGCTGTGCTGTATACCACAAACATGAAAATCAAGTGAATGAATTGCTTTATTGTAACATGTATCAAAATGCAGTGAGAAACATTGTCCTGTGTGCTAACCAAGCAACCCTGCTTGTACAATAGATAACAAGAAATAAATAGACAAATGAAGAAGACAACAAGTTAGGAAATAGTGCCACAGTAATCAAATAGTGTAGGAAATAGAGGAAGATACTGTTTTAAAGGCAGTGTGTGTGCATCTATTTTGGCAATATGAGATCCATTTCACAGTTGATGTAGCCATTAGCACAACACCTTTACAGACCCAGCAATCAGGAGTAGGGTTTGAATCCTGTGCTGGCTGTATGGAGTCTGTACGTTCTCCCCATGCCTGTGTGGGATTTCCCTGGGTGTTCCCAGTTTCCTCCCACCATTTGAAACGGACTGAGGGTGTAAGTCAATGGGGTGTAAATTGGATGGCACACTAACATGGACCAAAATAGCCTGTTACTGTGCTGTATGTCTAAATTTAAAAAAAATTAAAAACCAGAGGAGTACAATGCAGCGATCATTGGGGGATCAGGGGTGGAGAGAGTGAGCAAGTTTAATTTTTTGGAAATTACTATTCTATCTTGAATATCTTGGAAGATCTTTCCTGGACCCAACTCACTGATTATATCATGAAGAAAGCACGTCAGTGCTTTTACCTCCTCAGGAGTTTGCAGAAATTTGGTATGACATCGGAATCTTAGGCAAATTTCTACAGATTTGTGCTGGAAAGTGTGCTGACTGGCTGCATCACGATTTGGGGACACCAACATCTCTGCGCTTAAAGCCCTGCAAATGGTCATGGACACATCCTAGGACATCACAGGCAAAGCCCTCCCCACCATCGAGAACATCTGCAGGGAACACTGCTGTTGGAGAGCAGCAGCAATCATCAAGGATCATGAATCCACCCTCTGTTCTTGCTGTTCCTAACAGGAAAGACTCGCACCGCCAAGTTCAGGAACAGCTGCTCCCCCTCCACCATCGGACTCCTCAACAACAAACTCTAACAGGGACTCATTTAAGGACTTTTACTTTTGCACTTTATTGTTTTTTTTCTCCCTGTGTTGCACAATTTGTTCACATTTCTTTATTTACATGTGTACGTTAAGTATAGTTTCTCACACTACCAAAGAATGATAATTCTGCCTCGTCCACAGGAAAAAGAATCTCAGGGTTATATGTGGTGTCACGTATGCACTCTGACAATAAATCTGAAATCTGAATCTGAGGCAGAGAATAGCAGGAAAGGAACTGTCCTTGAACCCAGGGTTTTGTGTTTTCAAGCTAATCTATTTTCTGCCCAGCAGAAAGAAGAAGTGAGCCCTTTAATATTTTAGCAGCTCTCCCGATACAGTGAGAGGTATAGTCGGATTCGATGGAGGGGAGACTGTGTCAGGTGACCTACCTTGTTGTAGATTTCTCTGGTTTTATGTTGGCTTCCCAAATTTAGGAAATTTGTTCTGATGTAACATCTTTGATGTCAAAAGCAGTGTGGTTGTATATATTGAATCTTTGTGGTCACAGATATTTATTGTTCAAGGTTTGAGATTTGCTTGCTATAATTTTGAAGTTACTGAACGTCTGAGTGAATTTCAAAGGTCTGGGAAAACTGTGAAGGAGGGGCACGCTTGATGAATCTGGCAGCTTATCACCAGATTCGGCAGAGTCTGTTCCCTCTGTTTCAAATGACTTTTGTCATTGACCCTCTTTCCTCTGAGAAACAACAGTCTCAATAAAACATCCATCTCCACTGTTCACTCTTCAGTCCCAGGTTGGCTGGAGAATATCAATCTGCCTCCACCTTTGTGGCCACCTCCATCTCTACATGCAAGTAACTTTACTGGATGATTTTCTTGATGGAATAATCCATGCCTCATCAAGGTAAGGTTCCTGAATATTGCAATCCTTGCTGGGATCAAAGATCCTCAATGATATGAAGGTATATCATATGGTACTTGGACATAATATTTTTTCCCAGGGCGGGAGTAGCAAACACCAGAGGATGTCTGTACAAAGTGAAGTGAGGAATATTTGGGGGTAAGCTTTTTTTTTACAAAGAATTGCGGGTGACTAGAATACTTTGCCAGGTTTGGTGATGGAGGCTGGGACAATAGGAGCATTTAAGAGACTCTTAGACAGGCACATGGATGAAAGAAAATAGAAGGTTATGAGGTAGGGAGGGTTTTGATTTTTTGGGGATAGATATATGTAGGGCACTACCAGTAACCTCAGAGACAAACTGAGGAAACGATAGGCTTTAATATACATAAGAACCTTGCTGGCTCGGATCCCAGGATAGGAATGACGACAAGGGAAAGGTGGCTCGACCTTTATGGCCCAGGACCATGGGAGGAGTCATCCATAGGTGGGCCAGCTCCATATATACAACTGACAATGATAACTATATACAATGGAGGAAACGTATCACCACAGTATACATGGGTCAGCACAGCATAATGGGCCAAAGGGCCTACACTGTGATGTAAAATTCTATGTTCTATACTTTGAGATGGTTTTACGTTACATTATTTTACGAGATTTTATAACTCAGTTGTCTATGATGCATTCTCCTCCTCTTTTACTTAATGCAAACTAAGCTAGATTGGTGGGTTTCGAATTGAGTGTTCTAATCTTTGCTTTTCCAAGTTGTCGACTGTAATAACCTGATACATAATCAGTGTGAGAAGTAGCTCTGATATCATTTGCCTCTAATTGGTTAACTGAAGTAATTAACAGGCAAATTCACCTCGAATGCAATGTTAGGGGGTTTTTTTGCTGATGTTTCTAATCTTAAAACTGGCTTTGAACTGAGCAAAGTTTGAAGCAAATAAATTACTTTTCACATGGTTAGTTCAATTTTCTTAATTGTGATTATGAGCTTGCATTGATTTCAGCATGAGATCCCATTCAAGGAATATTATTTGGTGCTCATATTTATCAAAAAAACAAGTAAGCATCTGCAGAAATAGTGAGTGGAATGATAACTTACTAGTTTAGGAAAGTCCGTTTCTATCACCAGAACTTATCGACCTGTTCACTGTAAGTAGTGCTCGTGTCTGGGTGAAAGGTAGAATCTGAGGGGATTGTAAGGGGAATAAAAAAAAGGATTAATGTAAATGGGTGCGAGGTGGTTTTTGTGGATTTGGGGGCTGTGGGGTACGACTCCATATCTATGAAACGCAGTTGTTCAGCTCGTCACAAAAGGGAAAATTCCAATTTCAAGAGTTACATGTTATATTTCTGCACTTCTGCTCTTAGATTTAGCTTAATGCTTCAAGGGCTTTAAATCCATTTAGTGTCATAAAATTTACAGCACAGAAATAGATCATTGCACCAACTGATCCATGTTATTGATTCATCACACAAAGCTTCATCATTTTTATAGCAACTTCTCTCCCTGTTCCTTTCTGCCTCATCCAGCTCCTCAAATGTATATCAGCTACTTATATCCTTGTAGGAGTGAGTTTCAAGTCAAGTTGATTGTTGTCTCATTGTGCAAGTACAATGAAACAGAGTTGCCCCTGATCCTCGGGCCAAAACACACAGATACACAACCAGATATTACAAACATACAGACAAACAATACATATCCAGGACAAGTATTTCATAAATAAATAGTTTTATGAATATGAGAGTCTCGGATGGTTAGTGTGAGCCGTTCATTTGGTTGTTCAGTATTCTCACTGTCCATGGGAGAAGGCGTTCTTCAGCCTGGTGGTGCAGGCTCTGATCCTCCTGGATCTCTTTCCCAATGAGAGCAGCTGAAAGATGCTGTATGCAGGATGGAAGGGGTCCTCAATAATTCTTCACACCCTCTTCAGACAATGATCCCAAGAAATCATGTCAATGGGAGCGCGGGGGTGGGGTGGGGAGACTCCTGTGATCCTCTCTGCCAATCTTTTGGTCCTGTGGATTAACCTCTGATCCATTTCTTTGCGGCAACCATACCACTGTGAAATAGCTGGCCAGGACCCTTTCGATATAGTTCCTATAGAAGGTTGACATAATGGTGGCTCATAGCTTTATCTATTTTTGTCTTTCAGGAAGTGTAGTCACAGTTGCACCTTCCTGATGTGACGAAATGTTGAGTGACCACAATAGATCTCTACTTAAGTGAGCGCCAAGGAACTTAGTGCTCTCCACTCTCTCTGCTACAGAGTTGTTGATGTGTAGTGGAGGGTGGTTGTTCCTGATTCCTCTGAGGCCTACGATCATTTTCTTCATCTTGGTCTTATTGACATCCAGGTTGTTACTCATGCACCATATCACGAGATTTTCAACTTGCATGCTATAGGTGCTCTGTGGTTAGTAAGGGATTACTTAAGGTGGTATGTGAGTGGGGGAAAAAAGGTTGAGAATTACTAGTCTGTACCATCTATCAAGATCCATTTACATCAATCTCACTTTATTGTTCCTCTGGATTCTACCACCTTTGGGTCAATTTATAGTGGCTGAATAACTGATAAACTTTGCCTTTAGAATGGAGAAAAGTGGTCTCAAAGAGAATGTATACATTTCACAGGAATGATACAAGATACCAGGATTAAATCCAACCAACGACCAGCTGTGCCACTGTGGTGTCATCTTCTTACCCACAAGTAGCAACCCTAATCACTGTACTCTTTCCTAGTTTTCAAGATTTCTCTCATTGTCATGTAATAAAACAGAAACTGTAATATTACTCAAAATTTCCTATATTCTATTGTAAGGCAGACAAAGATTCACCTTCAACAGAAATTGCCTGGTGCCCTTACAATCAGAGAAAGAGAAGCAAAAGAGAGCCCCCCACCCCTTTCCCAAATTATTGAGTGTCCATGGATTTAACTCCAGTGCCTCTGCGTGCACTCAGTCCTAACTATCAGCAACCCAGATCCAAACCTCTGACACAGACTCAGCAGACTCCAGGGAATCAGAGATACTGGTGCAGGATCCGGGAACCACATTACCCCCTTGCATCTCAGTTCTTGTACTAGGTACTCCTTCAGCCAGTGTCAAAACAGTCTCCAGCAGTCTGCAGCCCAGTGCGAGTCCCTTGACCGGAGTCACCAGCAGCCCGCAGCCTCCGTTGATTCCTCGCTTTGAGTCACAAACAGCCTCAGGACCCTTCGCTGGCCCGCCACTGTGGTTACCCTCCCATAGGTTGTCTTTTCTGCTTCTCCTTCTCAGACAGGGTGTGATTCTAGAGCCCTGCACCGGTTTCTCTGATTCCTTGGAGTCTGCAACCCCCTTGTGGGTGCAGTTGCAGAATTTTGAGTCCGGTTAAAGCCTGTGTGTGCAAGCTCTGGCAGTTGGACCCCGCGGGGGAGCTGTGTGTGTCTCTGTGATGCACACCAGAGTCAACACTGCCATGACAGCAGCTCCGACGGGTGCCAAAATTTTGTTTTAAAGAGGTTTCCCTCAGATTGAGAGAAAAAACACTCTAGCTTGTTCTATATTTGCAGGCAGGTGTAACTCACAGCTCCAAATATTACATGGAGCTATATAGAATGGAATCCACTGTTATTCTTCACACATTCTCCTTTCTACTGCAATGTCAAGCAATTGGGTGACATTCAGCTCCCGTGGAAAGTTTTCACACACTGAAAGAAGTTTGGGATCCCGCCACCTTGTGAGGGCTATGAGATTAAAGCCTCTCACACACAGTATTCACTTCCTGCAGATCAGCAAAGTTCTCTGAGATTAATCTATCAGCGCTTCTAAAATGTAATGGTGCTGACCTTTAAAATCCAGGAGCCCTGCTCGCCACACACACACACACAAAAAAAACTATAAAAGCAATCTGCTCTGCCTCGTTGTTTAGATAACCTGCTCCCCATAAAAGTATATCACTGCAGTACTTTGTGGCAATGCCACAGAATCATACAGCAGCACCAGTAATGGCAGGTTATAAATAGAAGGCGAGACAGTTTGAAAAATAGCTCGTTTGGTTCATGAAATGCAGGACATATGGCATCAGCTGGGGTGAAATATAAGAGCAGGGATGTCGCATTATAACTTTGTAAAACATTGGTGAGGAGTTCTGGCTGCCACACCACAGGAAGAACAGAATGGGGAGACTCACCCGCTGTTGCCTGGACTGGAGCGTTTCAAATGCAAGGAGAGGCTGGAGCAATGACTTCGAAGGATCAGATTCCAATGGGGAAAAAAAGCCTTCGATGAGCTTATGGAGGAGCTGGACACATCAGATAACAACGCCCCCAAGTACTGGAGAAGGTTCAGAGATGATCAGATCAGAGGGAACAATGTTTTGAAGGGGATACACCAGACATTCTCAAACCTCTTTTCTTTTTTGACTCTGACCCACCCCCCCCCCACCCCGCAGGTCTCTGCTCAAAGATTATGGGCTCTGACCCCCTCCCCCCACCCCGAGAACTCTGCTCAAAGTTTATGGGCTTGCTTCCACGTGAAGCAGTGAAGTTTAGTTGGTTTGTTCTGTACTTCTACCTACTACATTAAAAAAAATGACACATTGTATTATTTCAGTCTGTAATACCCCCAATACCGCTGGGGGGGGGGGCGTTATGCCGAGAGAGGGGGTTATGCCCCCCCATTGAGAATGGCTGGGATAGTCTAAGAATATCTCAGAATCTTTTATCCCTCAGTGGTGGTGTCAGAAACAAGGAGGAATAGATGTGAGGAGAGTGGTGGGAGGTGTTTGAGAGAATGAGATGGAAGAATCTAGAAAGATCTCCTGACGGGGTGGTGGAGACAGGTACACTCAGGACATTTAACAAACACCTGGGAAAGCCACTTCATCACCGTGGCAATTGAAGGTTACAGACCAAAAGGGACGAGGTATGCACATTGGTTAGCATGGGTGGAAGGGTCTGATTCTGTGCTGTACGACTTCACTGTGGGAGCTGAAAAATAGTTACTGGTCCAAATAGTTGCTCCACCCTCGCTTCCCACACCTCAACCCCATCCTCCTGAACACCACCCCCCCCCCCACCGCCCTTTCCATTGCGTATAAACCAGCACCTTGCGATTCATTATTTATCACACAGATCCCACTCACAACACCAGCTCTCCTGCCATAACGTAGAGGTCACTATGGAGGTCAGGGGTCAGTTCTCACATCAAAAGATTGTTTACCACAAGTTTTTGGGGTGGTGGGGGGGGGTTACCATAACTTATGGTCACAATTCCTCATTTGGGCTGTGTAAATCTAAACTGAGGTCTGATTTTTAGATTGATGGAGCGACTTGCATATTTATCTTGGCTTCTTTTACATTTGATTCTTTTTCTTATATCCCCTTCACAGAGTGAATGATTCCTCAGTGAAAAGTGTTGCTGAAATTGTCCCCACCAACTTCAACTTGAAACAGCTTAAATCTCATTCTACAATGAGGTCCATTAATTAGTCAATAATTTACATAAATCTGTTAATTACTACTGAATTAATTTCAATGACTGAAATTCCAATCCAAGCTTTTGTTATTAAAGATTGAAGTGGCAAAAGGGGATAAGTTACTGATTTTTAACTATAACTTTTTAGACTGGAAAAGAATGAATAAACGGCAAGATGGAGGTAAATTAATTTTCTTTAATTAAAGAACTGAAGAATTTAATGTCCCAACAATACCAGAATAATACTATAATTCAGAATTCAATTATTGTTTCAATTTTAGGCACAGTTTGTAGTGAATTAATTGAATATAGAATTAAATGTCTCTCCCTCATAATAATTGATAGGAAGTCTCCTTTATTATATCACTGGAAAAACTAAATGGAATTCATCGAATGGTGCAGATCAGAAGGAGGCAGTTTCAGCTACGGAGTTTGTGAAGACTCCTTGGTTGCACTGTCCAATTCATCCTTCTCCAGAATTCTGTCCTCATATCTCTGCCTCTTTCCATCAACTCAAGTAGTTTGGGTTTGGCTTTTTGCCAGCATCACACAGTTCCCCTTGGCAGGTCAATAATTTGACAGAGTTATATTGCAACTTTAATACTGTTGTGAAACACAATTACCTTTGCAATGAGACTTACAGTCATTTCAAGGTTCTCTTTATTTCCCTCCCTAAGTCTCTCAGGCTTCCTGATTTCTTTTAAGATGTTTGTTCCTTGGACTCTCTTTGACCAAGTTTATCTCACTAAATATCTCCCATAGGCTTGAATTTGTTCTATGAATGGCTCCTGCAAAGAATGTTGGATGTTTTGCTGCATTAAATGAGTCATATAGATGTGAGTTACGGTTGTTATGGTGCGAATGTATTCAACATGCATTTCAGGGAGAATAAAGCAGTAATAATTAGACCCTGTAAGTTATAAAGACATCAATAACATTTCTGTCATGTGGACATATACCATTCCCACTCCTGTTAATAGATCAACCATCAAATGGATGGATTGATCTTGGAGCACTGCACAACGTACATTAAAAACACCATTATTTTTCTGCCTATCTGTTAGATTGTTTTTTGTGCTGATAAGGGGTAATGGTCTGTCTAAAATAAATCTGAAATCTATTGTGTGCAATGCTTAATAAAAAATGGAATGCATTAATTCATCAGGGACAACATCCTTCTGCTGCCAAAAGCAACATGGCATTGAAATCTTCACAAAATTGCAGTCAAAGCCACCGAAATTCAAAGGTGCCCATGAAAAATATACTTCATATGATTAACAATACAAGATGAGATGGAGGTTTTATTTCCCCGGTATCTGTACCCTCACATAAATCAGTAGGATTTATATAGTGTGTGTTAGCTGCAATCACACAGCATGACTCTTGGTTCAACGCATTTAATAAAGAATTGAGTGGATTTTATGATTTAAGAGTTTGTGATAAAAAACGTTTTGTTAGGCAAAAATACATAAAACACTGTTCAAAACTGAAGCTTATTGATGACCATTGTGGAACGTTGTGATAGATGGATGGTTCAAAAGTTAATCAGAAGGAAAAAAAAAGATAACAAAAAAGGAAATTGCTTCCATTGTAGCTTTACAAAACCTTTTACTGCGAACAAATTATTTCGGAGGCTCCGTCACAATTTTGGAGGGGAAAATTGTGACACTACATGTGTGCACAGGTAATAGATGTGATGGGCCTGTTTAATTGGGAGTGGTTGGAAAGAGAGCATAAATGATGATCATCAGTCTTATCTAAGTGTTCTGTCCTGAAACGCCAACTATTCTTTTTTGCCTGCTGATACTGCTTGACCCACTGAATTCCACCAGTCGAATGTTTTTTTTTGCTCCAGATTCCATTCCCTGCCGTATCTCATGTGTCTCAAGGATACTCATCTTAAAGAAGGGATGATGTAAAATGCAGCTCAGAAAAATCGAAATCTGATTCAATTGCAATGAAATGCATCTTAAAATAGAAATGTACTGACAAAAGAACACACTTATATTTGGAAAAGTGTTCATGAACCAATTCTGCAACTAATGTTAAGTTCCAATGTGTGAACTGCAATTCAGTTCACAAATCTCTTATCCTGAGGCACGATGTTTGGTTCATTTCGACTCCAGTGACTTAAGAAAAACTCAAGCTGAGCTTGTGGTTGCAGTTATGAAGGATGGTTGCTATATTGGGATGGACCTTTTATCTCCTTACCCTCTCGTTAGATTTAAAGACCCGATGACTCAACTTCAAAAGTTCAAAACGCACTGGTGCATCTCAGGGCTGTGTGCTCAGCCCACTCCTGATCACGCTACTCACCCATGGCTGCATCGCCAGATCCAACTCCAACAGTGTCATCAAATTTGCAGATGACTCAACAGTAGTTGGCCTCCTCAGCAACAACGATCAGTCACACTATGGATGAGATGTGGAAGATCTCATGGTGTGGTGCAAGAGTAACAACTTGAGTCTCAACGTGGACACAACGAATGAGATGATCATGAACTAGAGAAAGACCACCCACCACTAAATATCAATAATTCTGTGGTGAAGAGAGTGGAGACACCAAGTTTCCTGGAGTACACTGAACTAGTGACCTATTGTGGGCACACTACATCTCCTCACTTGTCAGGAAGCCACAACAGTGACTGCACTTCATGAGAAGAGTGAAGCGGGCAAAGCTGCCGACCACCATAATGTCAACCTGTTACAGGAACACTATCGAGACTGTCCTGAATGGCTGCATCACAGTGAGGTATAGTTGCTGCAGAGAAATAGATCAGTAGTCAATCAATGACAGAGAGGATCACTGGAATATACCCCACCCCCATCGACATGATCCACCAGGATCATTGTCTGAAGAGGGAATGCAAAATTATTGAAGAGCCCTTCCACTCTGCACACAGCATCTTTCAGCTTCTCCTGTTGAGAAAGAGATACAAGAGGATCAAAGCCAGCACCACCAGGCTGAGGAACAGCTTCTTCCCACGGGCAGGGAGAATGCTAAATGATCAAACAAACTGCTCACACTAACCACCTGAGACTCTCATCGTTACAAGGCAATATTTATTTGTATGTATGAATACTTGTCCTGCATATATTATGTCTGGTTGTGTGTCTGTGTGTTTTGTACCGAGGATCAGGGAACACATCTTACTTTTGCACTTCATTTTTTCTTTCTCTGTGTATTGCAGTCAGTTTGTTTACATTTCTTTATTTGTTTGCATGTGTAGATTGAGTACAGTTTTTTGCACTACCAATCAGTGGTAATTCTGCCTCACCCTCAGGAAAAAGAATCTCAGGGTTGTATGTGATGTGATGAATGTACTCTGACAATAAATACAAACTTGAAAACTGTTCTTGAACCTGGATGTGCTGGACTTCAGGACTCTGTCCCTTCTCCCCGAAGTGAGCAGTGAGAAGAGGTTGTGATCAGAGACATGGGGGGGGGGGGGGGGGGTTTCTTCATGTTGTTGGCAGCGTCTCACGTGGACGTTAGGTCTCCCTGTCTCTGCAGCCTTCTGCGTTCCTCACTACTCGAGTCGCCAGGTCTGTTGTAGAGCCATTGTCCTGAAATATAAACTCTGGTTCTCTCTACATAAATGCTCCTCCCAGCCATTCTGAGAACATCAGCACAGAATGCAAGGTTTACACGACCAAGTTCCACATGAAAATCACAAGATTGCAAGATAAAAGCATATGATTGTCCTGGTGTGCAAACTATAGGGTGTTCATCAAAGATAAAAATGTAATTCTGTGGAGTCAAAGAACATGGAGAAGAAATTGAAGAAGATGGAACAGAACAAGAGTGGAGCTACATGATACCGACAAATGAAAATCTGCCATAGCTGCAGAGTGTAGTTTACTGGAAGACTGCAGGTGAAAGCAGATCCATTGATTAAAGAGATCTTGTATTTAAAGGGCTTGATAGAAGAGCTCAGGAAAGCTAAAAGTATAAAAAAACTTATAATATGACATTAATGGTTTAATTTTGTACAAAATGTAATGTTGCTAAATGCTTTAAACCAGAAATTTTTTTTTTAATTAAAAATTAGGCAGAACAGTTGGCGTAGCGTTTAATGCAATGCCTTTACAGTGCGCTCTCTGTAAGGAGTTTGTACGTTCTCCCCGTGTCTGCGTGGGTTTTCTCCAGGGGCTCTGGTTTCCTCCAACCCTTCAAAACGTATTGGGATTGTAAATGAATTGGGTGGCATGGACTCGTGGTCCAAAATGGCCTGTTAAAATAACTGTGGCAAGTATTTGCATAAAATCAGGAAACAACTGAGGGATACATTGGGATTGTTAGGTTGTCCACAAAACTCTTTTTCCAAATCCAGTGTTGTGTTGTATGACCCTCTACAACATTAGCATTGAATGACTGAAGTTAAGAAGGTATCCCTCAGATATAAAGGCCCAGATATCACTTCAAGGAAGAACAGATGTTTTTTTACAAGTCAAGTGAAGTCAAGCTTATTGTCATCTGATCGCACAAGCACAACCTGACAAAACAGTGTTCTCTGGTCCTCAGTGCAAACAATTTTAGATTTTAAGATTCCTTTATTGTTTTGTAATAAGACAGTGAAATATTACACACAATTTCCTTTTGTCTTTCACTTTTGAAATTGCCTGAAGCACCTCTTACAATCAGAGAAAGAGAAGCAAAAGAGAGTCCCCTCAGAGACACCGAGTCCCTGTGGACTCGTCTCTAGTGCTGTTTCAGCCCCCACACACAGAGTTCAGTCCAAATCATCAATAGCGCGAGCTCCAGATCTGAATCTCAAACACAATCAGGAAACCTTTAGCGCCCTCGACATCCCTCACATCCTGTTTCCAATACCTAATACCCCTTCAGCCAGTCTTGAGCCAGGCTCCAGCATTCTGCAGCCCAGTGTGTATCCCTTGACTACAGTCGCCAGCAGCTTCTGCGGGCTCCTCGTCTCGAGTTGCCAACAGCCCATTGACTGAATGTTATTCAGCTGCAGAACGCCTCGCTGGTTCGCCTCCATGGTCACCATCCCGTCGATGTGGGGTGGAAGCGTTTTGTGCGCCCTCTTTAGTCAACAATTCTCTTTAGATCACATCGATGGTGGGTGGGGGGGGTGGAGAGGGAGACTCACAGATTCTCTGTGACACGAGCAGTCCTGTGGATTGACAGCAACCATATTGCCCAGTGCACCCCATTCTCACTCCTCTGAGTCCAAGTCATTCTTATCTCCCATCACCACAATAATGTTATCCAATCAGTGTCTCAATGGGCATAACATGGCTGCCATTTCCATGAAGCTACATGTTAACAACGTTCAGGATCCGATGAAAGGTCAATGGTCCGAAACCTGATCTCTGCCTTACCATGTAACTGTTGTCTGACCTTTTGTGTAGCTCCAGAACTCTGTTTATGTCACACATTTCCAGCATCTGTGCTTTGTTGATTTTCAACAGTGCTCCACTGGACGTGAAGTGCTTTGGGATTTCCTGTGAAAGGTTCAACGGAAATCCACATTTCGCTCTTCTTTCAATAATAGGCTGTGTGTTTACTCTATGGAGGTATGGAGCATGGGGTTGCCCAGAATCACATCAGGCAAAAGAGGTTATTTTTATCCTTGTGTTCAAAAACCGGTGCTGAAAGGTAAATGTTAAGTGGGGGACAAGAGGTCATGTCTGGAAGAAGAATGGTGGGCGGGAGGTGTGCTGCTGGTATGGAGTGGGTGGGTGAAGATGCGTGTGGAGCTCTTGGTGTCTAATCTAAAGTTTATTGCTCAAGATATCTGCTCGCGATCACATGATGGGAGTTTGCTGTGTGCATGTTGGTAGCTGCAATACCTACATGACAACATTTTAAAAATATTTCACTGGCTCTAAAGTGTTTTGGAGTGATTGAAAGTCATTGCCAAAGTTACAGTATCTTTCTTAAATCATGAAGGGGGTCATGGCACAAGGTGACCAACAGGCTGACTTTGTTTGGTGGCTGATGAGGCCAATGTAGGAACCACATTCTTCCACCAAGTGGTGTCTGATTGGAATGCACAGGCAGGCTTTTTTTGTGAGGTGATGCAATCTTCCCACTGTTTGCAGTGGTCTTCCATCCCATCCTTCTGTCAACACTCTACAGGAGCTCTTTCAAGAACATCCTGGCCAACTGCCTCACAGGGAAGTGGTTCAGAGGACAATCCACATGATCATAATAATGGCAGAGGCAATCACTGGAGTCTCCTTTTCACCCTTCCGATGTGATCTACCGGGAAGAGGGCACGCAAAATCATTGAAGACCCCTTCCTCCCCGCATGCAGCATCTTTCAGCTGTTCCCGTCAGGAAAGAGATACGGGAGTATCAGAACCAGCACCACCAGGCTGAGGAACAGCTTCTCCCACGGGCAGTGAGAATGGTGAACGACCAAAGGAACTGCTCACACTGACCATTCAAGAACAATGCAGACTCGATGATTGAAATTTTAAAAAATATATACTTATTTATTTGTATATTTAAATATCCGTCCTGCGTATGTATTGTTTGTCTGTGTGTGTGCTATGTCTGGTATGGTGTCTACATGTTTTTGAACTGAGGACTGGAGAACGCTGTTTCTTTGGGTTGCACTTGTACAATCAGATGACAATAAACTTGACAACTGCTCATGCTCCACCTTGATAGTTGCTTGTCTCAAGTAGAAAAGTAAGGAAGTCATGTTGCACCTACATTGACCTTTGATTAAGCAAACTTTTCCAGGCAAAAAGAAATTTCATGTAATATGACACTGTTTAATTACTATGACAATAAATTGAATCTTGAATCTTGATTAGGCTATACTTTGATTCGGAGTATTTTATATATTTCTGGTGCCCCAATGCAGGAAGGATATGGAAGCTTTGGAAAGGTTACGGAAGAGATTTACCAGGATAATGACTGAATTAGAGGATGTGAATTTTCAGGCGAGATTGGACAATCATGGATTGTTTTCCCTGGAGGTTCAAAAGCTGATAGGCATTTGTAAAATTAGGAGAGCCTTTCACATGGTATCCAGGTTAGCCAGATCGCATACAAGAGGACATGCACCTAAGGTAAGGGAGGGGGCTAGGGGAAGTTTATAGGAGATGTGTGGGGCAGGTTTTTAACAGAGAGAGTTGTGGATGCTTGGAGTGGGCTGCCTGAAGCAGTGGGGCAAGCAGATACAACAGTAGCCTCAATGAGGATTCTAGATAGACACATAAAAGTACACAGAAATGCTGGAGGAACTCAGCCAGTCTCGCACGGTCCATAGGAGATAGATATATTACCGATGTTTCAGGCCTGAGACCTTTTTCAAGGAATAAGCAAAGAACAGGAAGCATCAGAATAAAGGCAAGACTGGCCGGAAGAGGAGTCCAGACCAACTAACGGTTGGTGTTAATTGGATATAAGAGGAGAGGTGAGAATTGATTTTGGCTCTACGAAAGGAGGCAGGAAGAGAAAGAAGGAGACAGAGCTGGGAAAAGGCAACAGGGAAGAAGTGAGGGGTGGGGTGTTTTAATGGAAGCTGGAGAAGTCAATGTTAATCCCATCCAGTTGCAGGGTGCCCAATATGTTGTTCCTCCAATGTGTGGGTGGTCTCATTTTGGCAGTGCATGAGATCATGGGTACACATGTCAGCAAGGGAATGGGATGGGGAATTGAAATGAGTGGCCACTGGGAGATCCACACTAGTGCACTAGAAAGACCCAATAATCTCCCATTCTGCACCCAGTCTCTCTGATGTAGAGATCACAACGGAAACATTGGATGCAGTACATGACCCCTGCAGATTCACAAGTGAAATGTTGCTTAACTTGGAAGGACTGTTTGGGGCCCAAATGGTGGTGGAGAGGAGGTGTGGCCACAATTGGAGCATCTCCTGCACTTACAGGGTTAGGTGCCAAGGGAATGAGAGAGAAGTGGAGGGAGTGGTCCCTGTGGAAGATGGAGAGAGGAGGAAAGGAATAGAGGGATAGGCATCATGTGCAAACTTAGAGTTCTGTTTAATTTAAGCATCATGTTTGGCTCAGCCAGTTGGGCCGAAGGGCCTTTTCCTGTGCTGCAGTGTGGAGCCAGGAATTCCAAGAACAAAGCACTTCCATAAAACTCCATCTGGTAACCTCTTCCTGTTTCAAACTCAGAATAGAGTGTGCTGAGAGTCCATTTTGGAGTTACTTCAGAAGTTGTATTTATTTATATGGGAGTGTGATAGTACAGATCTATCACCAATATATATAGTGTATATAGTTACAGTATCTAGACTGTGCTTACAGCGATTGGCTGAGAGCTTAGCCACGCCTACTGTCTGGGCCTTAAAGGGTTGTGTCCCTAGCCAGGTCGGATCATTCTGGACTGGTCGGCCACCTGTGAAGAGCTCCTGACTTTTGCTAATAAAAGCCTTGGTTTGGATCAACAAGTCTTTGGTTCTTTCGACGAGCTCTACAGGGAGTTCTGGAAAAACTTCCGTGATAGAAAAGCACAGAGGAAACTAACTGATGAAATCATTCACAAGGCAGTTGTCAGAGCCCTGGGATCGTTAGAGAAGGATAAATTAGGCAGGTTGCATGGTTTTCCTCAACACTAACTTCTTTTATTGAAGAGCCCGGTTGTTAACTGAATCCTAGAGTACAGTTCAATTTCGCAGTGACACGTTAGCTCCATTTTTAGGATAAAATCTTGGAATTGTTGAGCAATAGATAATGCTCCCCTGGTCTCTAAACTGCGGAGGAAATTCAGCACTGAAAGGGATAATGAAATGTCACCAAAGGTGATGTATAATCTAATTAACCAGCTTTGTAAAGCAAAATTAACATCTCACTTTTGCTGACTGATGGAATAGTCCTCAAAGCTTTGGCCAAAGGCAAAAGAGATTTCTTTAATTGTTCATATGCTTTCTTTTTGTTTTTTTTAAACATTTAACATTATGGCAAATTTTATAATTACAGGTTATACTTCTTTAATCCAGCAACGTCAGGACCTGGCCACTGCCGGACCACAGAAAATGCTGGGAAACAGAAATTGAAGGGAACCGCCTATGTAAACTTATCAAAGGTAGAACAAAGCTTAAAACAGGAAATAATCCTGCGCGTCAGCACGGTTAGCGCAGCACCTTTACAGAACCAGCCACTGGGACGTTAGTACAAACTCCTTGCAGTCATTGCAGGACTTAAACCACGGTCCCGATCGCGGCAGATTCAACCGAATCTCGAATCTTGAAAACTACATCAAGACCCTTACTGCACTTTTTGTATTGAAATCTTAGTTTTGTCTAATCTGAAGGAGAGAGTGTTAATAATCACTGAAAACATCAACAACCACTGCTTGTGCCCCTGACGACTGTTAAGATTTAACTTCGAAATAATATCTCACTGAGTAGATGCTGCATTAAAGCAGGCTGTTCACCAACTCTGTTAGTGTCAATGTCAAAGCTGCAGCACTAAATTTCTTTCACAGTGTCAGTCTTCATAAAATTTCTTCCCTACCACCCAACTGAGATCCAAGAGTAGAGGACAATTTATCAACAAAAGAGAGGCAGTGAATACCAACTGGCAAAAACTCTTTAAGAACGAATCAACCAGGACATTCACAAAGAGCTGCTGTGACTTTGGGCTTGAATTATAAGGAAAGGCTGGATCCAATTACAGTGGTGGCTGTAATAGAAACATAGAAAATAGGTGCAGGAGTAGGCCATTTGGCCCTTCAAGGCAACACCGCCATTCAATACGATCATGGCTGATCAGTACCCGATTCCTGCCTTTTCCCCATACCCCCTAATCCCCTTAGCCACAAGGACCAAATCTAACTTGCTCTTAAATATTGTCAAGGAACCGGCCTCAACTACTTCCTGTGGCAAAGAATTCCACAGATTCACCAACATCTGAGAGAAGACATTTTTCCTCATCTCAGTCCTAAAAATAATGTCCCTTATCCTTAAACTGTGTCCCCTGGTTCTAATTTTTCCTAGCATTGGAAACAACCTTCCTGCATCTAGTCTGTCTAAACCCTTAAGAATTTCATATGTTTCTATAAGATCCCTCCTCAATCTTCTAAATTCCAGAGAATACAAGCCTAGTCTATCCAACCTTTCTTCATAAGCAAGTCCTTCCATCCCTGGTACCAGTCTAGTGAACCTTCTCTGCACTCCCTCCATTGCGAGAATGTCCTTCCTCAGCTCATGGTTGCAAGGCAGCTTGCAATGTCTTACTGTTTGATTAGACTTGGTTGCCACCAGGGGCTGGCACAGAACAGGAAACACACAGTATGTAGTGCTGTAATGGAGACTTGCAGCCTCATGGTTCTGTTTACAAGAACTTTAATGTAAATAACCTTTTCCTTCAACCATATGTTGTTTTAAGAACTCACACATATGAATACTAGATGAAACAGTGACGAGAGTCAGTAAAGGGAGATCCATCTCTAGAATCTGTCCTGTCATTATATTATACCTCACCTCCAAAAAGCTTCCCATTGAATCCACAGGAGGAATGGCAGAGTGTTCAACCAATCTCACTGCCCTTCTACATCTTAGCAGGCAGTATCCTTGTTGAAGTTCAAAAACTTGGTGCAGTGGAAATTAAGACACACACACATCCACAGCTTCATCTCCCAAATGTGAGAGAAGATAGATGAGACAGGGAGCCATGGAGTTAATTTAAAAAAAAAGTTAACTCTCATTACATTAATTATAGTGAAACACTGCAGACGCTGTAATTGTAGTAAAGACATGCTGGAGGAACTCATGGGTGCATCGGAGGTAAAGATATATAATCAACGCTTTGGGCCTGAGCCTGTCTTCAACCTTGAGGAAGCGCTCAGGCCAGAAACATTGCTTATACATCTTTAGTTCCTGTCGATTGGTTGAGTTTCTCCAACACTTTTGTTTTTATTATATTAATTACAGATGATTCTCCCACCTCACTGGAAAGCTGTCACAAGGGATATCTTCAATTTCTTCCTAATGACTCAAAAGAGTTCACAAATCTTGGTCAAATTGTACATGCCAGGTTGTAGGTTCCAAAGATTTGTAAAATCATACAGGGTGGAAGTGATTTCCCCCCCATTACACAAATTCTGCACTAACACCATGTTATTCTCCCCGTATTCCTGTCAATACCCCCAAATTGGTGCACCCATAGCCAATTAACCTGCTGACCTGCAGAAGTGCCCCATTGCCCTTGGTAATATGTGTATGACTTTTAAGGTGTGCTCCCAATCTTGCAGTTCACCTCCCACAACCGAAGCAGAGAAGTTACAAGGCAGCTGTTCAGCATAATCTTTAACATATCGGACGACACTTGGTGTGTGCTGGAGCCTTGGATTCCTGCAGTCAGCTGAATAATTTATTCACCTTGAACATATCTCTCCTCATGCCCTTATCAAACTATAAAAAAAGTAGCTAGCTATTTCTGAGCAGGAGGAATGTGAGAAGAGTTTTAAAAAGTTTCAAATCTTAAAAGCATTTTTTTCCATTGGAAGTACGTCGACATTGTGGTGGTACACCACTGGCCTACTGCAGGGGGCAACCTCTGTACCTGCAGGAGTGTAAGGGGACAGGACAACACCTGGCCGGCTGTCAATCAGTTGGCCTGAATGGATCAAGCCCCACCCGGTCGGGTGTCAATCACCCTCCAGGATATAACCCTGCGCCAGCCTCCCGAGGCCTCACACAGAGTTGATGCAGCCACAGACAGCCTGGCTCTGTGGAGGTCTTTGTGGATTAAAGCCTGTTGTACAGTCTTTACCTTGTGTGTGTTTGATTCTTTCTAACTGCGCACCACAGACATATAATGCATGCATATGAGCTTTAGACATTATCCCATGCTGCCATTATTTTCCTGTCAGATTTACAAATGGCTTTGATCCTGGAATTGGAGTTTACTTCTCATCATCATTAGTTTATGAACAAACTACCACAGTTTACTTGAGTTGGGCTCAGCATAATATATCAGAATCAGATTTATTGTCATGACATTCAGTGTTTTAGCCATAGCATCATAGTGCAAACATTTATATTATGATCATCTCAGAACCATAATACAAAATGTTAAAAAAAATACTGCACGAAAAAAAAAGGCAGTGGCGACACTGCTCCTGCAATAACATACACACAACCAGACGGGTTGAGCTCAGTGAGCAGACTAGTTTATTGCAGGCTGCTGGGCTGCACTTATACTCCCAGCCCGGATCTGGCTGAGAACCGCGCTGGAGGGCGCTGACGTCACCTGGGTGTCACGTCGTCCCCCAGCGCGGGTTTCTGAGCCCCGTGCTGGAAGGAAGGGAAACCTCTGACGGCGCCATTTTGGCCGGCTGCCCCACCGTGTGGCTTACAAGCGGGACCGGTTCGCCTGCCTTGTGGTGAGCCACCACACAGCACCTCCCCGCCCCCCCGAGAACCGGCACCAATGTCCTTTTTTGCTGGGCGGCCTTGTTTCTAGGGCTGGACAATGACCATGGGCTCGGTGGGATCGAGGTGCGCTGGCATCAATCTGTCCACGGTAAACAGCTCCCGCCTGCCGCCCACGTCCAGTGTGAATGTCGAGCCTGAATGCTGTACAACCGTGTATGGCCCCTCGTACGATCGCTGCAGAGGTGCCATGGTCGGGCCCCGCTGAACTAAAATTTACTCCGCAGAAAGCAGTTCGCTGGGAATGTGAGATGGGCGGGTACCATGCCTGGGGAGCGGTGGGGGTTCGAAGCAGTCCAAATGTGCCCTGAGGTGAGGAAGTAGTTCAGGAGTTGATGAACTCACCAGGTAGTGCCAGCGGCACACCGTGGACCAGCTTAGCTGATGACGCCTGCAGATATTTCTTGGGAGTGGAGTGGATGCCCAGGAGCACCCAAGGTAATTCGTCCGTCCAGTTGGGACTGGTGAGGCAGGCCATGAGTGCCGACTTAAGGTCGCGGTGCTGACGTTCGACCAGTCCATTGGCCTGCAGGTGGTAGGCCTTGGTGCGGTGTAGCTGGATCCCCAACTTGTTGGCGAGTTGTGCCCAGAGTGCAGATGTGAACTAGGCACCCCAATCGCTGGGGACATCGAACCAGGCGACCCAACCCTGCAACAGTGCTCGGGAGCAGGAGTTGGTGGAGGTTTCTGGCATCGGGATCGCCTCAGGCCAGCGAGTGGTGCAGTCCACCACTGTAAACATGTAATGGTTGCCCCGGGAAATGGGTAAGGGCCCGACGATGCCCACGTGAATGTGGTTGAACTGTTCCTGGAAGTGCTCGAACTCTTTTACGGGCGCCCTGGTGTGCCTGTGCACCTTGAACATCTGGCAATGGGTGCATGTTCTGGCCCAGCCCGTGATCTGGTTCTGCAGCCCATGCCATATGAACCGTTCTGCCACCATCTGGACCATGGATCTGATGGACGGATATGAAAGGTCGTGGATGTGATGGAAGACCTGCCTGCGCCACTGCTGGGGAACCACTGGCCACGGGGTGCCCATGGAGATATCGCACAGGATGGTGCCTTCGCCACTCGGAGTCGGGAGGTCTCGGAACCACAGGCCCGTGATGGCGATCTTGAAGGACCTAGTCTTCTCATCAGCTTCCTGGTCCCGGGTGAGTTGGTCGAAGTCAAGGCCGGGCATCAGCGTGCAGATGGCCGATCGCAAGATTGCATCAGCAACCACATTGTCCTTCCCCGCCTTGTGCCGAATGTCGGTGGTAAACTCCGACATGAAGGAGAGGTGACGCTGCTGGCAGGCCGACCAGGGATCCTTTACCATCGCCAGTGCCTGGGTGAGGGGTTTGTGGTCAGTGAAAATGGTAAAAGTCCTCCCCTCCAAAAAACAGTGGAAAAGCTGCACTGCCAGGTACATGCCCAGAAAACTTGCGGTCGAAGGCACTATACTTGCGTTCCGGTGGGCGGAGCAGGCGGCTGAAGAATGCCAGCGGCTTCCAATGTCCATTCGCCTGCTGCTCCAGGACGGCTGTGGCAGAGGCATCGACAGAGAGTGCCATATGCAGGTCGGTGTGTGGGTGGGTGAGCATGGCAGCCTTCACGAGGGCGTCCTTGGTGGCCTCGAATGCGGTGCAGGATTTTGGGTTCCAAGCGAGATTCTTGTGCTTGGCTGCTATGAGGGTGAACAGCAGCTACATGATGTGCACAGCTCCCTGGATGAAGTGGTTATAAAAGTTGACCATACCAGTGAACTCCTGCAGCCCCTTGAGGCTGTCTGGACGTGGGAACTCCCTGATAGCGGTGACCTTCGCAGCAGCTGGCATGGTTCCTTTGGCCGTGATGGTATGGCCCAGGAACTGCATGCACTCTTTCCTGATCCGGCACTTGGACGGGTTGATGGTAAGGCTGAAGTCAGCCAGCCAGGAGAAAAGGGCACGTAGGTGGGCCTTGTGTTGCACCTGGTCCTTGCTGGCGACGACGATGTCGTCCAAATAAATAAAGACAAAATCCAAGTCCCTGTCCACAGAGTCCATAAGGCGCTGAAAAGTCTGAGCGGCGTTCTTGAGCCCGAATGGCATGCGCAGGGATTCGAACAAGCCAAAGGGGGTGATGATGGCTGTCTTGGGTATGTCCTCAGGGTGCACCGGGATCTGGTGATATCTGCGCACCAGGTCAACCTTGGGGAAGACCCTCACACTGTGTGTAGGTTGGCCGTAAAGTCCTGGATGTGAGGGATGGGCTAACGGTCAGGAACGGTTGCCTCATTGAGCCGTTGATAGTCTCCGCAGGGACGCCAGTCACCGGAGGCTTTCAGAGCCAGGTGGAATGGCGAGGCCTATAGGCTGTCGGACTGCCGAATGATTCCCAGCTCCCACAGGTACGAAAACTCCTTCTTTGCTACCTGGAGCTTGTAAGGTGGGTAACCGGCGTGCATTGGCATGACCCGGCGGGTCTTGGGTGGGGATGTGGTGGAACACCCCATGGTGCGGCGAGGCAGCGGAGAAATGTGGCAAGAGGAATGTCAGGAACTCATCCGGGATCCGCTAGAAGTCGTCTCTGGGCGTGCTGATCATGGCCATCTGCGGTTGCTCCAAGCGGGAGGTGTCGAGGCGAATGGCCTGGAAGGTACGGGGTCCACCAGGTGCCTACCTCGAATGTCCACCAGAAGCCTGTGTACGAGGAGGATGTCTGCACCCAGGATGGCAGTCGGGAGGGACAAGACGGTGAACATCCACGCGAGATTCCGTTGGCCGATCTGAAAGTGGACTGTCTTGTCTCCATACGTCCGGATTGCCATTGCGTTGGCCACATGGAGTGGAGGTCCACGAGGTCGGTTCCTGGATTCGATGGCCGTGGCCGGGATGACGCTGATCTGGGCTCCAATGTTAACGAGGAACCGTGGCCGCTGACTGAGTCCCGCAAGTAGAGAAGGCTGTGTCCTTGGCCAGCCGCTGCAACCATTAACAGCGGCCAGCCAGGTTGTTTCCCTGGAATGAGAAGGGCTGACGACACTTCCCAGCTTTGGCTCCCCAGCGCTGGTGGTAGAGGCAGAGGCCTGAAGCTGATGCTGTGGCCTTGGTTATGCTCTTGGGGGTCCCTGCAGGAGGCAGGTGCTCTATCGCACCACTAGGAGCAGGCTTGGGGTGGTTGTGCCCATGCCTCGTGACCTACTGGACCACTGAGCCTTCCAAGAATCATGCGAGCCATAGCTCTTGGGCCTTCGGGGAGACCTTCCTCGGGTCAGTGAAGCTCTCCTGGACCAGCAGCGGCCGGATGTCGCTGTGCATATGTTTGAGGAAGGTGCGCTCGAAGAGTGGGCAGTTGGTGTGCTCACACATGAGCGTGAACATCTTGTCCATCAGTTCCATCGGGGACCTGTCCCCCCAGGTCCCCCATCGGGGACCTGTCCCCCTCGTGCAGCACGCTGGTGTCTGGATAGTCCGAGGGACCGGTAAGCACTCGCTTGATGGTCTCATATTTGTCCTCGGCGAGTGGGTGCTGAACAAGGTGCAGCACGTGTTTGGCAGTGGCCTGGTCCAGGGCAGCGACTACATGGTAGAATTTGATCGTGTCGGATGAAATGTGGCAGAGGTGAAACTGGGTCTCTGTGTGGCCGAGCCAGGTCTCCGGCTCCTGAATCCAGAATTCAGGCAGTTTTACAGGAAAAGCACTGATCCCAGGCTCGCTCATGATGGGTTTAAAGACGTTTGAACCAGTCGGGGTCACTAATTGTAGTGGCGGCTACACTGCTCCTGCAATAACACATGCAAGCAGATGGGTTGAGCTCAGTGAGCAGATTAGTTTATTGCAGGCTGCTGGGCTGCACTTATACTCCCAGCCCAGACCTGGCTGAGAACCGCGCTGGAGGGCGCTGACGTTACCTGGGCATCACGTGGTCCCCCAGCACGTGTTTCTGAGCTCCGTGCTGGAAGGAAGAGAAACCCCCGAAGGCACCATTTTGGCCGGCTGCCCCGCCTCGTGGCTTACAAGCAGGGCCGGTTCGCCTGCCTTGTGGTGAGCTGCCACAGCAGTGTCTTTCATTCATTGATCATTCAAGAATCTGATGGCAGTGGGGAAGATCCTGTCCTTGTGCCGCTGAGTGCTCATCTTTAGGCTCCTGTACCTTTTTTTTGATGGTAGCAGAGTGAAGAGGGTATGGCTTGGGCAGTGGGGGTCTTTGAGAATTGTGGCTGCTTTCTTAAGATACTGCCTCTTGTAGATGTCCTCGATGGAGTGAAGTCTGGTGCCTGTGATGTCGCAGGCTGAGTTAACAACCCTCTGGAGTTTATTCTTGTCCTGAAAGTTGGTGCCTCCATACTAGATAGTGATGCAACCAGCCAGAATGACACTTGTAAACTTCGATGACATACCGAATCTCCTCAGATGCCTCACAAAGTATAGATGCTGGCGAGCCTTCTTTGCGATTGCATCAATGTGGAGGCGCCAGGACAGATCCTCAGAGATGTTGACACCCAGGAATTTGAAGTTCTTGACCCTCTCCACTACTGGGGCCTCGATGAAGGCTGGGTCGTGTTCCCCTGACTTCCTCCTGAAGTCCAGTTATCTCCTTGGTTTTGCTGATGTCAAGCACAAGGTTGTTGTTACACCATTCAGCGAGCTGATCTATCTCCCTCCTATACGCTTCCTCATTGCCGTTTGTGATTCTGCCAATCATGGTGGTCACTGCTCGGCCAAGAATGCTAATGCCATCTTTTACTCCCAGCTCCCATTGAGAGAAGTCCAGACACCAATGCCTCTTAGTATGAAGCCCTGAAAAATGTAGTGGACAGAGCCCAGGACATCACAGGCAAAATCCTCCCCGCCATCGAGAACAAATACACGGAACGCTGCCATCAGAGAACAGCAGCAGTCATCAAGGATCCACTGCACCCAGCACACTCTCGGTTCTCACTGCTACCATCAGGAAAGAGGTCTAGATGCCACAAGACTCGCTCCACCAGGTTGAGGAACAGCTGCTCCCCCTCCACCATCAGACTCCTCATCAACAAACTCAATCAGGGACTCATTTCAGGACCCTTATTTTTGCACTTTATTGATTTTTTTCACTGTATTGCAGAGTTTGTTTTCATTTCTTATTTGTTTACATGTGTACGTTGAGTACAGTTTTTTTTTGCCCTGCCAATAAGTGGTAATTCTGTCTTGCCCGCAGGACAAAGAATCTCAGGGTTGCATGTGATGTCATGTATGTACTCTGACAATAAATCAGAAATTTGAAATCTGAGTACCTGCCAAGTTCACCAGAAAGAAATACTGCTTGTGATTGGCTGCAGCTGTTTCCTCCTTGAATGAGAATCGGCACACAAGGGAACAACACTGAATGAAATGTCGTGAACACACCAGCAAGTTCATCTTCCGAGTTGGAAGATGAAGGCTGAGATTTTTTTTTGTTGCATTGTCTAACATCAGGAAATAAAGATCCACTGAAGGAAGATTTATTCATGGTGTGTTAAAATCAATGCAAATGGAACTGCACATCAGAATCAGATTTTGGCACCATCTGATCTCTCCCAGCTGTGTATTGAAGTGCCATGTTGGTGTTAGAGAATGCACAGAGGGTCACTCGATTCGCATTCGGAACTATGATTTTGCAAAGCTGCTTCAAACCATACAGCTCGGAAACAAGTCCTTCGGCCTATCGAGCCTGGCTGAACTATTATTTTGCTTAGTTCCAATGGCCTGCAGCCCTCCAGTTCCCTCCCATCTACATAAATGCCAAAATTAGGAGAAGTACCTCTTTATTACTATCCCTGCCTCTTCTGGGAGATGAGGACATGAGGCTGAACAAAAACATCCTCCTGGAAGCCTTCTTCTTCCTCAAAAGAGTTTCACAGAACTGCAAGAGGCCCTTGAGCCCTCCATCCATGCTGTCCATCTCCTTTTGCTGCTCAAGCACATACACTAACTACTTCCCATCTTTTTTTCCTCTTCTGCCCTCCCATCCATACCACCTATGACATGTTTGCCTGCACTCCACTCCCTGCCCCTTCCTCCCTCCTCCATTTGATTCAGACACCTGCCTGCTTTTGGCTCACACCTTGACGAAGGGCTCAGGCTTGAAACGCTGGTTACCCTTCGCTTTCTAGAAATGCTGCGTGACCTGCTGAGTTTCTCCAGCACCTTTGTGTATTGTACTGCAATCACAGCGTCCATAGACTTCCTGTTTTTACTACAGGTTACTTCACTGGTTGTGAAGTCCTATGGGAGATCACACAGACATAAAAGTTGCTGTTCAGATTCCTAGCTAGATTTTGAATCCATTACCAACTGACCCAGTGCCGGGCACACAAAAAGCTGATGAGTTTAATAACCTGTTACTTTGATATTCCTGCAACATTTTTCTGGACCGGAGCAATTTTAGACCCAACAATTATCATAAACGGCCAAAGGAATTTGAAGGCACAACACTGGGAATATGTCTGAAGAGTGTGTGCGTGATTGGCAAGATTTCAATGAGCTGAAATATTTGAAAGAACAAATTATAGAGCTGTGACATAATACCTCATTGTTTTGAAACAAAGCATTACTTTGTGGTTGTTAATAGTTGCTCCAGAGAACAGGCAAACAAAACTGAATGCAATGATTTCTGGGCTCTGATCCAGAAATTTAAGCATTTATTGAAGGAGCTTGGATTATTTTCCAACGAGGAGAAAGGTTAAGAAGGGATATGATACAAGTATTTAAATTGGTGAGCAGAATTGATAAAATGCATATGAATCAATTCTTTTGCATCATGGAGAGTGCGAAAGCAGAAACAGATATGAAAGAAATAGACCAAGCCCTCAAGTACATTTCACTCTGCGTTCTTTAAAAATCTCTGGACATCATTGTAACTGCCCGATTCCAGTGACATGACAGGCTAATAGAGCTGACATACTGGCCAGTATTCTGCTGGGAACCATTAGCTTGTCTCGGACTTGCTCGCACCTTGGGTGAAGCCATGTCGCCGAGATGAGCTGGGAGGTCTGAAACTGGTGCACGTGACCTCCCAGTACATTGCTGTACTCACTAGTGAGTCGGCAGGAGAGCAGTGACCTGATGAGAAGAGGGGCTGAGCACCCATTGTATCAACTCCTCAACAAATGACCACCCTGTCCATTAGTATGGGGTTGCAAATTCTATAGAAATCAGTGCTTGAGTTAATTGCTTTGTTTTCATGCTGTTATTTATAATATTCCGACCTATATTTTATTATTTACATTTTCAATTATTTGTATGCATTTAAATGGATTTTAAAAGTTGGGCAGAAGGTTCAGGATACACCTCCTGAGACCTCTGTGGTAAAAATGCTGGGGAAACAGCAGGTCAAACAGTGTACTTTATACAGCAAAGATAAAGATACATAACCAACCTTTCAGTACTTGTCAAAATACTTTGGTGAGTGTTCAGATTATGCTCTGTGCAGGAGTGGAGGCCACCTGCTGTTATGTCTTGATAGGCAGGCCCTGCTGGAAAAGCCCAAGCAGTAAACTGGCTTAGCACCACCTTCTACAGTAGACCCTTTCAAGCTGCCATGTAAAATGGGGTTCACCTGGCAATTTGCACAGTTAGTACGCCAATTAAACGACAGTTAGAAAGGGTCCGACCCAGTCAACCCCGTTGGAATCCAACCAGGCCCCTGACCTACCTCAGAGGTAGCCAGGGAACCCAATTAAACTTATCTAGGTCTCCTCCACAGGTGATTTGAATAGGAAAATGGCTGACCCACTTATTCCGATAATGTCAGAGCTTACCTGCGTGCATCACCAGGCAGCCAGCATCTGAACATCCAGCAGTACTTCCGGTGAGTGCATGATGTGTCATTGCAGGGGTAGGATCCCCCTTAAGTCATCAGATTGGTGATTTAATGGGTCGATCACCCTACGATTAGAAAGGTGTTTCCAGCACCTTTACCCCAGTAATTGCATCTGGGTCCTGACACAGGTACTGTAGGTTAAAAGGGGCTAGTATTTGAATTTTTTTAAACCAATGAACTAGAATCAAGAAATTTGTCTTGCTATCCATCCTGAAACAAATTCATACCCATATCCCCACAAGTAGATGTCACCATCTATTTTCACGACAAAACCATTCATTAGTCAATCGCTATCTTTCTCTGCAAGAATGAGTTCCATACAGTTCACACTGATTGCATTTCCTCCTTGCCTTTCACAAATTCAGGATATCCTGAAGTAGATTCTCGCCTTTTGGATGTGTGCTCACTGTTTATAATGAGGGAAACACAAGAACCATTTTGCACACAGAGAGGTGATGGTAGTTGTGTCTTAGAATGATACAGAAGAGAAAGAGGCCCTTTGGCCCAACATGGTTATGCCCACCAGGTTGCCTACTCAAACTAATCCCATTTGTCTGCATTTAGCCCCTATCCCTCCAAGCCTTACTTATCCAAGGACTCTTCTGAATGTCCTTCAAACTGTTCCTCCATTGCTTCCTGTGGCAGTGTAATGCGCGTCGAAAGAACCGAAGACTTGTTGATCCAAACCAAGGCTTTTATTAACTTAAAGACTGGAGCATATCACAAGTAGGTCGACCAGTCCAGAATGACCTGGTCTGGCTAGGAGCAATCCTTTAAGACCTGCCAGTAGGTGTGGCTACACTCTCAGCCAATCACAGTCATCCTACACTACCATCTGTACATATGTACATATACACATTGGTGATAGAATCTCTACTATCACAGGCAGCTTCTCCCTTTTATTCAGCAGCCTCTTGTAGTGAACTGGGATTCACGAGAAGTGTCCTGTACTGATGACTGGCCCCGCCTCCCAGCTCCTCCCCCCCTCACAGAGTCCGTATATAACCTTGATTTCCTGTCTAAACCCTGAACCCCTCTGAAGCCTGTTCATGAACCCTACCTGTGTTTAAGCTAATAAAAGCATTTGTTCTCCCTCCAATCGAGTGTGAGCTTTCACCTCTGTGTGAAACAGTTGCCCCTCATGTCCCTCTTAAATCTTTCCCATCTCACCTCTAGTTTTGGAATCCTCAAACTGGGAAAAAGCCTGTGACAATCTGTGCCCCTTAATTTTATATACATCTCTTACGACGCCCCTCATCCTCATATGTACCAAAGAGAAAAGTCCCTTCTGTCCAGCCTCTCCCGACAACTCAACTCTTCTTTTCCTGGTAAAAAGTTGGTGAATCTTTTCTCCACCCTTTATAGCTTCATGACATCGTCCCTATCACCAACTCAAACTGTAGCCTCACCAACATCTTACGCAGCTGTTACATGGCGTCCCAATGTGAGATGAAGATGTGAGGCTTGGTTATTTTCTGTAAGTTTCCTCAAGTATGCAGGTAAGGAATAGAAATTGGGGGCAGTGGATGAGAAGAAAAAAAATGAATTTGGCACAGACTCGATGGGCTGAAGGGCCTGTTTCTATGCTGTATCGTTGCATGTCTCTATGACCATAAATACAGGCAATTCTGCCTTTTTTTCTCAGGGATAATAGACATATGGAAAAACACAAACTTGGTCAAAATGCATCCGGGAGGATATCTGGCCAGATGCTCTGTGGTCTCACTGATATAAGCCAGTTGGCAAGTCACTGATGAAAGAAATGATTCCCTAGTGTTAACAATAATTTGACCAAAACTAACTTTAAAAAAGAAAGCAACAATATACATTTTTTTAATAAGGTGCAGATTTTTTTCTCAAGCCTATATTACCGTGGATCCGAGAGCAAGGTTGCTTTGTTTTGAATGTGTAGATCACGGAGAATTTTAAATTTTTTAAAATTAAATTGTAAATTTTAAATTTAGTCATAGTGAACGGTAACAGGCCATTTCGGCCAGTGAGTCCGTTCCACCCAATTTACACCCCATTAACCTATGGACGGTGGGAGGAAACCGGAGCCCCTGTGGAGAACATAGGGAGACCGTACAAACAGCGCCAGATTCGAACCCCAGTCCCGATCCCTGGCTCTGCAAAGGCATGGCACTAAACACTATGCCAATGGTGCTGGCAATCACCTTGGAAAATCAATATTTTATTTTCTTTTCTCCCTCTTCACACCCTTTCACTTAAGCATTCCTGATTCCAGGTGGGAAAATTCTTGTAAGTTTCATCACATGATCTCAAGCCAGTGCACCTCCTCATTCTCACCAACGGTCCATCCACCAGGGATGCTGCCTTCCAACAACCAATGAAAAATTAATATTCTCTCCATTAGCCAATGGGAATGATTGTGACAGCTGGTAAATAACCTTGTTCTACTTTCAAAGAAGTCTGAAGGGATGTAACATGTCATCAAATACTCTACCAAACTTCTACACAGGTGTACTTAGAACACAGAAATCTACAGCATTGTACAGAAGCATCAATCCATAGTGTTGTGTTGACTTAGATAACAACTGCCTAGAATTTCCCCACTGCATAGCCCTACATTATTTTCTCAGTTCCATGCACCTAATTGTACATATCCTATTGTACCTGCCTCCACCATCATTGCCGGCAGCACATTCCATACACCCACCAATCTTTATGCGAAAGAAGTATTGCTGACATCCCTCCTGTTTCTACTGCCAAGCATCTTAAATCTATTCCCCTTGTGTTAGCCATTTCAGTCCTGGGAAAAAAGTTCTCATCATCTTGTACACCTGTCAGGTCAACCCTCATCCTCCGTCACCACAAGGAGAAAAGTTTACTCAACCTGTCCTCATGAGGCATGCTCACCGATCTAGGCAATATCCTTTTTAGCATCCACATCTTTCTTGTAATGAGGTGACCAGAACTGAACACAAAATTCCAAGTGGGGTCTCACAAAGGCTGTAACATGGCTCTTGAAATTGATCGCATAGGTATTGAAGGCTAATGTTCCATACATCTTCGTAATTACACTATCAACCTGTGCAGCAGCATTGCGCTTCCTGCGGAGGGTATACTGACTGGTGGCATCATGACCTGGTTTGGTAATTCGAGTGCACAAGAATGCAGAAAGTAGCAAACATGGTCTAGTCCATTATGGTCTCCGACCTCCTATCAATTGAAGACATCAATGTGAGATGTTGCCTCAAGAAGGCAGCCATCACAATATGTTCTCACTGCTGCCTTTGGCATGGAGGTACAGAAGCCTGAAGTCCAGTGGCTTGAGGTTCAAGAACAGTTCTTTTTTTTCCAATAGTAAATCAGGAAAACCTGTAGACAACGTGGTTGAGGTAAAAACACAAAATGTTGGAGAAACTCCACTGGTCAAACATTGTCTTCAGATGGGGAGCAGTGAGAGAGAATCCCACCAGGCTCTGAACTACCCAAGCCATACACTATTCCAGTACCACAAAAAGATCGAACTGTATTATTGTAGCATCTTTTTCTTGAAATAAGTGTAACTGTGAATATTTATCTTTATTATCTCTCTTTGTACTGGGGTATTTTAATGAATACTACTGGAGATGTTGTTTTAAATTTCAAATGTTAAATTTAGACATACAGCATGGTAACAGACCCTATCGGCTTATGAGACCATGCCGGCCAATTACTAATCGACTTAGAACCTCTGTAACATTTTGAAAAGTGAGATTAAACTGAAGCCCCCAGAGAAAACCAACATAGACATGAGGAGAACATACAAACTCCCTACAGATTGCGCAGGATTAGAACCCCAGACCTGATCGCAGGCGCTGTAAAGGCGTTATACTAACTGTCTGCAACACCATCCATGGCAAGAAGGTTGAGAGGGAAATTTCAGAGAAGGTAGGAGAGGGAAGGTCAGGACAAAGGGGATTTCTCCTTTTGGGTTATGCCAGAGCTTTGTTCTATCAGAGCTATTCCCTGAAGAATCATTCAGTGTAGAACAGGCCCTATGGTCTATCTAACCTTTGTCTATCCATCTCCCATTGCTGGGAGAGGATTTTTTTTTTTTTTGCAGTTTTAAATCTCTGTATGACTGGGCAGCACAGATTTAAGGTTATTGGAAAAAAAATTGAGAGTGCATAAGAGAAAAGAAAACTGATGCAGCATGTTGTTGAACACCTGACCTGAATATGGATAAAGAAGCAAAAATAAACTTCAAAGGACAATTCAGTCGTTGAATAGATAAAATTGGCTCTGTTAAAAGAGCAGCCAAGTTAAACTAATTTTGGATACTTTCTTCACTTTCCAATAATAACCCTTTCCTAAATCTTGGTACCTTAATATCAGACTCAGCTGATTCCCACTCTCCCTTCCACATCCCCAGTACCTAATCCCTTCTCTTCTTTTAAAGGCCCCCAATTCCTTCCCTCTAAATTTTAATTTGGACAGTAGTACTGTAACAGGCTCTTTTGGCCCACGAGGTTGTGCCACCCAATTGATCTACACCTCCAGTACACGCTTTGAAGGGAGGGAGGAAACTGAAGCACCCAGGGGAAAATCCACACAGACACAGGGGAACGTACAAGCTCCTAACAGACAGTGAGTCCCAATTGCTGGCGCTGTCTCAGTGTTGCGCTAATCGCTACACTGACTGTGCTGCCCATCCCATCAAAATACTGGTCCCATAAAAACACTGTTGTGTAATACTGATAAAATGAATTAAGTGCGTTGAGTATCAATAACAATAATGATCTGAAAACTCAGCCACCAAACTATACTACACAGGAACGCTGAGTCAACGACTACCACCAGTAGCTAACCATTCTAGATGTAATTGCACTTCACAAGGTTTTCTCAATTTCTGTCCATGATTTTTAAATTAATACTTTTGTGCAACCCTCTGAGCAGTATGAAGAGCCCTTTGAAGTCAAATTGATCTGTGGCTGACACCGTAGCCAGCTTCAAGTTTATAAACTGAGCCTCAACACTTCCATCAAAACTCCAAGACTGCCGTTGTATTGAGGAAATGCATGAGTAAACCTCAGGAGGGTTATCAAAAGCTTGCATTCAATTCCTAGTCCCAGTTGAATACAGGGTTGAAGGTGCAAATTGAACTCTTGTTTTGCCAACAATCTCTGCAATAAATAAGAGGGAGAGAGGAAAAAAAGTGTTAAATTCTGAAATGGGGTGATATTTAAGAAAAGCAGTTGCTAATTATCTTCAGGACAGGTTACCAAGAGTGACTGTGTATCGAGTGTAAAAGACAGTTCAGCAAATTAAGGGGTGGAGCCCATAATCTTCCAACTTCTCTGCAAAAATCAATAGAAAAAAATTAAGCATTTAATTTTCATCAGTATATCGATTCCCATTTGTTCAACCTGGTTTTCGGAGACTTTTAATAGACCACTTTCAAAAAGGTGGTGACATTTAAAGCATTCACAGATACTTTCAGCTCTGACAATGTCAATTCAAGTTAAAATAAGATGGGGGAAGGGTCGAGGATATGACATTTCTGCCCAAGGATGTTGGCTGAAGCGTTGAGTTCCCCCAGCAACTCCTGAGGCCTTTTTTAAGGTGCAATGCTGCCTTGAAGGTGGCTCAAAGAAAAAAAAAGTTGAATCAACCTTTTTTTTAAATGGAGAAAACTTGTAAGGCTGATCTGGCGTTGCTTTCTTGGTGAGCAGCATTGGGAGCCATCTTATGGAGCTGAGGGAGGCGGAACGAGTTGTTCAGCAGCACTGCCTATTGCTGTGATGTCATCCATATGCACCGGCAAGTGTAAAATTAAAATAGATATTCCTTCCCACCCAAAAGAACAAAATACTTACTTGCAGTAAAACAGGTACTTTGTAAAAATAAATCTACAATAACTTGCAGTAAATTAAGTATCTGACCACAAGGAGCGCTTTAAAATTCGCGCTCCTGGGTCACTGCGACATCATCAGCCTGCCCCTTCGCATTGCCTTCACAGAGGAGGTGGATCGAGTCGATCCACCTCTAAGTCTACCTTCCTAGGCGGATCGGAGTTTGCCTCCTGAATCCACCACTGAAGATTTCAACAAGGTCAGTGAAGCAATGTCAAGGCGGAGAACATCCCCCTGTACATTTGCTTTTTTAAAATTTATAAAAAGCCCTCTTGTTTGCTCAAGATTCCAGCATCTGCAATCTTTGTGTTTTTCAAAAGGTAAATTATATTTCCAGTGTCTCAAAACCTTTGAAAGTTTTCAGGTTCAAGTTCCTGTGTTGTCATAATACATGAAATTTGTTAATTTTTGATGCCTGTTAAGGCACACTAGCCCAGTGAGCCTACCAAGAAGAGAAAGAACAGCAAAGGAGGGTCCCTTCAATGACATCGAGCTCCATGGATCCCTCCACTCCTCCAATGCCACTGCCTCCTATGCCTCCCGTAACCTCCATAGCCGCATAGCCTCCTGTCTGTTCCAGCTATGAATCCGAGCTCCAGCATCCAAACCACCCTCCTCGGCCTTGGCTTCTGACCAAGGCCTTCTGGGAGCCCTGTTCACCTTTGGCTCCCTCACAAATTCTGATCCCAAATACCTGGCCTACAGCCTTCAGCCACCGTGGACTTACAGATCCAGATAATCCAAGTAATAGGTAGACTAAGATGGACAAGGCTGCAGTCCACCATCCTGTCTAGAGGAGTATCCAGGCCAGCTGCATCACAGTGTGGTACTGTTGCTGCAGAGGAATGGATCGAAGGTCAATCCACAGGATCATAAGAGTGGCAGAGAGGATCACTGGGGTCTCACCCATCTCCCCTTCCCACCCCCCCCCCCTCCCACCAATCAACGTGATCTTCCAGGATTGCGGTCTGAAGGAGGCTCACAAAATTGTTAAGGACCCCTACCAAGCCATGCAAGCATCTTCCAGCTGCTCCTGTCTGGAAAGAGATGCAGGAGTATCAGAGCCAGCACCACCAGGCTGAGGAACAGCTTCGTCCCATGGGCAGTGAATTTGCTGAATAACTCTCCATAACTCAACTATTTATCTCACAATATTTATTGATTTTTATATATTATATATACTGCATGTAAATCACTTGTGCACTATGTCTACATATGGATTTGCATTGTTTTACACCGAGGACTGAAGAGTGCCATTTCATCCAGTTGGATTCTACAATTGTATGGCAATAATAAATCCGAGCTTGAACTAATTGAGTGCAATGTAGCAGTAACACATTATCAGCATTGTCTCAGAGGAAGATATCTCTTCCACTGCAAATCCTGGGCGTCAACGATGACTTGCTTTAGTTTTGTGGGCTCAAGTGTGGCAACTGAGGGCCATGTGACAACTACAGGGTCAACTACAGGGTCATCTACAGCCCTTGGCAGACTGGACAGGTGGGTTGGCGCTTCAAGAGGAGGTGCGCTCTCCTCATTTGCCGATCTGCTGTCTGTTAGCAGTTTCTGCTTTTATTTCAGATTTGAAACCCGAATTTTGAAGTTTGCTTTACAGTCTTTGAATGGATCTTCATGGCCTGGTTAACTTGTGATGATATTTTTCAATGACCATTGCCTGTCACATCAGCACGTTAAGTTTGCTGAGTATCGAAATGGAGATAATTAATTCTAAAGGCATAGTTCCCTCAGGGTTACCCAAACATTTTCTTTCCACTCACATACCACTTTAAGTAATTCTTGTGCCGTGGGTGCTCTGTGAATAGTTCCTAATTGACTCATTATGTGCATGGTTTCATAACTCCAAAGGAAATGGGTCAATGACAATTTTTCTCAAGCAAAATATTTCAGTAACAATTGGGTCTAGAGCAGTGATTCTCAACCTTCCCTTCCCACTCACATCCCACCTTAAGTTATCCCTCACTAATTAGAGAGCACCAATGGCAAAGGGATTACTTAAGGTGGCATGTGAGTGGAAAAAAATGTTTGGGAAACCCTGCGATTGGAAGGATTTGAAAACTAAGATGAAAATGATTAAAATGGGTTTCTGTTCTAAAAATGTATTTTATTCATAACAGTTGGATTTGTATAATACAGGACTTGTATGTCGCAATTCAAAATCAAAATGAAGGACACAAATTAATTATTTTTTCCAAAAATAAAATATGTTCACAATAAAATGAAGTACAAATGAAAACCATGCATCCTTAGTGTCACATTTTGACATTAATCTAATTTACTCTGTAGCACTATCCCCACTACTGTGACCCCTTGCAGTTACCCCCCCCCCCCCCCCCCATTGATTGAGGGGTATTCCCTCTGGTCTCAGGCCCTCAATGCCAAGTAGCGGAAGGACTCTAGATTTTGGTTCTTCTCCACAAAGCCATTGTATTGGTTGCTCCAAGCCCCAGTACGTCCCTCAGCATGTACTCCTGCAGCCTGGAATCGGCCAATCGGCAGCATTCCCTCACTGAAGGAAGACCATCAGGTTTCAGACAGACCAAAGAGCATCCAGGGGATATGTGCCCTCCTGAGAACAACCCATAACTCAGAGAATTCCGCTACACTGCTGCTGGGGATGAACTGTGATCAGGAACCTTGCATCCTTTCCACACACTTTGCAAATCCGCAGTCTAAAAATAGGTGGGTGACTGTCTCCAGCCCATTGCAGTTGTCTTGAGGGCAACGTGCATTAACGAGGACCCTGCATAGTTAAACACTCTGAATGAGACTTGGTACTAGCTCGCAAAGACATATTTAAGCTTTGAATGGATTCAAGTTTATGGAGAATGGGAAAGGGAGGCCAGCTATGAGAGCAATGGACAGTCTGAAGATAACAGACATGGATGACAGTTCTACCATTTATATTTAGATACATTTTGACTGGTTAAATCTGCTTCTATCTGATGTATAACTGCAAAATGTAGATTGGATTGCCAAGGCAGCAAAACAGCATGATTGAGAGCACACGAGGTCATTTTAACTTGGTCCAGGGAGATAAGAGGACAATTCCTGAGAAATGGCTTAGTGAGTATCAGGAATTTCGCTCCTCACAACATCTGTTAATAAGGAAATGAATGTGAGACAGCACTATGAAAGGTGGACCTGAGAAAATTGCTTGCAGCAATGGGAAAAGTTTTAACGATCACAAAAAGAGAGAATCGATATTAAAATCCACTTACTTTGTGTTCTGAACTGGCCTCAGTAACATTACTTTGCTTATTTAAACTTGAATTGCCCATTTTAGTAACAAGTTTTAAATTGAGTTTGTCCAGTAGAGTTTATGTCTAAAGTGGCTTTGTGACTCTCAAATGCTGCAGAAAATTTAAATGACATGTGTGAACTTGTCAACCATGTTTTCAGCCTCAGATGCAATACAGGCCATCCCTCGGTTACAAACAAGATGTTCCTAAATCTGTCTTTAAGTCAAATTTGTAGGTAAGTCGGAACAGGTACATTTAGCATCAGTTAGTCAAATTTTTGTCTTCGTATATGGAATATTCATGCAAAGAAATAGTATCTGCACAAATATACGATGCATATACTAATTTCTATGCCAGATTAAACAACTGGAGTCAATTTCTTGAAGTAGACATCAGGGAAGGCATTGTGATCCTACATAAAATGGCAGTCGGCGTTCTCCTTCCTCAGGCTGATGAACTGCTGCAGCCACGCGTAATCCGCTCATAAGTGTACGTTGTCTGGAAATTGAACGCTTGTATCCTGGGGACTGCTTGAAATTTTATTCCCATTTATCAAAGATTATTAAAGGAGGTGATACAAAGGCAAGTTCTGACATCAATTCCAACACTGATGTTAAAATAACATGAGAACAATTACAGTTGGAAAATCAAATTGAAGAACTAGCTGAAGTCTACCAAAGTGTTCAGATCTTCAAATTCTGACAAAACTATGGGTGCTGTGGTTAAAATTTGCCTGTGTTTCATTTCTGCTGTGCACTGCTTTGCTTGAAGCCAAAGCATTAATTCTTCTGGACTCCAAAGTGACTGTGGAAAACTGAATAGAACAACATTTAAAAGGAAAGGAAAACAGTAGGTCATAAACTGTTCAAGGAAAGGAGGTGTCCATTTAATCGGCACAATAGAGGCAAACACATCTTGTTTTGGATGATGTTTAGTTCAGAGGGAAATGGCCCTGTATTACAAATTTAAGGGATTACCGTTAATTAGATTGCCTGTGTCTGCAATGGCTGTGCCTGTCCTGGCCATGATACAATATCTTTCGATTTCCAGCCAGTGCATTTGAAATTAGGCGTGAGATTCAGAGGCAAGAGAGGGGTCCCTTCGATTAACGTTGTCACGCACAGTCATCTCCTTGGTAAATAAGATTATGTGGGGCAAGCTTACGAGAGAAAGGCTTTCATTAGTTTGACAGGGATACAATTTTTGTCCTGCCTCTGTTGTACACTTCATATTTAGCAGGATTAGCATTTCTCTAAGGACCCTTCCTTGTACCCATGTAAAATAGACCAAACCCATTCCTTTGTCTTTACTGACACTGAATAAGAATAGTGGGTTGCAGAATGAAATATTTTTATTTTATTTTTTAATTTAGACATAGAGCTCATTAACAGGCCCTTTCAGCCCATGTCCCTATGCCACACAAATACACCCATGTGATCAATAAACCGATACGCTTTTAGAACATGGGAAGAAATTGGAGCACCCAGAGCAAACCCATGTAGGTCATGGGGAGAACGTACAAACTCCTTGCAGACAGCGGCGGATTCGAACCTGGGTCGCTGGCGGGCTAAAGATGTGGTGACATAGCCTGCAGGGTTTTGAGCCCAACACTGTGCTTTCTAGAGAAATGTGTCTTGCTGGGCACTCAACATTTTGTTCATTATGGCACTGAGATGGAATTAAACAGATTTTATGGGGTATGATGGGGTCTCAAAGATGTAATGGTGCAGGCAATTTGCATGGCAATATCCCACAAACCTGGGTAGCTTCCCACCTTATCTTTCATTGGCATCCATGAAGGAACCCAGTGTTGTAGTTGGAGAATCCAGAGAAGAGTCTTGTGCAGGTCTTCAGAAATAAATGGGAGGTCCTCAAAACCTTAATGGTCATAAATGTGGATGGGATCAGGTGAGATTTATTTTAGGTGGATGCAGGAAAAGATTGCTTGTGTTCTGGATGAGATCTTTAAATGTTAACCAGAATGGAGAGCAAATTTTTTTTAGGTGCCGGAACTCACCAAAAATAGCGACAAGGAGGTCTCGCGAGATCCTGGCCTTGTGGTCGCCATCTTGTATAATTGACAGTGAACTGTAGGACGACAGGTCATGGAAGAAAAAGATATGTCCAGAATAGAGAATAGTGCTCAGCGTTGGTGGGGGGGGGGGGGGGAGCTGGTGGTGTGGGTGGGTGTGTGAGTGTGTGTGCGTGTGTGTGTGTGGTCAGTGTCAGTAGTTATCTTATTCACTTCCACAATATGGAGGGTTCATCTTGTTTGCCGCTGCCTTGAGCGGCCCTATGAGGTGCCGGAGCAGTCCTGAAGCGGCCCAATGAGGTGTCGGAGCTGCGCTCTGGTGAGCTCTGGCAGCACTGCACTCCTGATGTTCACTGGAGCCAAATAACTGGAGGATAGTAAATGTTGTCTTCCTTTTCAGGAAAGGCAACTGGGAAGAGCCTGGTAACTTTTGATCTGTTAGCCTATGTTGTCATGAAGATACTGGGAAGAGTTTTTGAGAGAGAGAATAAATGAGTTAAAGGGTGAAACACAATAGTCTGCAAATGTTGTGATAGTAATACAAACATACAGAAGTTCAGTTGCAGTGTCCATAAGAAGTAAAGAAATATTACCAACATTTTGGGCCTGAGATCTTCTTCAAGGTATAAGCAAAGAACAGGAAGGCATCAGAATAAAGACAAGGCTGGTTGAGGGAAGAGTCCAGGCCAACAAAAGGTGTTAATTGGATATGATAAGAGGAGAGGTGAGAATTGATTTAGCTCTGTGAAAGGAAAAGGAAAGAGAGAGAGAAAGTTGGGGGAAGGTGACAGGGGAAAAAGGGGGGTTGTTTAACAGAAGCTGGAGGTGTTGATGTCAATGCCATCCAGTTGAACAGATCCCAGAAGAAAGATGAGGTGTTGTTCATCCATTTTGCAGGTGGTCTAGGTCTGGCAGTGGATGAGATGGACAGTGATAGACAAGTCAGCAAGGGAACGGGTAGGAGAAGTGAAATGGGTTAGGGACAGCCAACATGGCTTTGCAAGAGGAGATTGAGTCTGACCAATTTGAATGAATCCTTTGAAGAGTGTGTCAATGAGGGCAGCAGAGTAGATGTGATTTACATAGACTTCAGTCGTGTTTGATATGGTTCCACATGTGAGACAAACTAAGGGCCATATGATCAAAACTGGATCCAAAACTGGCTCGGCAACAGGAGACAGAGTATCGGCAGAGCGTTATTTTTCTGAATGGATATCTGTAACTATTGTTACTTCACAAAAATCGGTGCTAACACCATTGGTCTTTGTAATATACATGAACAACTTGGATATGGATGTAGGAGGCCAGGTGAGTAAATTCTCAGGTGACACTTGGATTGGCAGATTGATTGATGGTGTGGAAGGTCTCACAGAGGATTAGCAATGTGCTGGTCAAATGAACCAAAAAAATGAAGATGAAGTTCATCAGACAAATATGAGGTCATGTTCAGGGAGCTCAAATGAGCCGGAGATAAATGACATGAATGTCAGGGGTATGGAGGAACAGAGAGACCTTTGAAGGTTCATAGCTCCTTGAAGGTGGCAAGACAATTACCGTATATACTCATTAATAGTCGAGTTTTGGGGACCAATATTTCTGGTCAAAATTTGGGGGGTGGGGATGTTCTACTTTTAACCAGAGTACCTGTGTTGTTCAAGGAATCAGGAGCTTAGATGGCTGGGACCAGGAGGTAAGCCTGTGTTCGGGCCATCGGGAGCTCAGATGGGCAGTAGGCCAGGGTGTGGATCTGTGGTTGGGGCATCAGGAACTTAGATAGGTGGGCATCCAGAGGAAGCACAGTTGGGGCTCTGGGAGCTTGGATGGTTGGGCAGCTAGGGCGTCTGGAGCTTCGGTGGGCGGGCAGCTGGGACGAGGATTCGTGGTCAGGTCATTGGGAGCTCAGATGGGCGGGAGGCTAGAGCAAAGATGGACAGGCAGTCAGGGCCAAAAATGGGGGGGGGGGGCGGGGGGTGGGGTGGGGAAGAGGTGTTGACTATTACATGAGTACATCTAGTAGATAATGCGGTTAGAAAATTATTTGAGATCTTGGCTCTCATTAGTCAGAGTGCTGTACACAAAAAGAGGGAATTTATATTCCAAATCATAAAACCTTGATCAGGCCAAAAGCTGGAGTACTGCAAGCAGCTCTGGACTCTGCTGTAGAAAAGGGTATGACAGCACTGGAGAGGATGCAGAAGAGATTCAGCATGGTGTTGCTAGGAATACAGCAGTTCAGTTCTGAGGAGACATTGGTGAACAAATCAGTTTGTTCATCCTAGAACAGGGGAGGCGAAGAAAGGACATAAAATTATAAGGGGCATAAATAAGGTGCAGTCCAACCTTATCCTCATGGCAAATTCCTACTGACGAGCAAATTCTTGTTCACCAGCTGAATGGTCTGAAACTACAAGGCATTGAATTATTCCTGTTCAGTTCAAATCACCTGAGTGATTAGTTTTGTCTAGTCTCTAAATGAATCATGCATCCACTAGGTTATTGATCCTAAAATCATTATCAATGTCTTTGTTTGTAGAGAAGGTTTTGTGGAAAATTGACAGATTACAATCTTCTCCCACCAAGTCAGTTTTCTAAAATTCTCGTTCATAATCATGCATCAGTTTTGCATGCCTTCTTCAGTCAACAGGTTCCTTCTGGAACAGAGTGTTGAACTCCAACACAGAGAGGTCACCCAATTTACGTTTAGTTTCTCCAATATTAGGAACACCAAATATAGTACAGTAGATGGGAAGAAGTGCATGTGAATCACTGCTTCACATGGAAAGACTGGGTCTGTGGATGGTGGGAAAGGAAGAGGTGAAGGAACAAATGTTGCATTGCCAGCAATTGTCAGGAGTGCCATAAGACAGGTAGATGGTGGAAACAGAAGAGCCAACCAGGGAGACACATCAGATCCATTCTCATAAAATGTCCCATACAACCAAAGATTATCATCTTTGTTTTTGCAATAATTTGCCAGGGTTTCTGATGGTATGACATCAAGAACCCTGGCGAATTTCTACAGATGTGTGGTGGAAAGTGTGCTGACTGGCAGCATCACGCTCTGGTAATGAGGACACCAATATACCACTGAGTATAAAGCCCTGCAAAAGGTAGTGGACACAGCCCAGGATATCATAGGCAAAATCCTCCCCGCCATTGAGGGAATGCTGCCATCAGAGAGCATCAGGAATCAACAAGGATCCACCCTACCCGGCACATGCTCTGTTCTCACTGCTGCCATCAGAAAAGACCGCACCACCAGGTTCAGGAACAGCTGCTACCCCTCCAACAACAGACTCCTCAACAACAAACTCAATCAGGGACTCGTTTAAGGACTCTTATGCTTGCACTTTATTAAACTTTTTTCTCTCTTTATATTGCACAGTCAGCTTGTTCACATTTTTTATTTATTTACATGTGACCATTGAGTCAGTTATTTTTTGCACTGCCAGTAAATGGTAATTCTGCCTCGCCCACAGGAAAAAGAATCTCAGAGTCGTATGTGATGTCATACACGTAGTCTGACAATAAATCTGAAATCTGAATTGACCGGGCAATACCATTCAATTAACCTTTCTACTTATTTCCTGTACCTAAACACCAACTCTTTACATAACATGGTTGTATATAGTAGGGGAATTAGGGGATAAAAGGCAGGGAGGTGGAAATAAGCCTATCATCAGATCAGCCATGATCTCATTGAATGGCAGAGCAGGCTTGATGGGCTGAATGGCCTACTCCTGCTCCTCTTTCTTACGTTCGTATCATGCACCAAACAGTGCAGACTCTGCATCTCAGAGTTCACCAACAACTCACCATTTAGATGATACATTTCTTCAGTTTCCAAGCAAAAAAATGGACAGTTTTGTCCATCATATTTCATTTAAAGAATCCAGATTTACTGATGCGTGCTGTATACAGTGAAAATATTTATTTTGTTTACCATTCAAAGGTTGGCAAAGAATCACCACACTCCGGTGTCACTTGTGCAAAAAAAAGAGAATAAAAAGTCCCTTTGGAGATAGCAAGTGGTTGAGGATCGAGACATGTCCACCACTTGGAAGCAGGCCCTTTAACCCATCGAGCCTACGTCAACCATCAATCAACCATTGATGCTAATCCTCCATTATTCTCATTTAAAAAATAATTCCTGCCCTCCCATTCCAGCACATTTGGTGTACTGGTTAGTGCAACGCCTTTACAGTGCCAGCGATTGGGACCAGACTGGGGTTCAAATCCCACACTGTCTGTAAGGAGCTTGAATATTCTCCCCTTGTCTGCAGGGGTTTCCTCTCAAAGTTCAAAAATGTACCAAGGGTGTAGGTTAATTGGTGGTAAATTGGGCGGAATGGACTCATTGGCCAAAATGTCTAAATAAAAAAAATTCACAGCATATTGTACCACTCACCAATGCTCTCGGGGAGATTTCCAATCGGCAAAAAAACCTCGCAACTTGCATACCTTTGGGATGTGGGAGAAAACTGGACCATCAGGAGGAAATTTCTACCTTGTAACCATACATTTTACTGTCATCCATGTGCCTAAGAAACACCCCTAATATTTTGGCCTACTTCACCATCCCTGGCAAGGCATTCCATGCACCCACAACTCTCTGTGTAAAAAAAAACTTACCCCTTATGTTTCCCCTAAACTTTCCTCCCTTCACTTTTTACAGATGTTTCCTGGTGTTTGTGACTTCCACCCTGGAAGAAAAAGCACTGGCTGCTTACCATATCCATGCCTCTCATGAGCTATTAAGTCTCCTCTCATCCTTCTTTGCTCCAAAGAGAAAAGTCCCAGCTCTGCTAACCATGTCTCATAAGACCTATTTTCCAATCCAGGCAGCAGCCTCGTAAATCTTCTCTGCACTCTCTCCATAGCTTCCATATCCTTCCTATAATAAGATGAACATAGTACTCGAAGTGTGGTCTCACCATAGATTTGTAAAGTTGTAACATGACCTCTCGACTCTTGAACTCAATCCCCTTATTAATGAAGCCCACCATCACAGAGTCCTATCAACCTACGTGACAATCTTGAGAGAGATTTGGACCACATATTTGTAACAAACAGATAATGCAATTCAAAAAAGAAATGACAGATGCTGAAAATTTTAAATAAAATTCCAGAAACACTCAGCTAGTCAGATAGCATTTGTGGAAAGAGAACCAGAGTTAATGTTTCAGATGCAAGACCCTTTGCTTTGTTTTTGCAGAAAATACTGTGGCTGTTATAATTGTGAGATGCATATTGGCTAGTATAATAGCAATAATATCTTTGACTTTCAAAATGGTGGCCTAGGACCTTTCCTATTTAACCCAGAGTGCAGAAAGTACCTTGTTTGCTCGCTTCACCCTCAAGAGTTTGCACTTCAACCTCTGCATTGCAGGTGTTAGCCAAGAATTTTGACCCCATGTTTCTAAAATTGAACAAACACAAACTCAAAAGCAAAAGAGCAAATCACAGAACAGCTAAAGATTCAGGAATACCTAAACTCAATGCTATAATTGCTAATAATGGACAGGTATCACACAATTATGTTTACTACAATCATATCAGGTGTAATTTTCACAATGTGTTTATTGTTGGCAAATTTACCATATATGTTCGATTACCAGTGTCCATTGATGATGTGTGGCAAATTGTTTCTGAGAGTGTTGGAAATATTCTTAATGTAGATCAGTGGCCGTCTCTACATTAGAGAGCGTGGATGCAGACTGGCAGGTCACTTCGCTGAGCACATTCGCTCTGTCTGCATCAATGACAGGGATATCCATTTCAATTCTGCGCCCCTCTCCCATGTACATTCATGTACTGTTCTACCCATAAATTGGAGGAACAATACTTAATTTTCTCTCTGGGCCCTCTCCAACTGAATGGCATTAACATTGACTTCTCCAGTTTCTGCCAGCCTCCCTCCCTTTCCATTCCCTCTTTCCTCCAGCGGTCTACTTCCTTCTCTTTCCGTTCACAGAATGTTTGCTGCTGTGCCCTCCCTCCCTTATCCGCCGATGAACTCCTGCCTGTGGGCCTATGTGCCTCTCCCCCCACCATTTTGTTCAGGTGCCTGCCTACATTTTGTGATACCTTGATGAAGGGCTCAAGCCCAAAACATTGGTTATGTATTTTTAACTTTGCTATATAAAGTCCACTGCTAAGTTTCTCTAGCGTTGCATTTTTATTTTTTTTCTTAAAGCCATACTGGGATTTTAAAAATCCAGTATTTAGATAAAGTGGGAATGATGTGCAGTTCAGACAGTTGGAAATCCTTCCCACTGTCAGAAGTGTCCAAGACCAAAAGATAGGAGGAGCAAGAGACATCAAAGGAAAAATGTTTAATTCCACAGGCTGGTGGAATACATTGCCCACGAAGTTGGCACTTTCACAGCGCTTGAGAAGCATTTGGATGAGTACTTGAATTGTGGAGTCTGGTTGGCAAATGGGATTGGGATAAATCAGTTGGCATGGACACAACGGGCCAAAAGACCTGTTTTTTTTTTGTGCTGAATGATACACTGATGGAAGCAAAGTGGTAGAGTTCACCACCTTCATTTGTATTTGGAATTTGCCCCAAGCCAAGGTACATCATCAGGCTGAAGTCTTAAAATAGATTTGTGCTTATTCGATGGACGTGTTTTTTTTCCCTCAGATGCAAGCCACTGTCAAAAAAAAGTTGAGGGAATTGTTTTAAATGTTCATTAGCAAATAAAAGAAACTGATTAAAAATAACACAAAAACATGAAAAATAAAGGACTGCAAGGGATTTGCAGGATTTGAAAAAATATAAGGAGGCCGCCTATCTTGGTTGGTTCGCCGGATGTCTGCAAGGCTTATTGTGATGGCAATAGAGTGGCAGGATGAATTAATCAAGAGCTCATTCTTGAAAATAGACCTGTGTTGTCTGTGAGAAATTGAGATTTAATTATCACAACAGACATTCTGTATTTACCAAACATAATTCATTCAATTGGAGTTTTTAAAGTGAGGATAATATGAAGAAAAAATAATGACAACTTATGTGATGTGGAACATTAATTATCAAAAGCAATAAATCTAAACGTGAATAGTTTTATAACATTGAAGTCATCTCTTTTATTAGCCCTTATCAGATTTTAATTCAAAGACCTTAAAAAATCAAACAATATCACACATTTGTAAAAGCATCCTATTCCTTCTCAGATGTTCAATGCAACTTAGGTTAATTTGCAAGTTATAAGGCTTTTCTTTGTAATAGAGCTATGAATAAAGATTACTGCTTATTTATTCCATGGTCATTAGAGACAATCTCACTGTCCTCCACTGATAATTCATGACAGTGAAATTAAAATGATTAATCACTCCCAGGGCTATGCCACTTAAGACTGCACCTCCCATACCATGTCTAGGAATGTTTTAAAATGTTTCTGGAAGATCTTTAACAGCACCACCACTATATACCAAATAAAAGAAGGTTAAATGATTTATTCTCAACATTTAAGTTTCAGCTGTATGTAGAGCACCTGATGTGAAGGATCAAGGGGGAACCTTCATCACTGCTTCCATTGATTACAGTGGACAACAATTTGCTTCCTAAAAGAAAATTGGGCTTTATGATAGACAACTTCAAGATGTCACGAAGATCATTCAGATTTGTTGTTTCACGTAGGAAGTTGGAGAATTTTTTTAAAAATTTAGCATGTTTAATCGCATAATGACGCTGACACGTTGCGTTAGTTCAACTGACCTAAAAATGTTTTGCCGTTGAATTTTATTTGTACTCAGCATCTGATGCCTCTCATGTCAGCGTCCAACAACAGTTGGCCAGTATTGATGGATTCCTGTTGCCCTAATACTGCTTTTCCATGGTCACAATGTCCTGGTGAAACCTTTCACTGAGTTTGAAACTGACTGCAATACGATCAGCAGGGGAGAAATCCAAGTGAAACTTCATGTTTGATTACACTTAAAATACGACAGTAAATTTAAAAAAAAGGTTTTATGTAAAAAACACTACGATTAAAAAAAATTTAAGTGATTTTCATGATCAGCATGTATCCATAAAATACACCCAAAAGTGTTTTTGAAGCAAAATTCATTGTCCAGTGTTACAGGAATGGCAAGAGCACAGCCAGCTCCCTCCTCCCACCTCAACCCCTTCCTCCCCACCCCAGAACCTCTCCAACTTGTTCCATCATTCAGTTACACGGCTGGTGAGATCCACATTGTTTACCCATCTTGATTTCAAGAATGCACTTGCCTAACAAAAATCTCATCCATCGACCTCAGTTGTAAAATTTTCAGTCTGTCTTTGGAAAGGACAGGGCTTCAGATATAGTTAAAAAAAATACATCCTGATGTCACCCCTGAATGGCCTGACTCAAATGTTATCATTACGCTCCCTTGTTTTATACTCATCCCACTGGAGAAAATCATTTTACTGCAGTTATCCTAATGACTGATTTGGTTAAAGACACAATGCTAGAGAAATTCACATGGTCAAACAGCTTATTTTATGTAGAAAAGATAAAGATTCACAACCAAAATGTAGGCAGGCGCCTGAATAAAATGGTTGGGGATCGGGCGGGCGATATAGGGGGAGGAAACATGATCATGAAGCTTGAGAACAGCAGGGATTACATCTGGGGAGCGCTGAGTGAGATTGCCACGGAACTCTCTTCGGAGAGAGGAGGAGAACTTCTTCAGGGTTGACAAGGAGTAAAACACAAAAGTCTGCAGAAACCATAAATAAAGTAGAAACACAATGCTGGAGAAACAGTGTACTTTATGTAGCTAAGAGAAAGGTGTATAGCCAATCTTTCAGACCTGAGTCCTTCCATCAAGGTATGAGCAAATTGTAGGCAGGCATCTAACCTGCAGATGCTGGAATCTTGAACAAATAACAAGCAGCGGGTTTATCTGGAGCAGCTTCATTTTAGGAACTCACTCAGAGAATTAGTCAGTTTGCTGACCATTACTGTTGTTCTCGCACCAACCCTCTTTTTAATCTTCTTCAGCATGATGCTGAACCAAGCCATGAAAGACCCCAACAATGAAGACGCTGTTTACATCCGGTACCGCACGGATGGCAGTCTCTTCAATCTGAGGCGCCTGCAAGCTCACACCAAGACACAAGAGAAACTTGTCCATGAACTACTCTTTGCAGACGATGCCGCTTTAGTTGCCCATTCAGAGCCAGCTCTTCAGCGCTTGACGTCCTGCTTTGCGGAAACTGCCAAAATGTTTGGCCTGGAAGTCAGCCTGAAGAAAACTGAGGTCCTCCATCAGCCAGCTCCCCACCATGACTACCAGCCCCCCCACATCTCCATCGGGCACACAAAACTCAAAACGGTCAACCAGTTTACCTATCTCGGCTGCACCATTTTATCAGATGCAAGGATCGACAATGAGATAGACAACAGACTCGCCAAGGCAAATAGCGCCTTTGGAAGACTACACAAAAGAGTCTGGAAAAACAACCAACTGAAAAACCTCACAAAGATAAGCGTATACAGAGCCGTTGTCATACCCACACTCCTGTTCGGCTCCGAATCATGGGTCCTCTACCGGCACCACCTACGGCTCCTAGAACGCTTCCACCAGCGTTGTCTCCGCTCCATCCTCAACATCCATTGGAGCGCTTACACCCCTAACGTCGAAGTACTCGAGATGGCAGAGGTCGACAGCATCGAGTCCACGCTGCTGAAGATCCAGCTGTGCTGGATGGGTCACGTCTCCAGAATGGAGGACCATCGCCTTCCCAAGATCGTGTTATATGGCGAGCTCTCCACTGGCCACCGTGACAGAGGTGCACCAAAGAAAAGGTACAAGGACTGCCTAAAGAAATCTCTTGGTGCCTGCCACATTGACCACCGCCAGTGGGCTGATAACGCCTCAAACCGTGCATCTTGGCGCCTCACAGTTTGGCGGGCAGCAACCTCCTTTGAAGAAGACCGCAGAGCCCACCTCACTGACAAAAGGCAAAGGAGGAAAAACCCAACACCCAACCCCAACCAACCAATTTTCCCTTGCAACCGCTGCAATCGTGTCTGCCTGTCCCGCATCGGACTTGTCAGTCACAAACGAGCCTGCAGCTGACGTGGACTTTTTACCCCCTCCATAAATCTTCGTCCGCGAAGCCAAGCCAAAGAAAAGACTGTTGTACCATATATTAAGCTGAAGCAAATAGATATTACATTATCCCTCCAAGCCTTTACCATCCCTGATAGGGGGGCATGGTTTTCGAAGCAGTTAACTGTTACAGTTCCAGCAACCGGGAATAGGTTTTGAATCCCATGCTTTCAGTAAGGAGTTTGCCCTGGGGTCATTTGTGTTTCTGTCATCCCACTGGCAGCAATAGATAAAACAAAAACACAATGTCAGAATTTCACAGCACAGATTAAATCTCAGAAGGTAAACTTGCAAGCCAATCTACTCTTTCCCAATAGACAGCAAGAGAGAGAAAGAAAGAATGAAGAGATGCAACATGCAATCTCCAGTGCTCTGCTGCTTTAAACCTCTAATTGGTCATTTATGACTCACTATCTTACTTTATAATTTTACTCCAATGTAATTAAATTGTCCAACTTGTATCTTTTGCAAATTATTCCTTTTTTTAAAAAAACCTTTGTTTTTCTTTTAATACCAATCATTTATAGCATCTGGCAACGCAGTTTGGTTGGGGGGTTTGAGTTTTTCTCCTTTACCATTTTCTTCTTCCTTTTAAAATATATAAGAATTTAAAAACCTCTAATTAAAGAACAGTTCTAAGTCCAAAGTCTGAAATACACTAAGAAACTATCTCCGTCTGAGGGAACTCTAGTGGTCTCGCGAGAAAGAATATTATTTCACTTCACCAGGTCAACTTGATAAAACATGGATTATTTCAGTCTTTGGAGGCTCATTTATGTTCAAGTGAGTTAAGAAACAAATGAGAAAAGTCATATCTGATTACTTCCATGGATTATCACGGAAAGCGCTCCACTAGCAATGGAACAATAGTCAATGGGTTCGGTCTGATCTCCATCCAAACAGCTGGTACCTTTCATTATAATGACTGGGATTAAATTGTTGGATGTAATTGCATCTAAACTGGCCGATTCATTGCAGATACAAAAGGAAATTGTGTTTCCACCATTGCTCATCACAGCCCCTCCTGCAGCAATGGCTAGAGACCATCAAGCAGTCACCATGCTCTCAGTTAACTGACACTTACACCTTCATCACTTCCAAAGTTTAGCATTTGAGATGAGCTTAAGAGAGACATGTCCAAACTGGTCACTGATGGGAACGTTGGTGGACTTTGGAATGGGAAAGTGGTATAGAAGAATTTTGCCAAATATCTCGAGCATCCGTTCAAGGTAAGAAATCCCCAGGAAATTCTTTTCACAGAGTTATTGATGCACATCAGATAAGGTCGGACCCTATCAAGTTCCTGGTGTTCCTCATATTTTACAACTGGCGACTCCAATAGATTTAAAAATGCAGCAGAAATTTTCAAGGGAAGTGGGATCAACCGATTCAGGGCTGAAGGACAACTGTATTCTGAGAATTGGACAAGGTGACTCCCCCCTCGCTTTCATTGTTTTATTATTAATTCAGATGAGGTAGTTCACCCACTATTCTCATGCCTCTTCTTCTCCATTGGCCAAGATTTGGTGACACTCACTTTAACAACCATGATTCCAAATTTTTCCAAAGTTCCTACCTTTCCCATCTCCTCCGAGCTTGAGATCTGCTCCTTCAAATCTGGCCTCTTTCATCCCCATGTTGCTCCAGAATTGGTTAACATCCTATCATCTGCAAAACTCAACAAATTTCTGGTGAGACCACACTTGGAGTATTGTGTTCAGTTCTGGTCACTTCATTAGAGGAAGGATATTGAAACTATGGAAGGAATGCAGAGATTTATCAGAAAGTTGCCTGCCTGGAATGGAAAATAAGTTTTATGAGGCAAGGTTAATAAAACTAGGAATTTTTTCTTTGTAGCATAGAAGGATAAGAGGAGACTTAATAAAGGTCTACATGATGATGAGAGGCATAGACAGGGTGGACAGCCAGCACTTTTTTTTCTCAGGATAGGAATAATAAACACCAGAGGACATATGTGCAAGGTGAAGGGAGGGACTTTTAGAGAAGACATCAGGGGTAAGTTTTTTTTTTACACAGAACATTGTGGATACCTGGAATGCCTTGCCAGGGATCGTGGTGGAGACTGAAACATTGGAGGCATTTAAGACACTCTGAGACAGGCATGTGGATGGAAGAAAAAATAGAGGGTCTCAGTGGCTGTAGAACACAAAGGTGACGGGCTGTTGGAGACTGGCTTGAAAGTGGTTGAATGAGTACCAAGTATGGAATCTGATGTGAGAGGGTGCCGAGAGAGTTGGAGTCTTCCTGATTGCGTCAGAGGTGTGCATCAGGAGCTCAGGTTGCTGAAAGCTGTGTGGCTGCGGAGGTACATTTTCTGATTTATTACATGACAATAAAATAATCTTGAATCTGCATAAACCGATCAATGCCCAATGTGACTAATATCAGCTGAATCTACTGCCACCGTTATGTGATCCAGAACCTTTGGAATTTTGATCCTGTATAGATGAAGGAATAATGATAGATATCCACCTCAGGATGGTGTGTGATTTGGAAGGGAATCTACTGACTATACTGTTCGCATATAGGTCTTGGATTTAGAAGGTGTCATTAGAATATGCCAGGTGAATGAAGTGTGCTGCACTTTATTAATGCAGCACATCAGAGCTGTGATGTGAAGGTCATGGAGAGAATAAATGTTCATGGTGGTGAAGGGAGCATCAATCAATCAATCAATCCTTTGCTTGGCACTAAAAGTCCTGAGTATCACTGGACTGCACTCATCCTAAGCCACTTTCAGGTGGCCACAATACCCGACTGTAAAGCCACACATTGTACTCTTGTGAGGCTGTTGGGTGGCCATCTGAAGCTGGACCACCCAGCCAGGAGGTTTACCTACCTAACCCTTCTCCTGTAGGTATAATATCCTGCTCGGAGAATCCCCCGTTGCAGCTGAAAGCAGCAGGATCAGGGGGCAGGCTGATGACGTCACGGTGACGTCGTCAGCCATCAACTCTGGCCTGTATTATACTGAAGTGAACCCAAGAGACACGTGAGGTTGGGGCGAGATCCAAAGCCTAGTGCCTCTGTCCAACTATTCATTTGCTCTCAGGTCTCCCACTGAGCTCTTGTCGAGCCATGAAATTAATTCATTCGCCACCACATACAATTGCAGGGATTCGTGGCAACTGCTCTGTTTACCAGTTCACCCCAGCAGGAGCACCTTATCTCTTCTTGGCAATTACCTAATGAATAACAGCTTTCCCTGTCAGCTCCTCGTCAGAGTTTGAGCCTGAAACACTCTTGGCATCGAAAGCAAGGTCAATATTCTGAATGGAAGCACAACTTTGGCAATGTGGAAAGCAACACCTATTCCCGACAGAGTGAATTGATCCGAGGAGGGTTGAGGGGGGAACATTACCCCAGTGGGGCCTCAAACACAGAGCATGGTCGAGGCAGAAACCATTGCCATTGTTCGAAAGGACGAGCTCTTGTGGTACTATAACCTCGGGAGCGACTGGGAACTGGGTTTAGTCGGTTCTTGTGGACCAGCATAAACAGAATGGACTGAATGGGCCCTTCTAAGGCACAGTGGTTCCATGAGCTGACATCACTTGGCTCATTAGGTAAATGATCACTGTAACCTTAAAGTTAAAGGGGGTGGGGAGAATGAGCCACAAAACTGTGTATAAAGGTAATCGGCAAATAAACACGCACTTTTAAATACTACAAAATTGTACAGGTACTTCTGCAGAGTTATAGATGGGAGAGACAGACGAAGGTCTGCTAGTTTGGCCATTCATTGCTCATGGTCATTGCTAAGAGTTGAAACAAATCATAAACATTTCTCCAAGTGAATGGAATCCTGAGCTGGGACTGTGACTTTTATTCTGACCTTATAAACTTCGACATCTACAATGTTCTGCATTCACGATTCTCGGGTGAATTGTTAAATTGTTAACAAATCAATCACAAATTCTTGCAAGCGAATTAGATGTGAGGTGGTGCCCTGACCAGTCTCATGGCGAGTTCAATAGAGAAATACACTTGGAAAATATGGTAAACCCACAGACTAATAAGGGGCACGGAGGGAGTGCGAAAGAATGCATTTCTTTGTAATATGCAAATACAGTAATGATTTATCATCCAAACGCGAAAAACAAACTCATAGCTTCAGATGCACATTTTAAATATTCAAGATGATTTGTGTATATGGGCGCACGAAGTTCAGCAGAAGAGCACTCTTTCTCAGTGAGGAGTCTGGGGTAAAATAGAAATGGAAAAAATACTAGTCAAATCTTATTTGCATACTCGTGGGTAACTTGTCACAAACAATTCAGCAATGGCTTGTTTCTGAATATATTGCAAAGGACAGAACAGCAGGTGCAGAGATTTAAGCCAGTTGAGTCTGTAGCTCTCAGGTCAAGACACAACGCTGCTCCAGGACTTCTGTCTTACCGTCTGTGGTCTTTACACTATGATGATCTCTCCTTTTTGTGAGCTCGCACTGGCTACGATTTTGTCTCTAGCCTCTCACCCATCCCTTTTAGGAGATGGCTTCAGAAGGCTTCTCATCATTGAGCGCTGCAAATGACGTCAAGGCTGTGTGGGCGGGACTAGGCCTCAGTCCCGAGGAGCCGGCGTTCGCTCGGACACTGCTATCCATCAGCTGGCACTTCAAGTGACAGAAAGGCATCCTCTCCGCGGCCACCTGAACGTGCCAGCTGCACTCCCCCAGCCGCGACTGCCGGCGCATGATTTACCGTTTGACACCTGAAAATGCTTCTAGTGAATGACATGATGAAAGACTTTTGCATGACCCATGATGAAGCATTTGCTGCTGGACACCCATCATCTCTTGTGGCCATTGCCTGTATGTGGTTGGCCCAGGTGAGTTCCGGTTCAATAATAATCCCCAGGATATTAATGATGGGGGCCCCAGCAATGGTAATGAGTTAATTGTCATGGATAGATGTCAAGTACTCCCTTATAGGACCTTGTCATTATGTGGTGCTTTTCCAATGCAAGTGTTATTTGTCATTTATCAGGCCAGGCCTGAATGCTGTCTGGGTCTTGCAGGAGGATATATGAGCATCAATGAGTAACTTATTAGCAGTAAGTGCCATTGATGACAGCTTCCATCAATCCTCTGAAGACTATGAGTCGACTGATTGAGCAATTTGATTTGTCCTGATCTGTTTTGCAGACAGGACTATCAGAGATATTTAAAAATAGGATCTCAACAGCAGTGAGCTCAAGGTGATTATCAGGGTATTTCAAAGCTGGACTGTCTGAGGCCTACTTCACACTTGAAGCCTACTCCTCTTCACAGGACTCCTGCCATGCATGGATCATGGGGTCTGCTGATCTGGCCTTTCTCACCCATGGACAATGAGCACTGTTCCCTCCAAATTTTAGTAGTCAGTGTGCGCAAAAATCTTATGTAGTGCAAATTGTTTTCCTGTGGCAAAAGTATGTGTGCATTGAATGCTTGTGCAAATATAAATTTGAAATTATTTCAAGATACTTTTGACACAGTCTCTCTCTCATGGCGAATCAAACTGTATTGACATGTTTTTATACAAGTATGATTGCATTCTATGAAGCAACGTATTTAGTTAAGATTTTATTCTGAAATATTTTGTTCAGTTTGCTGCTCCATTAAATAAACATCAATGAGTATTTCATATTTTTATGTGATCCAATGTCTAAATAAATAATAATAAAACCTATCAATTCACAGATTATTATTATGAAAGTTGCTGGAAATGGTTAAATCAAAACTCATTCAATTACAAAGCTTGCTGACAAACTAGCCTGATACTTAATGTGAAAATCTTCACACAGAGCAGTTTATGTTAGTTACAAAATATTTGACACTAAGTCACTAAGTTATTTTTTTCCTCTCTCCTGTCTTCGGCACTTACCCATTCTTTGTAAACTCTATCCAGACTAATAGAATTTCCATCCAATTGATAGCTTTTGATTCTCATTAACATATGACATTCACATATCGGTTTCTCAACTTGTTTTTCAGTTGATTCATTGGGCTAAAACCTCACACACAGACCGTACTAGACACAAGAAAGGTCCCCCACAAAGTCCCTCAACTTTGCAAGGTCGTAAAACTGTTCATTTTGAAGTGCAATTGCCATCATGAGGTATTTGAAAAACCGACTAACTATTTACCGGAAACCATGAGCAAAGAGGTTATTTTTATTAAGTATAATTATTAATTACTAATTATTTTAGGATACTAACCTTTGGTGCACACATCAGTTTCCTTTGAGCGCTGGTTGAACAGCTTAAAGGGAACAGTGCCAGTGAACCTGACCAGGACAGGCCCACCCATCAGGTAGTCAGTGTTAGTAAAGGTAAGTGTGTATGGTTATAATGTAGAGAACAAGTTCAGATGGTCAAAATAGTGATTACACCGATCACTGTTTAACCACAAAACAGGAGGGGGGGGGGGGGGGTGGGGGGAATTAGCAACAGGGATTGCCACACAAACAAAAAGATCGTGCACAGTTCAGACGCAGCTCAAAAATCAATGCTCGCTGCAACTAACAGATTGCTATCACTCGCAGTTCCAACAGATTGTTCCTACTCACAGTTCCCATGGTTAAATACGCAGATGAAACAAACAGTACTTGTTGCCCTCACTAACTAGTGGGCACGGTATCCCACTTTCAGCACCTAATAGCCTGAATATGCCTGGGATTGTCTGATCTCGGAAGCTAAGCTGGTCAGTATTCGAAGGGGAGATTGCCTAGGAACACCAGGTGCTGTAGGTTTCCATGAGGGACACTGGACAAAGTGGAAACTCTGTCTGCCTTACGGTCGACGAAAGTTAAAGAATTTCATGTATGTTACATTCTAAATGTAGTATTACATGACAATAATGGAACCTTTACCTTTACTTAATTACAGAACCTAAGCATAAAGCACAACAGTCCTTTCTTGGTTTGCAGCTCCTTAGCATCACCAGCCCCCTTTTATCAGTATACGCCATACAATCGACTTTCCAGCTCTCCCAGGGCTCACAACCTGGAGTGAAGTTAGGGTTCGTTCTCAGGGGAAAAATGAATGAGAGCTTTGTACTGCAGCTGGCTGGAGGGGCCGGCTCGTGTATGCATAAAAGAGGTAAGATGTTCTAGAGACCTAATCGTAAAATGTGCCCTCACCTCTGGGCAGGCTAACTTTCAGTGACATGAGAATAACTTTTGACCTGCCTGGTCAGATGACCCCAGGACCAAGCACAAGGATTATCCTTTGTTCAGAGAAGTTTTCTGTCAGACCTATTCGATAATCCTCCAGATAATACAGGTTGATAGAGAATTAGAAAGGCAGTGATTGAAGGACATAGAATTGTGTTGGGATACATGGATTGAAAGATATCCATTGATGTAAGATGGGCTATTTCTCCTCTCCAGGACAGTCTTGACCCAAAATGTTCACTGTTCCTTTTCCCTCACACTGGAGCTCTTTGTGCCCTCCCACACATATCCATGCCTTTGGACCTGTGCTCCTCCCCCTGCCCCTTCCCCCACCATTTTATTCAAGAACCTGCCTGATTTTTGCTCAAATCCTGACAAAGGGCTTCAACACGAAACATTGGTGAAGTATCTTTGCTTGCATAAAAAACGTTGCAAGACTTGCTGAGTTTCTCCAGCACTTTGGGCTATTTCCTTCCTACTGCGGATTGTACTTTTGTTCCTGATTCACTTCTTGTGTATAATTTTCAGATATCAATGAGCAAACTGAAGGGAAGAATTGGCTTCCTGTTCCCGTTCCTAACACTCACACCTCACTGGCCCTTCCTGATGGGATCTCTCTCCATCCCTTTGATTCTGATCCCTCAACCACTGGTGTTTCCCTTCATGTCTTTCATAAGATGTTGACCAACACTCTCTTCGACAGTAACATGAAATAGTCTCCGTCCTATCACAGACATTTCCCCAATTCTCTCCACCCTCTGTCCCTCTCTGTAACTTGAGAAACAATTGTTTTCTCACTCTTAAAGATATTTTCAACTTTGACTCTCTCTCTCCACTGTTGCTCTTTGATTTGCTGTTTTTAACATTTATTTCATACTTACAGTATTTGAAGATTATTTTGTATCGTAAAACCCCTGGTATCCAGCACCTATAGGGGTTGTATTTTCTGGTTGCTTGAGACTCACTCTTATAGTGGGCGTAGTGGTTAGCATAAGCCTTTACAGCGCCAGCGATTGGGACTTGAATTCAAATCTCGCCACAGACTGTAAGGAGTTTGTACATTTTTCCTGTGTCTGCATGGGTTTTCCCCGTGGTTCCGGTTTCTTCCCATTAGAAACTTATCCGGGGGTGGGGGGGGTAGTGTAGGTTAATTGGGTGTAAATTGGATTACACGGACACGTGGGGTAAAATGTAAAATGGCTGTAACCGCAATGTATGTCTAAAGTTTAAAAAAAATTAAAACTTACAATGCTTAATTAATACTCCTGCATTAAGAATGAAAACAATAAAACAAAATTACTATTCTGTACTGACACTGATCAAACTTCACTTGCACAAATATATTTTCCTTAACGTATTTCACTTTATTTCAATCACATTGTTTGAAAACATTTATAAATCGCTGCATCTGCAGGTTCCTCCCACTCCACAGAGCCGCCCAAAAGATAAACAACAACATTGCAGATTATTAACCCCCCCCCCGCCTTCCCTCTAAGTTTACAGGTAAAGCCTCTGACCGAGGAAACTCTTACTAAGCAGGGATAGGGAGACACTTGAAGAGAGTCACCCCAACGGTGAGCGGCATCAATCAGCTCTTCACCATTGCTGTTTCATACAACTTCATTCAAACAGCTGCTACGAGCAAAGCCCGACCAAGGCACTCTGCTGGCTGAATATTTGCTCCCATTGTCACCCATTGTTATTTATTTTAATTTTTAAAATTTATTTATCTCAATTTTTGGGTGGCTGGTTTGCTAGAGGCTGCCAGTTGTTTCATTCTGGACACCAGGGATTTTTATTGTACATTTAAGGTAAGATTCGCTGTTAACTCATTTTTAAATAAACACTTTAAAAGTTTTGACTCAAAGCGTCAGTCATTTAAGAATAAAATTTCCTTCTAATTGACTATTTGTTGAGGATGTGTCAACTTCTTGCTGTCAAAATGGCAGATGAGAGAAGGACAAAGAGAAGATGCTTATAGAAAAATCAATACTTGCTTGTCAGGAGGTAAGAAGAATGATGAGGTGGAGGAACTATTTCCTCATTTCCAACTGCTCTGTCACATCTGTGTAAATCTTTTAACACCAGAGATGTCTCATTTAATTAGACACCAGGTCAGTTGCACCCAATGTGGTGATCTCAAAGCATGGAATTTTCTTTTACAAAAGCACATTTTCGTGAAAAATGCTTGACCTTTCTTAGAATTTTAACTTTCAATGCGTTATTATTGGGGGCTTTAAAATATTAGATCCAAAAGAGTGATGATTCTTAAATGCAAAAGAGTGGCATCTATTTTGGTATGAACAATGGTTAATTATGCACAGGGCCTCTTTGCACAAGAGTCTTACCTTATTCGTAATCATGTGCTGTGATGGCAAGAAAATGTATGGAAAGATCGTGATGAGGAGAAGTGAAATGAACATGTTTGGGAAACTGGCAGAAAATCCCAATGGACTGCAGTTTAATTAAGATTTCTTTTCATGCATAATCTCTGGAATTCTCTGGATGAAGTAGCTCTGACCATTCAAGTTCAAGATTTAATTTTTTTTTAAATTTAGACATACAGCATGGTAAGCATGGTAACTGGCCCTTTCAGCCTATGAGCCCGTGCAGCCCAATTACATCCAATTCACTTACAATCCCCGGTACACTTTGAAGGGTGGGAGGAAACCAGAGCACCCAGAGAAAACCCACGCAGACATAAAAAAAACGTACAAGCTCCTTACCAACAGTGTCAGATTCGAACCCTGCTCACTGGCACTGAACAGTGTTGCGCTATCCACTATGCTAATTGTCATGCCCTTGAATTACGGTATCTAATTTTTTCAATGATGGAGTAATTGAGGCTATGAGTGACTGGCACAGATGAGAGATCAGCCATTATACACAGAATGCATTATATATGAATATTTACGGTAATCCCCACAATCACCCAAGTTTTACTATGCCTCCTTCCTTCCTGCCTTTCAGTCAGATTCCAAGTTCTGAGAAAGGTCTTCAACAGGAAACATTAACTCTGCTTCTGTTCTCACGGATGGGGCTATCCTACTGAGTATTTTCAGTATTTTGATTTCTTACATATGCGGGGTTTTCTTTTGATTTTCCCTGATGGGATGAATGGTGGTGAAGGTTCATGGGACCAAGTGGCCTATTCCTAATCCAATTTGCTTCAATTTTTATTCATTAGAACCAAGTTTTATATGTAGATATATTTACAGTTCCTGTACTTAAATCTTTGCGCATAGATTGCATCAAATATACTGAAGGGCATTGCTTGGTGTAATACAAGATAGATCTTGGACCAATTGCATGTGAAGATCTCCCAAAAAGCAAAGATTTGGTGGCAATGTACTGGCCCTAATGTAGAGCAATCACAATGCAATTACGAAGAAGGTTCGTCAGCACCTATACTTCGTGAGGAGTTGAGGAGATTTGCAATTTGTAGATTTGCAAACTTATACAGGAATACAGTGGTGAGCATTCTGACTGATTGATTCACTGTCTGATATGGAGGTGCCAATGAAGAGGACAAGAAAATATTACAGAGAGTCGTGAACTCCGCCAACGCCATCACGGGCGTCAGTCATCACTCCATCGGGGACATCTACAAGAGGCAGTGACTTAAGAAATTAGTCTTTATCCTCAAGGACTCCCACCACCCAGGCTTTGCCCTCTTCACATTTCTACTATTGGGGAAAAGGTACAGGAGCCTGAAGACGAGCACTCAGCGGCACCAGGAGGGCTTTTCCCCCGCTGCCATCAGTTTGCTGAATGAACAATGAACCACAGACACAACCTGACTTTCCTGCTATTTTTGCATTTATTTATTTTTTTAATTGTAATTTTGTAGCAATACTTGCACTGCTGTAAAACCACATATTTTATGTTATGTTCATGTCAATAAATTCTGATCCTCCCAACTAATGGCAAAGGATTTCACCAGACATAACTATTCCAACACATCCCAGACCAGCCTGCATTTCTCTCCTTTCTAGAAACCAAGATCATCCTGAAATGCAGCCCATCTTCTATCTGGCACTGTCCTCTCATTCATCATCTCCGCCCTGACTTGACACAGCCTGGCTGCTCCAGTTGAAGGCAATGGTTTTTGATAGTTTTTAATCCTCCGATCCCTCCACCCTCCCAATTCTTCTTTCTGTAACCATCTGGTGAGATGCAACTCTTCTTCGTTCTGCCCTCTTCATCATTGCCGCCAGGAACTGTGGCTTTGAAATTCTCTGGTTTTTGAATTTATTGATCATGATCTCAACTCCTTATGTTTTTCCTACAGTAGCGATCACCTTAAACATGATGGTGGCTTGCTTCCCCTTTCACCCATTGCTTGAGATTGGGTTGGTCACAAACTGCCCAATGAAAATTGGCCTGGTTTAGTTTGAGATCCCACCATCTCATCTCCACTTTCTCACCCTGGTGCCCACCTCCACCCCTCCACCTCTGTACTCTGCATGACCCTCCCAGTCAATTTGGAAATAAATTTAATCTCCAGTGTTTTTATAAGAACAGTTGCTTGAATGAAGTCAAGTTAAAAAATGTTTAAATTCACCAGTTTGTTTACAATACCTCAAAGAATTTGATTTGTGCATGTTCTAGTGCAATCAAGTAGATTTGGGAACTTGAAAACATGGAAAATCCTTCTTAAATTTTGTATCAAAACTTACTCAGTCCACATGCCATGCTTTCACAGTTGCTTACACGGACACACATCCTCCCCCCAAACCCACACATCAACGTACATGAACCACACACTCGTTCACTCCCACAAACTTGTGGGCACGCAGGAATGGATGCACACACACACACACTCACAAACACATCTACTCCAGCACAGGTGTGCGTGCATGCACACACACACACACACACACACATTTACACAGACTCACAAAATTTGTTTGGAGAAGCTATCTCATATGCTGCAAGGTTAGAATAAGAGAAAATAAGAATGTCTAACGACAGCACTGATTCAAAGTAGGCATTGATACTGAAGTCCCTCTGAGGTTCATTACTCTGCTGCTCCTGGCATTGATTGAATAACTTCTCTGGACTTGCTGACGAACTTGTCTCTTGCTGTGATTTTGATAGTGCTGAATGCCAAGGTGTCTTCAGGATCCAGGTCTAATGCAGTGTGAACCATGTTGAGCTCCCTTATCGTGGTGCCTGGACAGCTCGCTGCTTGTACAGGGTCCCCGAGGTGGGTTTATCACAGAGGCAAGCTGGATGATCACAGATAATGCAGTGAGAGGCTACAGCTCTGGGTCCATGCTGAGGCAGTCTGCATCAGAACAGGAAAGATAATTACCTCTGCAGAGCGCAACCGACTGAAGAGCAGTGGACAGTTCTTAAATATTAAAATGCTTGATTATCAAAGCTGCCAAGGTTGGAGAACGACAGGTGCAGCATTATCAGTGTGGAGCAGTGCAATGGGATTACATGGACATCTAATTACTCCCATCCATTCAGCATCCACAGGGAGCATTTTTAATGCTACAAACTGTCTTTGATAGTCTTCCCGAGTTCCCCATAGGATTGCCTGTGTGTCACAGATGGCTGGTTCTTCCCAGAAGCAACCCACACTTCCAAGCATCTCTGCTGTGTTTGAGAGTGTCATTCGGGTATTTGTCACAGCCTTCAGTCTTGGTAATTCCACCAGTTTTCTGGCCTGCTTTCCAGATGTCCTCCACCAACCAAAACACTCCCAACCAACCACACTCCCAGCATCTAATCTGAAACATGACTGCTTGCGACTTTCCATGCTCACCGTCTCCTCCATTTAAATATAGATTTTAAATTTGGACATACAGCACGCTAATAGGCCCCTTTGGCCCACGAGCCTGTACCTCCCGATTACACCCAATTGACCTCTAACCCCGGTACGTTTTGAAGGGTGGGAGGAAATCAGAGCCCCCAGAGGAAACCCATGCAGACATGGGGACAACGTACAAACTCCTTACAGACACCAGTCGCTAGTGTTGTAACAGCATCGCGCTAACCATGTCATCCTACTCTATTTCCAAGAACTTCCTATTCTTGTGAGAAATCTCTTAATCCATTTGTCTCCTCCCTGTCTGAAACCTCTCCCAGGCTGACAGCTCTTTCAGAGTTCTCTAACCAGACCTTCAATTTAGGACTTCACAATAAAATAGTTTCATCATTAATCATGTTACTTTGAGCTATGAGATGTACAGTATGATTATGAAGGTTTATTGTCATATACGTCAGTGCAATGGACAAATGCACCAAAGTTCTTACTTGCTGCAGCCCTACAGGTTCGGAAGATGCACTGACAGCAGTAATGTAAATTAAATTTCTAGCACTGTCTGCGAGGAGTTTGTACGCTCTCACCGTGTCTGCGTGGGTTTCCTCTGGGTGCTCCAGTTTACTCCCACCTTCCAAGCACACACGGGGTTAGCAGGTTAATTGGTCACACGGGGGCATTTCAGCAGGCATGGGGTCATGGGCCAGAAGGGCTGAATCTCTTAACTAAAACTAAGCTAAGGTAACGTGCCATGAGACATAGAAAGAGATAATAAATATAAAATGGGAGATAAATAAATATTCACTATTGTATTTAGGACAAAAAAGTGATGTTTCAACATTGCAAACGATCTTTTGGTGGTCCTGAAATAATTCAGGGTTAGTTTTGGGATGTACAAGTGCCTGCTTGCTGTTGAAAAAAGTGATTCTTGAACTTAGAGGTGCCAGACTTCAGGTAGTGGCAAGAAGAGGTTGAGACCAGGGTGATGGGGTACCCTTGATGAAGTTGGCTGCCTTCTTGACGGAGCACCTCACATCGATATCATCAGTAGACAAGTAGCTGGAGCCAATGATGGACTTGGCTAGGTTTGCCACCTTCTATATTTCTGGGCTTCGAATGACCGAACTAGGCCGTGATGCAACCAGTCTATAGGAGTTCACTAGAGTTTACAATGCCATGCTGATTTTCCTCACCATTCTTGGAAAGTAGTGTCGTTGGTGTTCCTTCTTCGTGATTGCTTTGAAGTGCCTGCTCCAGGAGACTTTAGTTTTACCATGTGGTTTTCTAAATCCAAAATGCACGGGGGGAAAAACCATAAACAAAGGCTGCACGGTTTGCTTAGCGGTTAGTGCCACACTGTTATCGTTTCAGCGATCGGGACCAGGGTTCAAATCTGATGCTGCATATAAGGTGTTTGTACATTCTCACCATATATGTGTGAATTTCTTCTGAGTATTCCAGTTTCCTCCCACCATTAGAAATGTATCAAGGGTTGTAGGTCCATTGGGTGTACCTGGGTGGCATGGTTCATGGGCCTGTTACTATGCTGTATGTCTCTGCCCATATTTAAAAGCTCTTCACCTCTCTTTTCAGTTATGCATCTTCGGTTTATCTTGTGCCTTCAATGCACAAAGCTGAACAAAGATATTACCAAACAAAAAAACACTCTTCAAACCTACTTTGAATGAAGTGATGGGGGCAATTTGCTTTCAAAGCAAATTAAAGCCTATGCATTAATTTGTTGTGTGCACTTGAAACAATTGTCTAAAATCACTATAGAAAACACAGCCTTTCTTCCCTATGTGAAACACAAAAGTCTGCAGATGCTGTGATTGTAGTAAAAACACACAGAAACGCAGGAGGAATTCTGCCGTCCGTGGAAGATAAAGATATATTACCCATGTTTTGGGTCTGAGCCCTTCTTCGAGCTGAGTTCTTTCAACATTTCTGTGTGCCTTTCTTCTCTATGGCTGGAAGATACGTCAATCATAAAGGGTTAATTTGGTTAATAAAATCACCCAGAGAGTTAATGTTGTTTTGCAGAATGAGTCTAACGCATTTGTATTTCATAATGCAATTCTTGTGGGAATTTACCACAACACAAGTGCTTCCTAAGTGCTTTTATTGTGAAAATTATTATACTGCTCTAATGGACAATAAAAGAAGTTCCACCGAGAGTTCCTCAGCAGTACTTACCTCATCTTCTAGCTGCATAATTCAATCACTGTTGTGACAGTACGTGGATTGATCTGAGAAGATTCCAGACATCAACAATCAGATGTTTCCCACTTATCCCATGATTCAGTGTTTGCATTACTGAGGTTATTTTAAGGTAATGGAGTTTAGGAACAATGAGCATCATTTATTTGAGAACGAGAACAAGGCACAAGGTGCTGAAGAGTCTCTGTCTGCATGGTTTCCAATAGGCAGAACATTGGCAAGCCTGGGCAAACTGCTCTCCTTGGTTACATTCTTCTTTACGCCAAGAGGAACAACATTGACTTATGAAAATGTGATTGAAACGTGACATTCTTGACAGGTGGGAAAACGTTTCCACTTCTGGGTGAGGAAGAATTACCACATATTGGTAGTGCAAAAACTGTACTCAAGAAGTTATGTATACATGTAAACAAATAAAGAAATGTTAACAAACTGTGCAACACAGAGAAAAAAATTCATAAAATACAAAAGTAAGTGAGTCTCTGTTGAGGAGCCTGATGGTACGAGTCTTGTGGCACCTATTCCTCTTTCCTGATGGTAGCAGTGAGAATAGAGCATGGGCTGGGTGATGTGGATCCTTGATGATGGTAGCGTTCCCTGCAGATGTTCTCGATGGTGGGGAGGGTTTTGCCTGTGATGTTCTGAGCTGTGTCCACTACCTTTTGAAGCACTTTACACTCAGGGGGATTGATGCCCCCATACCAGACCATAATGCAGCCTGTCAGCACCACGTGTCTTTAGAAATTTGCCAGTGTTTCAAATGTCATACCAGATCTCTGCAAACTCCTGAGGAAGTCAAGGCACTGATGGGCTTTCTTCACAATGCCATTAGTGTTTTGGGTCCAGGAAAGATCCTTTGAGATAGTGAAGCTTAGAAGCTGAGATTATTATTCATAGAATGGGGGAGTTTAAAAGGAAACATTAAAATCATATTGCATTTTGACCCAGAAAATGAAGGAAAATTGAATCTTGTGGGAGAAGAGTTGGTTAGCAGAAGGAACAAATTTAAGGTAATTCAGAATGGAAACAGAAGTGACTTGAGGGGATGTTTTATTTAAAATAAACTGGTTGTGTTGACTGAAAAGCACTATCTGAAGACTGGCAAAAACAGATACAACACTAATCTCCAAAAAAAAAAGCAATTGGATAAGTACTCAAAGAGAAAAATTATTGCTTATGGGGAAACAAATAAATCTGATCCTTTTTCGGAAAGCTGACAGGGTCTGATGGGTTAATGCTGAGCCATTATTCTGAGGGAATAATTCCTTCTGAATCGCTGTTTTTTGTTTGAATTGATGTTGGCCTTTTTCAAAAAAACAAATTACAATTGTCAACAGAAATCGATGGCAAATTTCACCCAGAAACCAGAGGGTGTCTTTCGAAATGTGGATGTTGATGGCATCAAGTCCAGACACTCCGTGAAAATCGAGACTTACCTCCACAGGACTAATTTCAACACCTTTTCAAGTGTGTCCTCAGATGCATGAAATGACAAGCCTAATAAAAATAATAATGTAACATTTTAATTGAAGTTGTGTTCATGCACGTTCTTTAATAAATACATTGATGCGTGAATTGAAATTACAAATAGACTTTTCCATTCCCTGAAGCAGGTTCAAGGACTGCTTTTTTTTTGGACATTATTTTTCCTCAGTTTGACAAATGATAGATTTTATTTTTCATCTTTTTTGTGTATGTCACACACTGGGAGGTGATGTTTCTTCCTTGCTTTTGTTTGCTATTTATTTTTGAAGCCAAGTCTCTACCTAGGAAATGTAGGGTAATAACATACTCCAAGACTGAGTACTTAGAAAGTAAATCCAGTATTGATATATCACCCAGTATTGATAGTAACTAGGAGGGAGCATTCTCATTTCCCACACAATTTGAACTCATTTATCATTAATCTACCTACAATTAGCAATACTTACTGACCCTCCAATTCTACTGTAAAAAATCTGGTTCGTGCTTAAATTTTCATTTTGAGTACCAACAGTGTTGAACATTTCTCCATCCTGAGATCTTAAATTATATCTTTTTAAAATTTAGAGAATCAGCACATTAACAGGCCCTTCCAGTGCACGAACCTGCATTGCTCAAATACACCCGTGTGACGAATGAACTTCCTAACCCTTTGGAATGTGGGAGGAAATTGGAGCACCTCGGGAAAACCTACTCAGTCCCTTTCACACTTGCAAGTGGTCCCAGGAATTAATGGCGAATCAGCCTAAAAAGGGTCTAATGTGGAATTAAAATTGTTCCAACGCTGGCATGAGATGACGTCAACTCACACCGGGAATAGACTGCCTTGACCCTAAGTGCACATTGCATTGCAATCAGGCAAGTGTAGAATGGGCATTTCCATTCTAGGACAGAAATGACATGTTTTTGCATGAGGGCAGGAATGTGAAGGAAGAAAAATTAAGATGAAGGTATAAACTTTACTGTGGGAAATTTGTACCAGGAGAGAGAGAGAGAGAGAGAGAGAAAGAGAGAGAGGGAAATAAATGGCAACAGAGGACAATTTATAAATAGCATTGGAAAGTTGGTAGCACTATATAGCACACAATTTATGAAGACCATGGGAAAAAGCAATGGCAGACCTAACTTTCCAGAATGCTGTGTGGCAGAGAAACCCAGTCGTGCATACAGCCCTTTCTCTGCCACACTGCATTCTGGGACGGCAGGTTCACCATCGCTTTATCCCACTATATTTATAAATTGTGCATGATAGCACTATCAACATTCCCACACTGTTTAAGTTGTCCGCGATAACGCTACCAGCTTTCCCAGGTTGTTTAAAAATTGTCCGCTATTGCTATTTATTGCTAGCACTTTCCCACGGTCCTTTATAAAGGTGTATATTGGTCGGCACAGCAATAACAGGAGTTGAAGAGCTTTACTGTGCTGTACATAAACCTTAATTATGTTATAATTAGGCATGATTAATTTTGTTCAAATATAAGATCATAATACATTGATCAGGATTTAAGGCAGGTCCACCATCGCGCAATGCATTATGATGTTACCAGTAGAAGGTAGAACAGCCTGGGAATGGCTCCTTGCAAGTGTGAATGCACAGTGTCCCAGTTAAGAATAGTCAAAGGTGAACAGCAAAAATGCCATTCCTATCCTGGGACACCGTTAAAGCGCTGTTACAGTGATGTGCGAATCACTCCACTGACCATGCTGTCCAGCTAACACCTTCTATAAGAAGATGTTAGTGACGTATCTTCAATTACAAGTGTTTGTGTGAAAGTAGACCTTCAGACCATGAAGGATTGTTATTATTATTGACATCAATTTATTTCCCAAATTACCAAATGAACAAATGCTCCAGTTACGTTTCTACAATTTAAACTCCCGTCTATTATCTAAATGATTGCAGCTGAATGAAGTGTAGAGAGATTGGGATGTTCTTATTCATGAAGCACAAAAAGATTTGCAGGCAGCTGCAGCAAGCAGTTAACAGGAGAGATGGCATATTGACTTTTATTACAATGAAGATGAAGTTTAGAAATCAGGAAATTATATTACAATTGTACAAGGTGTTGGTAAAATTAAAGAGGGTGTTGGTGAAACTATATTTAGGAATACTGTGAACAGTTTTGGTTCTGGTACATAAGAGAAGATATGGTTGCATTGGAGGCAGTCTAAAGGCATTTCACCATGCTAATTCCTGGGATGAGAGGAGTATCCTATCAACAACCATTAAACAGAGTGAAACACGACAGGCTGCAGACGGTGTGATTGTAGTAAAAACCCCAAAATGCTGGAGGAACTCAGCAGATCTCATTGCATCCTTACCTTGATGAAGGGCTCAGGCCTGAAATGTGCATTTGCGACCTATGGACGCTGTGAGATCTGCAGAGGTCCTCCAGCACTTTTGTGTTTGAACTCAAGATAAGAGTTCAAGTGCTTTCAGTGTGGGGAAATAGTTTCAAGACAAGGGGACAGCCATTTAAACCTCAACTACAAAGAAATTTCTTTCCTCAGTGAATCTCTGAAATTCTCAGCTCTTTTAGACATTTGAAAATGGTGAAGAAAGCTCAATCACTGGAAGCTGATCATTTCAAGTCAAATACATTTCTTGAAAAATCAATGGATGCAAGGATGAGGTAGAGAAGAGGCAATGAGGTCTGGGGTAGATCAGCCGTGTTTGGATTGAATAGTGGGGCAGGCTTGCAGTGGACATTGAGGTTGGCACATTCCTGCTCCTATCTTCTTTTCTTTGGGTGTCTTTACCGCAGACTTTGGGATTGCTTGTTGAGAATGCAAATAACGTATTTGCAGGATGAGAAGCCCTTGGATTTTGAACAAGCACAAAAAGAAGCAATGTCAATGTATTTCTAAGGAAGACAACACAGAGGTGTCGGTGTCCTTATCATTCACATATTGGGAGGTTTAGTCTTTTATGGTAACATCCTTTCAATCGATGAGTTACTCAACTTGTAATCTGCCTTTTGTACATTGCTTGCTCACTTCTCTTTATCCCTGGAGAGTGTTTCATCACTAAATTTGTGGCCATTATGAATAGAGGAATATCTGGGTTCAACAACTTTTTCAAAATGGTAAACCCAGTGACCTTTACAGCAGTTGGCATCACTAGTCTTTGAATCGGAAACATGAGCCTTCAAGTCCCATTTTGAATCATGTGCAGAACATTGAGGTTTGCATTACTGAAGGAAGCATGCATTGTCAAAAGTGGAATCTTCTGCTTGAAGCCTTCTCAGGTGGATGCATAAAATCCCATGACAAATTTCTGCAAATGAGTTGGAGAGTTATCCCTGTTGTCCTGGTTAACAACAGACATGTAATAATTTCATCAAAGCTTATACATAATCATAATCAGAATTTATTGCCATGAACAAGTCATGCAATTTGGTGTTACATTTTTTAATTAGAACATTGCTCTGTGATCCTGCTGTGCCAAATTTGGTGATTGCTTCAGCAATTATCTCGTTTTCTGCAAGGAACTATGGGATGTTGTGGATTAAGGAAACTTCCTTCGTGAGTTGATGTTCGACTCTCTTTTCTTTAACACATTAGTCTGTCACTTTGACATCGTTTTATTCCCTACCGAAGACCAATTTCAGCAGATGCCAAAGAATCTCAACTCACAAATTATCATTTTACCCAGGAGGTGAAAACTTCTCAAGATTTTTTTTCTTTTCTGAAGAGGAAGGTTTATGTACTTCCTCCTTTAAATTGGGTACCTTCAGAATGGGAGAGATTTATCAGGGGGAAAAAAAAGAGATTTGAATGCGAGAACAAGAGAAGGGGAGAGAAAAGGTCGGGAGGGGTGGGGGTTAAAGGTGGAGAAAGACCCAGGGAGGAAAGAAAGAGCAATTAGTGTTAATGCTGGTGCATGACAAGATAATACCTCTGGGAGACAAAGAAGAGCATTAATATTTATCGATAAAATGAGAGAGAAAAATGCCTAAGGGTTTAATAAATGAGAAATTGAGATTTCTTTTGTTAACTTGATCATAAACCTTGCTGCATATTTTATGAAGTTGCTTGTTACAAATAATCAGGCATTGATTTGCAGCAAAAACAAAAAGATTTCAGTCAGCAAAAAAAAATGTGCGCGTGAACACCAAGCGAGTGGGAAGTTTTGCGAGAGAACTGATTTGATAACGTGGAAATTTCTGAGTTGATTAAATGCAATCAACATATTATTCAGTTCAACAAGAAAGTCTGGTCTGGGCATTCCAATTTTAAAATAATCACTCGCATCCATTTTTTTAAAATTAGAAACAACAACTACAAATGTGGATTACAATGTGGCTTTCTAGAGCAGCCATACTCATCCTTTTTTTAGTGATGCCCCCCTTAGGACTCTGCTCAAAGTTTCTGGGCCCCCTTCCCTGTAAATCAGTCAAGTTTAGTTGGTTTCTTCTGTACTTCTCTCCTACCAACCGCATCAAAAACCTTCTATCCTTTCAGTCCATGGTCTCTGTTAAATTGCTGAACCCCATTTGTGGGGGGGGATTGGGAGGGTCACATGACATCCATTGAGAATGGCTGATGTGGACAAACTGAGAGAAATTGGCACATGAATACACTGGATTTGGATGGCAATATCATATTCTGTTTAAACTGGAACAGAGAGAGAGAATAAAACTTTTCATTGAGAGCTCAAGCACTTGTGTGGTTCAGCGTGAAATCCGAGCCAGCAGATTTGGTCAGTGGGAAGCAGAGAAAGAATGTTGTGCAGATCTTCAGAAATCATTGAATTATGTGTGTTAATAGCGCAGAAAGATAGCATTCAGCCAAACTTGTCCAGCTCAGCTGAATCGGAGCTTCTCAGCCTCATCCCGCTACCAAGCTTTGGGTTCAAAGTTTTGTGGCTTAAGACGCATTGAGGGCTTGCTCAAGTTTGTTTGAGATGAGATGGCTTTAGCCTCATCTATTCATTCGGAGAGGGAGAGAGAGTGTGTTTGAGATCTCACCTCCATTTGAGTGAAAGCACTTTTTCAAAACTACCTTAAATATCCGCCATTCTGTTGAAGTTAATAATTATTGCTTGCTCATCCTTAGTTTTCTAAATCTTGACTAAATCTCCTCTTTTGTTCCAAGGGAAACTACCCCTACCATAGCCAATCTTTTCCAGCTCTTTTTCGAGAAACACCGTGGAAACAAGTCTTACTGGCCCATGAGCCAGTGCTGCCCAACCCAAATACATCCATGTGACCCCTTGTGTCTTTAGAGCGTGGAAGGAAACTGGAGCACCAGGAGGAAACTCATGTAGATAAGGAGAGAACATACAAACTCCTTACAGACAGCGTTGGATTTGAACTTGGATTGCTGTGCTAACCACCATATATATATTTTTTATATTTAGTTGAACTTTTAATTCTTAAAATATAGTCTCTCTCTTTTGCCCCCATCAACGTGATCTACCAGGATCATTGTCTGAAGAGGATGCACAAAAGTCGCTATGGCAACATTTTCCTTTCGTAATTCTCCTCCCTTGTCCTATCAGATCATCCCTATAACATCGGGACCTGAACTTCACAGGGGAGTCAAACTTGAAATTGAGCTTGAGTACTTCATGGATTTCAACAGTGATTGAAAGCATCCAGCGCCTCGGTTTGAATTTAAGGTTCGTGATCCCGCCAGTTTTGCGTTTGCTTATATCATGCTCGTGCCCTTAGAGCAGCCATTTTGAACCAGGACTATACTCTGCCCCCACCCCCCTTTGAGCACATTAAGCAGGGGCGAGGGGGGCCACAGACTGAAATCATAAAATGCTTTTTATGTAGTCAGTAGGAGTGAAGCACAGAAAAAAATAATTAAACGACTTCATAGGGAAGGGGGCTTATTAATGTTAAGCAGAGTTCTAAGGTAGTCATAGCCAAAAAAAAAGGCTAAAGGCTGCCTTGGTGAGCATGTAAAATGCTGCAGCTGAGAAGTTGGGCAGCTCAGTTGGTGTAGCGGTTAGAGCAACATCATCACGACCAGGGTTCGAATCCCGCGATGTCCAGAGGGAGTTTGTACATTCTCCCGCGTCTGCGTGAATTTTCCATGAGGGCTCCTGTTTCCTCCCACTGCTCGAAACATACTGGGGGTGTAGGTTCATTGGGGTAAATTGGGTGGCACGGACTCGTGGGCCAGAAGTGTCTGTTTCCGTACTGTTTGTCTAAATTTAAAATTGACCCCATATTTTCCCCACTGGGCCTTTTGAAAAGGGTTACCCTGATCACCACACTGAGCTCCTGTACCATGAGTTGGGTAATTGACTGGAAATTCTGTTATTTTATAAGATTGTTGAATTGAAATTGTGAAATTGAAAAATTAATGTATTTGCATGATTTCGTTCCGACAAATTCCATAACTTGTTCATTATTAATATCAACAGCTTAGAATCAGTATGGAATTGGTCTCCAGGCACATTCAGAGCAGCTGACCAAGCAGAATTAATTCCCTATTAATATCCTTGTAAATTATATATATCAAGATTTGCAATTGTGTGGGAATAGTTCAGTTGACCATAGTTTCTGTTCCTTCACTTTCATTAACCAGTGCAGCTCTACCTCTTTAACTTCAGGTCAATGTCCAATGGTAGTGGCACTTCGAGGAAGCGCTGAACTGTCTAAGAGTCCATCAGTTGAGAGATGGGACGAGGTAGGACAAAGGTCTTTTACTTTTTCATTTCCAGGTTCTGGATATTGCACAGTGCTAGAACTTAGCAATCATCCTGAATTATAGTGACATCTGTGAACTGTTCCACTTGGTCCAATAAAGATGTAATTGAGTATCCAAACATATTTTTATATATTTATTTTAACTTTTAATTACAAATATGTAGTCTCTCTCTTCCTCCCCCCCCCCCCACCCAACCAACCAACATAATCTATGGGATCGTCGGTTGAAGAGGACGTGAAAAATCATCGAGGACCCCTTCCACCATGCACATGACACCTTTCAGCTACTCCAATCAGGAAGGAGATACAGGAGGATCAGAGCCAGCACCACCAGGCTGAGGAACAGCTTCTTCCCACGGGCAGTGAGAATGTTGAACGACTAAAGGAACTAACCATCCGAGACTCATATATACAAAAGAATATTTATTTATTTATTTGTATAGATGAAATACTTGTCTTGCATATGTATTGTTTGTCTCTATGTGTGCTATGTCAGCAGAAAACGCTGTTTTGTTGGGGTGTGTGGGGTGAGGACAGGTGTTTGGTTATCATTTATTATGTGCTGCGGTATTGTGTGTATACACTGTGGTTCAGATAAATACTGTTTCATCTGGTTGTATATGTGCAGTCAGGTTATAATAAACAAACTTGAGTTGAGTTCCAGGAGTGTAACTTACTGATAAAGAAACAACCATATATTACCATATCAAAATAGTGCATGGCCTGTTGGGAACCTGCAGCTGTTGGATGTCCTGGAAAAACTCGGTCAGGCAGGCAGCATCCAAGGAGAGAAATAGATAATCAATGTTTCAGGTGGGGACCTTTTTTCAAAATTAGGATGGTAAGGGGAGATATCAAGCATAAAATGAGGGCCAGATGGGGAAAGGGCTGGGGATGACCCAGGAGCTTGGATAAAAGAAGATTGGAGAGGTAGAGAAAGAGATAAAGGAAGAGCAGTGGGAGGTGGGAGTTTGGAAAGTAGAGTGAGCATGGGAACCGGCAAAGGTCAGATGGGAAGGAGGGCCAGGACAATCAGAGACGATGCTCTGCTGTATGCACTCAAGACAAATGCCCTTCCGAAGGAAGGTGTCAGCCTGCTGGCAACTTGGCCAATCATAGGAAACATTATAATTCATATGTTTAAAGCTCTGCCTAATTTGTAATAACAGAAAAATCCAGTTGCAGTTAAGCATGCCTGACGAGGCTCAATAAATAATGTATCTCATCCAGTCTATTCTCATGGTTGGATTTGAGACACTACAGAATAATTTCAATTATAAGAGAAAAGACAATAATACCCGATACCATGATCAAATAATTGATGAGGGAAAGTGAAATGCGTTGGATGGTCCAATTGGTGATCATGGAAATCTCATGAAAATAAATTATTGGTTAATGTTCAGGTTTCAGAGATCAGATTTTATTCTATTTATTGATATGTGGGTATTGCTGGCAAGGCTAGCATTTATATTTAAATGTTAAATATAGACTATTTTGTGCAGTCTTCCAAAGGTGCTATTTGCCTTGGCGAGTCTTTTGTCTATCTCATTGTTGATCCTTGCATCCGATGAAATGGTGCAGCCGAGATAGGTAAACTGGTTGACCGTTTTGAGTTTTGTGTGCCCGATGGAGATGTGGGGGGGGCTGGTAGTCATGATGGGGAGCTGGCTAATGGAGGACCTGTTTTCTTCAGGCTGACTTCCAGGCCAAACATTTTGGCAGTTTCCACAAAACAGGACATCAAGCGCTGAAGAGCTGGCTCTGAACTACACAAAAGAGTCTGGAAAAACAACCAACTGAAAAACCTCACAAAGATTAGCGTACACAGAGCCATTGTCATACCCACACTCCTGTTCGGCTCCGAATCATGGGTCCTCTATCGGCATCACCTACGGCTCCTAGAACGCTTCCACCAGCGTTGTCTCTGCTCCATCCTCAACATTCATTGGAGCGACTTCATCTCCAACATCGAAGTACTCGAGATGGCAGAGGCCAAAAGCATCGAATCCACGCTGCTGAAGATCCAACTGCGCTGGGTAGGTCACGTCTCCAGAATGGAGGACCATCGCCTTCCCAAGATCGTGTTATATGGCGAGCTCTCCACTGGCTACCGAGACAGAGGTGCACCAAAGAAGAGGTACAAGGACTGCCTGAAGAAATCTCTTGGTGCCTGCCACATTGACCACCACCAGTGGGCTGATATCGCCTCAAACCGTGCATCTTGGCGCCTCACAGTTCGTCGGGCAGCAACCTCCTTTGAAGAAGACCGCAGAGCCCACCTCACTGACAAAAGACAAAAGAGGAAAAGCCCAACACCCAACCCCAACCAACCAATTTTCCCTTGCAACCGCTGTAACCGTGTCTGCCTGTCCCGCATCGGACTTGTCAGTCACAAACGAGCCTGCAGCTGATGTGGACATTACCCCTCCATAAATCTTCATCTGCGAAGCCAAGCCAAAGAAGAAAGAAGAAGAAATATAGACATACAAAGTGGTAACAGACCCTTCCAGCCTACGAGCCCATACTGCCTGTAGAGCTTGTCAAAAGAACCAAAGACTTGTTGATCCAAACCAAGGCTTTTATTAGCAAAAGACAGGAGCTCTTCACAGGTGGCCGACCAGTCCGGAATGATCCGACCTGGCCAGCGACACAACCCTTTAAGGCCCAGACAGTAGGCGTGGCTAAGCTCTCAGCCAATCGCTGTAAGCACAGTTATTACATTCTAGATACTGTAACTATATACATTGGTGATAGGTCTGTACTATCACACTGCCCAATTACATCCAAATAACCTACAAACACAGTATATTTTTCAACAGTGACTGGAAACCGGAGCACCCAAAGGAAACCCACAGAGACATGGGGAGAATGCACAAACTCTCTACAGACAGCGCTGGATTCAAATCCTGATCCCAAATGCTGGCTCTGTAACAGCATTGCGCTAATCGCTATGCCAACCGTACTGCCCTGTTACATCATGCCTGGATTACTTTATTGAGGAGGGCATAGGCTGCCTGCTTGAACTGTGTGAGTCCTTCTGATGAATTATCTTGGAATTCTTTGATGCATTTGTATCCAGATAACTGTTGACCTGAATTCAGACAAGATTTCTGTGTCGAAAATCTAGATCCAGATCGACAAAATGCTCTGCAAACACCAGTCGTCCAGTTACATAACCACACTACTGGTAAAATAATTGACTTCACTAAATTACTCTAGTCAAGGTGGGTGCTTAGAATGTTTTCTTAAAAATATTTGATATAAATTTTATCTCCCAAACATGGAATCAACAAAAGTAGTAAAAACTGAATACAGAGTAAAAATAATAATTTTTGATACATGATGGCTATAATCCCTATTCCACCCCCCCCCCACCACCATCCCATGAATAGTGAATAAAGTAACAGACCCAAAGAAAGAAAATGCAAAGATGGAGAAAAAAAAAGAAAAAAATGAAAGAAACCGGGATTGTCAGGAATCCATCATCCACCTCACAAATATCACATTTTCAAAATTTACTTAGATCTCAAGGAGGCTATTTGGGTGGGACTCGTGGGTGAGATGGGACAGAATTAAAGATTTGCACCTGGATTTTGCAAACATAGCTGCTATATTTATAAGAATGTTCTCAGTGTGCAGATGAATGGTAGAGTTTGGGAGGTGTGTGCTAGAATTTGGGAGATGAGTTTGGGATAGGGTGGTAGTTTGGGAGAAGATAGGCATATGGGGAGGATAAAATTCTAGGGTTGGGCTAGTATAAAAGAAGGTGCTCGATGGTCAGCATGACTCTGGGCCAAAGGGCCTATTTCCATGTTGTGACTGTGCTATGGAATGTGGAAAAATAAAATGTGATCCGTGTCACTTTTGAAAAAAAAAATTAGACATACAGTCCTGAAACAGGCCAATTTGGCCCGACAAGTCCATGCTGCCCAATTTACACCCCATTAACCAACAACTTGGTATATTTTTGAGGGGGGGGGAAGAAACTGGAGCTCCTGGAGAAAACCCACACAAACAGGAGGGGGACATATTCACTCCTTAATGTGTGACAATGAGGAGCAATGGGGGGGGGGGGGGTGGAATACAAGGTGCACAGGTCACAAAGAGCTTCTCTCTGATAGAGGATGTACTTACCTGTCAATTCCAGGACAATGCTTTAAACTGTGAGGCCTGTACAGTTTATTGATGATTCGGAGAGACACTAGTAACGTGCTGCTGTGATGATTGTTCATTCAGACACTGTTCTTTATTGTCAAACATAGAGATTGTGGGAACTTGAAAGACTCTTGTAACCGATAAGCAATCTCATAACTCTTCCAGTACTTGCGACCTAAATGGATTGATCACCTTGTAGGAGATTCTGACAAAGCAATTCTGATGGAAGGCCGATGTCTGAAACATTAGTCTGCTCTCACTTCCCTCGTGCTGATGTATCTGCTGTCTGTTTCCAACACTTTCTGGTTTTGCGACTGATTAGCTGCTCATTCAGGCTATTGCTGTTTGTGAAATCTTGCTGAGTGATAAACAGCTATCACCGTTTTCCATATGAAACAGCGGCTTTACCTCAAATTATTTCATGGTACATGAGAGACGGTTTCTAAGGAACATGATAAAGTGCTGTGCCAACCCACGCTCCTGACTGCAAAACTATCTTCTTGAAATTGAACAACTCCCTAACCTGCAGAAAATTGCCAAAAATTGGAGTACAATATTTTTGGATCATAAATAAAGAAATTTTTTATTTTAAGGGTTATAAACTTGTCCCATAGTGAGAGGGCTGATGACATTCATAAACATAAAATGGAGAGATATATTTCCATTTTCCTTGGCAACAAAGAATGAAACCATTGAGTTTATGCCAGCTCATTGAGCAATCCAGGTCACCTACTACGGTCAGGGTAGCAGTTAACACAATGCTATAACAGTGCCAGTGACCCAGGTTTGAATTCGGCGCTGTCTGTAAGGAGTTTGTACGTTGCTCTCCCCATGACGTGCGTGGGTTTTCCCCGGGTGGTCCAGTTTCCTCCTTCCCTCCAAAACATACAGGATTCTAACTCCAAATCAACATCTCTGAACTCCATCGCTTCTACTTTACAATCTTTACTTCATTTTTCCCCGTGAAACTACTTTGCAACAGCTCCGAGATGTCTCACCTGGAAGTCATAGAGCATTACAGAATGCAGACACAGGCTGTGTGTATGTCACTGCAAGCAGGCTCTGCCTTGTGCATGTTATGCATCAGTGACCAGGATGCAGTGACCTTCCAGGACCCAGTCCAACCCAGAGTGAATGAGGATCCCAGGAGAAGCTATAGATTCCTTTTTTGAATCTAGAGTTCTAATTTAGTTACAAATCCAAACACTCAAGCCACAATTCCTCAATAACATTCATTATAATATCATTATATATGTTTGATATTTTGTCTTCCTGCAGGAGATTATGGCCACTGATTTGGGAATTATAGGACACAGTTCATTCCTGAAAGAATAGTTGTGCATCACCGACAGGCTGGAGATGAACTTGGAGGTGACATTGCTCCCATTAACCTTTTGCCCTAGTATTAGAAGGCTGAGGCAACAGGTCAGGGAGTTCTGTTCAAGAAGCCTCAGTGAATTGCTTTAGAGCATTCTGTAGACACTCAATTCTACCTCTAGTCAAAGAGGGAGAGCATTTATGATGGAGGGAACATCAATAAAGCAGGCTGCTTTGTTCTAGTTAGTGTTATTGAGCCTTGTAGCTGGAGGAAAAGCTTTGGGGAATGAGAAGGTGAGAGTTAGTGATGGACACAAGGTTCTGACCTGCACTAGAAAATATACTGGCCCAGCAGAGGCCTCTGTTCAAATGAAGTGCAGATTGTGGAATGGCATATTGATATGATTTTGGAATGGGCAGCTGAAACATAGGACAATTGAATTACGTGGAGAGGCATTGAACATCAGACTCCTCAACAACAAACTCAATCAGGGACTCATTTAAGGACTCTAATTGTGCACTATTTTTTTTCTCCTTTCTACTTTGCACAGATGTTAACATTCATGATTTGTTTATGTGTACAGTTTTTTTTTGCACTAACTACAAGTAGTAATTCTGCCTCGCCTGCAGGATAAAGAAAATCCCAAGGTTGAATGTCATGTCATGTATGAATTCTGACAATAAATCAGTGTCTGATCTGAATTCCAACAAATAAGGAAAATGAAACCACAGGAGATGCGCCCACACCTCCTCCTTCACCACTATTCAGGGCCCCCAACAGTGCTTCCACATTTCACTTGTGAATCTGCAGGAGTCCTCCACTGTATCCAGTGCTCCCATTGTGGTCTCCTCGACATCAGAGAGAATGGACATAGAGTGGAAGATCACTTTGTTGAGCACCTTGCCTCTGTCCACCAGTTGCCACCCATTTCAATTCTCCATCTCATTCCCTTGCTGACATATCTGTCCATTGTCTCATGCACTGCCAGACTGAGACCACCTATAAATTAGAGGACCAATACCTCATCTTCTGACTGGGCACCCTCCATATTAATATCAACTTCTCTGGATTTTGTTAACCCCCTACCCCCTGCCCCCACTGCCATTCCATCTCTTTTCATGCAGACAAAATAAATTCTTACCTCATCCCCTATCATATCCAATTAACACCTTTTGTTGGTCTAGATTCCTCCCACATTGTTTGAACATCATAAATTTGTAGGCCATCTGTTTAATAGAAAATGTGGAAATGAAAGTTTCATGATAGCTGGATCAGCATTCTACTGCACCTTTGACCTTGGAGTACACGAGTGGAAGGGTAAATAGGTTCAGGTTGTGAGACTTACCACATGGTTTTACCGAAGGTCAGGAACAATCAGCTCCTATATCAAAAATCACCAACCAGATGTATAATCTGATGTGTATTTTTGTTGGATTTTAGCATATTGCTTATCAATTATGATCCGGTATGACATTCCCAATAGGTGGTCTATTTACCATAGCTCGAAGCCACTACCATCTTCATTAACTGTGCCCACCATCCAAACTTGGTAACAAAAACTCAGACTCAGAAAAGGAAAATGCAAAGTGTTGTCTTGTGTCATCAGGAAAGAGGTTAACCAGGAAAGAGCCACAAGACTCGCACCACCAGGTTCAGGAACAGCTGTTCCCCTTCCACCATCAGACTCTTCAACAACAAACTCAATCAAGGACTCTTACTTTGCATGTTTTTTATTACTGATATTTTTACTGGGGAGAATTGCAGTCTATTTGTTTACATTTATTCTTTATTTATGTTATTTTGTACATGTATCATTTTCTTGAATTAAGTTTTCAGTTATCAATACATATAAATTCTGCCTGGCCCACAGGAAAAAGAATCTCAGGGTTGTATGTGATGCCATGTATGTACTCTGACAATAAATCTGAACTTTTAACTTAAGTGTTAATCCGTGACAACCAAATGAAGTTAACCTTGCAAAAGCTGGATGTGAATTGCGACTTCAATAGGAGATCAGAGAGGTGGAACATGGTGCGACCCACAAAGGGATTTGGAGACCTGTTTTAGTCATTGCGTTTCTGGGAACTGAGAGCCATTGTGCCAGTCACCCTTTTCACAGCATGCATTTTAGGTACAAACCATAATTCATGCAGCATTTCTTGGAGCCTTAAGGCGCTTTAGGACAAATGAATCACTTTCAAAATATAACCCCTGAGGAGATGTCAGCAAACTTGGGAAACACACATATCCATTTATCAGCTCCTTAACTCACTGAGAAGATTGCCTCAAAGACAAAGGATATACATTTAAGTCCCATACCACAGCCTTGAAAACAATCTCCATGGAATGGGATTGCAATGCCATGCTGAGGGAGGGCCATAACATCTGCTCTCCTGAGTTCTGTGGCACAACTTCAGGAAGAGCAGGGAATACTCTTGCTGTGTTGTTCAATCATCATTTCTGAGGGAGACTTACTGGTCTTCACCATGTTGTTGCATGTTGCAGTTGGGAATTGGCTACTGCACATTACAGATGTGACAACACTTCCAAAACTGTAAAGTACTTCGGGACTATCTGGACCTGGAGAAGATTCTAAAGATCAAGTGAGACAAAGTTGTAAGTGATTTAAATGTTAGCTTATTTATAAATTGGGTAAATTAAATCAAAGGGCCGATACAGTTAGCATTCCAGTTAGCGCATCGCTGTTACAGCGCCAGCGTCTGGGGTTCGAATCTGGTGCTGCCTGTAAAGATGTTGTACGTTCTCCACATATCAGTGTGGGTTTCATCTCATCCTTCAAAACATACCAGGATTGTATGTCAATTTGGTGTAATTGGGCAGCATGGGCTCGCTGTCTGAAAGGGACTGTTGCTGTGCTGAAAAAGATTTAATTTAGCAACTGACCAGTTATGTATTTGGACAGACAGTGACTCTGATATTTATTAACCAAATATAGTGGGACTTTATAATACTGGTCGTTCAAGCCGATGACTCAAGCAATCAGAAGGAAGAAAGTCCTGAATCAAACTGCAGATCCCACCAGACAATGCATTCTTCATCCCCATCTATGAGTTTGCGAAGTTGTCAGGATTGCCCACTGAACAGGATTGCCTGTTCAGCCCACTGGAATTGGGAGGATGGCAAAGTCAACTCGACCAGCCACCTAAATGCCACAAGAGTGAGGCAGAAACTGATCATCCTGCATCTTGACACCCCAAAGCCCATCTACAAGTCACAAGTCTTCTGACTGAGTGTCGTGCCTGTAACTCTCGAGAAGCTCAACACCACACTGGCTAAGTTGTCCCCCTAATTATATCCACCTATCCACTATGCTAAGTATTCTTTCCCACTGCCACCAGCGCAGAGTGGGGAGTCCCACCGACCATGAACACTCTGCACTGCTCCACCAAGGCTGCTCCAATAGCAGTTCCTCCTTTTCCCGCCAGGAAGAACAAGAGCAGCAGATGCAAAGGAACATCACTGTCTGCCATCTGCCTCAAGACTCGCACCATCCTGAGTTGGGAACACCTCACTGTCCCTTCATTGACACTAAATCCAAGAGGACTCGACCCAACAGCAGAGTGGGAGTGGCTCCGCCAACACTACTCCAGCAGCATGAGAAGGCATTTCCCCTTCTGAAGAGCAATTATCTCTGGGCAATAAATTCCAGTCACATCCAGACCCTAAAGCATGAAAACAAAAAATATCCAGAAAGTGACACATAATACCTGGAGAAACTAAATATAAATTGGACAGCCAAGAGGGCTGTACAAATCGCATAAGAGCCTGCCTACATCATGTTCCACTGCCATGCAGTGCTATAAAACTCTCACTCGCTTGTAATTTATACTTCAGCAGAGAAGCTTGGAGTTCCGTAATTTGCACATAATGGAACAGCATTGATATCCCTTATTTTGAATTTGTTCCAGAATATTTTACAAACTATGTAAGGTTGAAGAATAGAAGCAATGTATGTATTTCAGAGTTGACAGGCTGCAAAATTGCTGCCATTTTTCACCAAACCTATCCAAAAAAGGAGAAACGAAGGCACAGATCAACTTGTTTGAAGCAGGAATCCTCCTTTCAATTTTACTTCAGGTCATAAATACAGGTAGGGCGGAGGAAACTGTGAGACGCTGCAGGGAGACTGATATAGATGAGGAGAACAGGCAGCGAAGTGGCAAATGAAATTCAATGTTGGAAAGTGCATAGTCATGAACTTTGGTCGAAGGAATGAAAGAGCAGAGGCTGTTATTGGGATGGAGAGAAAATTCAAAGTTCTGAGGTGCAAAGGGACTTTAGGGGATCGTGCAGGATCCCCTAAAGGTTGACCTCCAGGTTGAGTTGGTGGTCAAGGCAGCAAATAAATCTTGGATTCATATTTAGCAGAATAGGATACAAGAGCAGGGATGTGATGTTGAGGCTTTGAAGGACATGAGTACAGTGTATAGTTTTGGGCTCCTTATTTAAAAAAGGATGTGCTAGCATTTGAGAGGATTCAGAGAATATTTGCAAGAATGATTCCTGCAATTAAGGCATTAGCATATGAGGAACATTTGACTGTACTCCTTGGAGTTCAGAAGAATGAGGAGGGACAGAGAAGTATTTTGAATGTTGAAAGGCCTGGACAGAGTAGATGTGGCAAAGTTGTTTCCCACGGCAGGGGAGTCAAGTACAAGAAGGCACAACTTCAGGATTGATGGGCACCCATTTGAAACAGAGATGCGGAGGAATTTAGCTAGAGACTATGCTGTCATGGGTGGCTGAGGAGACCAGGTCATTTGGGAGTATTTAAGGCAGAGTTTTATCGCTATCTGAATAGACAGGGTATCAAAGGTTATGGGGAGAATGAGGGGAGTGGGGCTGAGTGGGAAAATAAATCAGTTTATGATTAAATGACGCAGCAAACTTGACAAGCCAAATGGCCGTCTTATGCTCCTATATCTTGTAAATTCCATTATTTGTCACAGGGCACCAAGGGTAGCACAGTAGCATAGCCAGTTGAACCACAACTTCATGGACCATGTTGGCATTTTCTTCAAGTGACCACATGAACTTCCTCTCAGTGCTGCAGTTTCGTCCACAGCCCAATGTCATGCCGGTTGTTAGGTTACCTTGCAATTGTAAACTATCCCTTGTGTTTCGGTGATATAAGTGAGGAGTGGAATCTTAAAGCATTTGATGATCAGATGCAGAGAGTAAAACGGGAATGGTGTTTGATGGTCAACTTGGAGTTTTGGATCGGTTACATGCTGAACCTCTCTATGACAATGATTTTGGAACAAAATTACTTCGTTCTCCAACATGTCAATGTCTCCACCTGATCCAGTCATCATCGGAGATCAGAGGTGGAGAGGGTGAGCAAATTTAAATTCTTGGGAGTCATTATCTCAGAGGATCTTTCCTGGGACCAACACATTAATGGCATCGTGAAGCAAGTATGTCAGTCCCTCAACTTCCTCAGGAGTTTGTGAAAGTTTGCTATGACATCGGAAACCCTGGCAAATTTCTACAGAGGTGTGGTGGAAAGCGTGCTGCATCATGGTATGGGGACACAAACACCCCTGGATGAAAAGCCCTGCAAAAGGTAGTGGACACAGCTCTGGACATCACAAGTAAATCTACATCTACAGGGAACATTGCCTTCAGAGATCAGCAGCAATGATCAAGGATCCACACCACCCAGCACACGCTCTGTTCACGCTGCTGTCATCAGGGAAGAGGTATAGGTGACTCACACCACCAGGTTCAGCTGCCATCCCTCCACCATCAGACTCATCAACAACAAGCTCAATCAGGGACTCATTTAAGGACTCTTACTTTTGCATTTTATTGAATTTTTCCTCTCTCTTTGTATTGCACAGTCAGTTTGTTTACATTTCTTTATTTGTTTACATGTGATGTGCAGTGGTTAGTGCAACGTCTTTACACCACCAGCGACTGGGGGATCTGACCGGGGTTTGAATGCCATGCTCTCTGTGAGGAGTTCGTATGTTCTCCCTATGTCTGCATGGGTTTTCCCCAGGGGCTACAGTGTCCTCCCTCCATTCAAAAATCTGCGGGGGTGGGGGGTGGTGTAGGTTAATAGGGTGTAAATTGGGCAGCAAGGACTTGTGGGCTGAAACAGCCTGTTACCGTGCTGTATTCCAAAATCTTTTTTAGTAAGTTAAATTTTTTTTAATGTTGACTAAGCTATTTTTTTGCACTGCCAATAAGCGGTAATTCTGCCTCACCCGCAGAAAAAACAAACTCAGACTTGTATGTGATGTCATGAATGTACTCTGACAATAAACTGAATCTGAAAGGTGATCACATCATGTTGTTTTGGGATATACTGTGCACCTTGGTTAACAAGTTTTCAATTCAAGGTTTATGAATTTATATTGTTACTCCATGAACTTTTGCATTTGCAAAGCTACTTTTCAAGATAATGCTCTTTCCACCTTGAAAGCCCTTGTACTATAATATGCATTATTAATTTTGCCAAGAATTTTGGAGACGTAAGAGGGAGTTCCAATGTAACCTTCTGCTGCTTCAGAAAACTTCATCAAGACAAGATCCAACCATTCATTTTCTACCATGATCCTGACCCCCTTCTTCTATCCCCTTTTCTCCTTTCTTCTAACTCTGCCTCACTCTCTCTTCCCCTTTCCCTCTGTCTCCTTTCCTCAGCTCTGCATTCACAGAGCCACCCGCTGCCTGATCGATTCTGACCTTTCCATTTCTCCAACTATCACCTTCTGCCTGTTGGTCTGTGCTCCTCCCCAAGGCCCTTTCTTCCCTTTCCCTCAGACTTTTTATTCCTGCTCTGGGACTTCAGGGCTCAGGCCTGAAATGCTGGTTATAAATTTTTACTTCCGATGGACGCTGAGAGACCTGTCGACTTCCTCCAGCATTTTGTGTGCAGTCATTTTGTGTGCAGTCATTTTTCTGGAGTGGGCACTGTCTCCCCTTCCCATCAATGATTTTATTGCATAAAGACATGAGGCGTTACGAGCAAAGATTTGTTAACAGGTGGATAATGATGATACTGCAACCTGACATGGAAATAAATTTTTTATTAATGTTATGATTTTAAGTGGTAGGGTGAGTCAATACAGCAATTCCTTTGCTATTATGAAACCAGATTCCAGAAAATGGATTTTCATTTTTCTGGTTTACTTTCCTGCTCATTGGTCCATCTAAATCAGTTTGGAAAACCTTAAAACATTAATATTGGCATTCACTGCCTGAGATTACAGTGCATACGCTGGCCAATGGAACCAGGATGTGCCAATCACAGCCTCACAAGAAGGAGACACAATTGACCCCTGGTATCCACCATGTATGGGGATAAGTGTATTTTCCTGTTGCTTGAGACTTCTCTTACAATGTCTAATACACTTGGATGAACAACAAGCTGCCTAAAAGACAAAATACTGTACTTCCACTGAACAAACTTCACTTGCATGAATATAAAGCATTTTTTTTAGTCACACACTTGGACTGTCGCTGCATCTGCAGGTTCTTCCCCCTCAATGAAATCGCCCAAAAGATGAACAATAACATGATAGATGATTAACCCCCCCCCCTTCCCCTTTCCCCCAAGTTAAAAGATAAAGCCTCTGACTGGGACGACTCTTACAAAACAGGTATAAGGAGACAATTTAAGAAGTCACCCCAACGGTGATCAGCCGTTCACCCTTGGCAACACCTTTGCTGTTTCACACAACTTTATTCAAACAGCATCTACGAGCAAAGCACAAACAAGGCATCCAGCTGGCTGAATATTTGCTCCCACCTTCACCAAAGGTTTATGCGTTACTTCAGAGAATATTTACTTGGCAATTTTAAACTTTTGTATTTTAATCTTATTTATTTTAAAATAGACCAAAGTAGAATGTTGCTTGCTGGCTGCTTCAATAATAACTACGTGAAGGATTCACCAAAGAATAATTCAACACTGTCAACTTAGCTAGTTCTGATTCCATCAGTCGAGGAACATTCAAGATGGATAGAACCAAAAGACTGCAAATACTTGAAATCTCAACAGAAAATATAATTGTCAGCTGCTCTGTTTGACCTTTTCTGTCTCATCTCCTCTCTGCCTCTACATACGTCACTTTTTTCTGCGTTCCTCCTGGCACCTTCTTCATTATAACTATTGTCGCTGATCTCCTGCCTTCTACCCAAGTGCACACCATTTTAATTTTTAAAAAAATTAGACATGCATCATGGTAAAAGACCCTTCCAGTCCATGAGACGTTTTCTGGAGGGTGGGAGGAAACCAGAGCACCCAGAGGAAACCCATGCAGGTTATGGGGAGATCGTACAAATTCATTACAGTGCCGAGTTCGAACTGTAATCATGGCACTGTAATGGCGTTGCACTAACTGCTACATTAACCGTGCCACCTAATTCTCCCCACCCCTTTTTGTCAGAAAGGCAAAAGCCCTGAAATGAAACACAGATGGAAAATGAGGCAGTATACTTTCCCCTCAAACTTGTAACCTGCAATGTCAGCTTTCTTTAAAGTACATTGTTCAATGACAATGATATGATCAGTCTGGCTGAACAGTCAATCCCATTGAAGAAATCTCATGGACATCAAAACAAGAGAGAAAAATAAATAATTTAATAAATATTGCGACTTTTGAACAGAGTACAAAATGTACAAAAAATAAAATATAAAGTTTTCAAAGAATAAATGTGTGTTTTAAAATCTTTATGAGAAGGAATTACAAAACAATGCATAGTGTTAATTTTTAAATCACAGGATAGCCAATCTTTTAATTTTGACATATAGTACAGTTACAGGTCATTTCAGCCCACAAGTATGAACGGGAGTGTTGGTTAATTGAGCGGCACGGACTCGTGGGCTGAAAAGGCCTGTTACCATGCTGTACGTCTAAATTAAAAATTAAAAGGTTGGCCACCCTGGTCTGGAGAGTTTATGGCTCATTTTAGGTCCCGATTAGACCACATGCAGCTCAGTGACAGCGGAGCAATTGTGTGTGACTTAACCACAGGGGCTGGGCATAGGAGCAAGGGATTTTTTTTTGAAATTACAATCTTCATTTGGTCGAACTATTTGGGTGAGAAATTTATCCGTTCAATAAAAAATCCAAATGAGAACAAAATGGGAAAATCAGTTTATTACTTCCAACCATCTTGAGTAAAAGGTGTGAAGGAACCCCGCCAGTGTAACTTCAGCTTAAGGAGATGGGAATTGCTGAGGCTTGATGCAGTATCATTTTTACTTTACATCCAATATTATCTTGCAAAAAAGTCTTTTAAAACCATCAAGGAAATTTAATTTTAATGAAATATTTATCTTCTTGAATGCTCTTGAGGAGTGCACAGAGCCTGGGAGAATATTTCAATCTTCCCTAATGTGCAGTGTTTGATAAAATTAAATTTCTCATTTACTTATGTGGTTATCTGAACACAGTGACATTGGAACAAGCTTGATTAGTGAGTATTCTTTTCTGTAGGCAAAACTTAAACTAAATTGACTGCATATAATTGGTACCTGATGTTCCATAGTATGAGGAAAGATCAGGAAAAAAATACATTTATTGGTTGGCTTTTTTTTCCTACCCTCACACGACAGTACTGTATTACCAATTTATGCGACCCGGACGAGAATAGTGACTCCAATCTCCATGGTTATTACACTTCTGTCTGGTTTCTTCAAAACACGTTAACATTCAAAGGCAGGTTATACTCCCCAAAGCCTCCATAAAGCATGCTGCGGGTATGTGATGGAGTCCTCTCCCCTTGCCTGGTTGAATATACCTCCAACAATGAATGGGAATCTAAATAGTGCCAAGACAACTTGCATCTCAAACATTCACTCTCTCTTCCTCAAGTGGCTCAGTGTTGCAGTATGTATTATCTACAAAATGTAGTAAGCAGAAAAATGTTTTGGCACAGATTAGAAGGGCCGAAGGGCCTGTTTTCTGCGTAGTATTTCCAACACAGTGCTTGAGAAACTCAACAAGTCAAACAGTACTTTATGTAGGGAAGGTAAAAAATACATTATTTATGGTTCAGGCTTGTCATCAAGGAAAGAGCAAAATGTGGGCGGGTGCCTGTACAAAATGGTGCGGGAGAGGTGGAGGAGCACAGTCCCACACGGAGGAAAACAGGGAGGGGGATGGCTCTGTGAATGGATAGAGAAAAGGGTGGAGAGCTGGAGGAAAGAAGATAGAAGGATGAGGAAGGGAGGGACAACAGGGTTTAGCAGAAAGTGGAGCAGTCAGTGTGAATGCCATCCTGTTAGAGAGCACCTGAATGGAAAATTAGGTGTTGCACCTCCAATTTTCAAGTGGTTTGGGTTTGACAGTAGATAAAGCTATGGGCAGACCTAGGAGTAGGGTGTAGAATTGAAATTGTTGGCCACGAGAAGACCCTGGTCACTGATGAAGAATGTGCTCAGGTTTATTGGCATCACAACCCAAATGCATCACCTCTATTATTAAGGAGGACCAGGGCAGCACACCCATGAAAGCATTTAGAATTTCCCCTCCAAATTATCGAGCATCCTGACTCGTCGTCCTTCATTTTTGATGGGTTAAAATTTTGGACTTCCTCTGCAACCCTCTAACCAAATGACTGGAAGGCCAAGAAAGAGGCTCTTTACATCCTTCTCAAAAGTAATTGGGGTTCGACAATGAATGATGATATCCCCTGGAAATGACTCTATCCCCTGAGAGATTAAAAGAAGCAAAACGTTGAAGCAAAAATTGAGCCAAGAAAATTGAAACTGCTGGAAATCAGGAATAAAAACATTCAATGACAGAAACACTCAGTTCTGATGGAAGGGGCTTCGACCTACATAAGAACATAAGAAAATAGGGGCAGGAGTTGGCCATCTGGCCCATCAAGCCTGCTCTGCCATTCAGTACTATCATGGCTGATCTGATCACTGACTCAACTCCATCTACCTCCTTTTTCCCCATATCCCTTAATTCCTTTTTTAATGTAAAAATCTATCTAATTGAACCTTAAATATGTTTAATGAAGTTGCCTCAACTGCTTCCCTGGGCAGAGAACTCCACAGATTCACTACTCTCTGGGAAAAACAGTTTTTCTTCATCTCCATCTTAAATCTACTCCCCTGAATCTTGAGGCTGTGTCCCCGAGTTCTTTAGTATGTTTGAGTCTGGACCTGCCGAATTCACCATTGCTAATTGTTATTGAATGACTCGTGATCAAAAAGATGCACTGAAACACTGCAAACAGATGAAAACTTTTCACAGCATCAGAAAAAGGAGCAAGAGTACACCTTAAAGCCCTTCAAGTCTGGTTTCACCATTTAATAAGCCGATGGCTGCCGTGAGCTGCTGATGTGTTCGTGAACGGAGATTTTCACATCTGGATGTTAATGTCATTTCACATCTTTTAAATTTAGACATAAATGGTAACATGCCATTTCAGCCCATGAGTCTGTGCTGCCCAATTAACCTTTGACCCCAGTATGTTTTGAACGGTTGGAGGAAACTGGAACCCACAGGGAAAACCCATGCAAACATGAGGAGAAAATATCTACCCCTTACAGACAGCGCAGGATTCGAACCCCAGTCCCGATCGCTGGCGTTGTGCTAACCGATATGCCAAACATGCCACCTATATTCTATGTGAACACTTCATTTTTTTTTGTTTTTGGGTATTGTTGAAATTTTTCTCTCTCCCCCTTCATCTAATCCTAATCAGATTATCATATGAGATCCAGGACTTGCTGAACAACTTAGTGCCAGTGGTTCTGATCAGATTCATTGACTATTAAACAGTGCAAGACCAATGGAGATTGCGACTTGATGTGAGTTGTTGGGTGTGACCCCCAGTGAATAGACCAATTACTCCAAACAGACCACAACTCCAATCACCAAAAGTCTCGCCACCTACCCCCCAAACTACTTTTCCACAAGATTATCCTTGAGACAAGGTGTCATAAATAGAATTGTTAAATAGCATTGGAGGCCATTCAGCCTTTTGTAACTGTGCTGGCTCTCTCAAAGAGCAACCCAGGTCTTCCTGCTCTTACATTTTACCCAAAGCATTTTGGGGTTTTCTTTCTTCTTCAGTGTTTATTCTTGAATGAATGTTTATTGTTATAACATTATTATTATTATTAAATGAGTTCATCTAATTTCCGCTTGAAAGCTCCAATGAATCTAAATACTAACGCAATTGGCCCAGTGACAGAGGCCATTGGTTGACTGAGTTAGGAGATGAATATCTACAGAATTTCTGGCAGACCGAGAGAGAATGTCTCCCTCTCATAATAAGATTTTCAGCAATAAAAATCCAATTGTATTCATGGGCACATTCCAAATCTCATTCATACGAAATCAGAGATTAGAGTTCACATTTGAACTTGTTTTACAGTTAATTGGAATCCAAAGCTGAAGAGAAAATGAATCATTTTTATAAACAATATCAGAGATATTCCAACCTTTATGATCTTGCCACCAGAACATATAGAGGGGATGTCTCTAAATTGCAGATAAGGGTGTTAATTTATTAAAGTGAGGGAACATCTGTAAAAGGACAAAACAACAATGAAATTAGTATCTGTGCACCGAATAGACTGAACATTATGGGCAGGTTTCCTTTCATGTTCATTTTCTTTTTGCAAATTAAGTAGGAATCCAAAATAATTGTAATTTAAACAGTTTGACTGCTGAAGTCTCCATGTTTTTCCAAGGACTGCTAGATGCTAAATAATTTCTTACAGAAACTAAATGTTCAGCATTTCTCAGTGAAATTGCTAATTGGATATGAATATTGGTTCAAATTACAGTACTTATCAAAAAAATCTATGCTCTGGAAATATATATTTTTACAATTCAATTAGTCTTCAAGGATAGAATGAACTTGGTCTTCCCCAGGGTAAAATTATGCCCAATGTAGCAGGTAGAGTGGTTAACTGACAAGATTAATACCCAGAGGTCTGCCCCAATGATCCATAACCCTATCTTAGAGACCAGAGAATTCAAATTCAGTTAATTAAATAACTGTGGAATTAAAAATTTGATTCAGTAATGGCAGCCATAAATATATTGGGTTGTCATGAAATGGTTGGATTAATATTAACACCTCACAATCAGAAATAAATCCAAGCCATTCAATGCAATCTCACTCATGAGCTTTTCTACTTTTTCCTTCAAGTTGTAATCAAAGAGCCAACCTTCCTTTCAATACACAAGACCATAAGAGCAGGAATCAGTCAATCAGATTCCAAACTCAGCTGAACAATATCAGTAGAATTATTGATGAGCTAGACCTGGACTCAAAACTGCTTTCCTGCTCCCTCTCCCTTGTGGTTCAAATATCTGTCAATCTACACTACGAATATTTTGCTCCCAAAAGCTCTCCAGAACAGGAAATTCCAAAGAATTGTGTAACTCTGGCAGAACAAATTCCTTCTCATCTCCATTTTAAATGGGTGATTTTTTATTCTTAAACTATGTCATCACTCTTCTGTGTTTGAAAGCCCCACTGCTATTTCAGAAAGTGGTGAAAGGGGGTTGTAATAAAAAGGGCTAAGATGAGTTAGGAGACAGGAGGGAGATTGAAAACTTGGCTGAATAGTGCACCAACTACTACATCGCACTCAATGTACCCAAAACTAAGGAGCTGGTGACTTCATGAAGGGAAAAGCAGAGGTATACAATCGAGTGATCACTGGGCGATCAGAGGTGGAGAGGGTGAGAAAATTTACGCACTATTTCAGGGAATCTGTCCAAGATCAGACACACTAACGGCATTATGAAGAAAGCACATCAGAGCTTCTACTTCCTCAGGAGTTTGCGGAGGTTTGGCATGACTTTGGAAACCCTGGCAGATTTCTACAGATGTGTGGTGGAAGGTGTGCTGACTGATTGCATCATGGTCTGGTACGTGGACACCCATGCCATTGAGCGTGAAGTCCTGCAAAAGGGAAAGGGCACAGTCCAGGACATCACAGCCAAAACCCTCACCACCACTGAAAACATCTACAGGGAACGCTGCATCAGAGAGCAGTGGCAACTATCAAGGATCCGCACCACCCAGCGCATGCTGTGTTCTCACTGCAACTAGTAGGAAGGAGGTCGAGGTTCCCCAAAACTCAATGTCACCCCTCCACCATCAAACTCTTCAACTGACCCATTCAAAAATTCTTATACTTGCACCTTATTGATTTATTTTTCTCTCTGTACTGCACAGTCAGTTTGTTTACATTATTTGTTTGTATGGGTACATTGAGAATAGTATTTTTTTTGCACTACCAATAAGAGGTAATTCTGCTTTCCCTGCAGGGAAAAGAATCTCAGGATTGTATGTATGTAGTCTGACAATAAATCTGCAAGCTGATGTTTTCAACCGGGCCCCGTGATACCCCATTCTATCAAGTTGGTGAAATGATGGAAGCAGCCAGATTTGTTCAGAGAGCACCTTGCTGAGGAAATGGGGATTAATAGTGTTCCTTCCGACTTAATGAGGAAGCCTGCCAATAAAGACTTATGGCAAATTCATTGTGATCAATACTGTGCTTGTCATTAAGTAGGTTAAAAGCAGGAAAATATATTCTCGTGTCTATGTTGAGGGGGTCAGAATGCTGAATAATCACAAGGAAATATTAATAATTTCTGCATTGACCAGTCGTGGATATGACAGGAACCGCGCAGGAGGCTTGTAAAACTAAGCGGCCATTTGTCAAAAGATCAAACATGTTTCCAGATCCTTTCAACTCATGGACCAACCTTAAGCCACTCAGCGGATTCAAGAAACTTCATTGGTTGGATCAAATGATTCTTGTATCCACATCTGAACTTCTGAGGGGAGCAGAGGTGATAATTAGAGTAAAGATTAGGTTTGATTGTTTAATAATGTCTCACGTCCTCCTAGTGACCTCTTCACTCTCACACACACACACACACACACACACACACACACACACACACACACACAGTGTTTGCATTTGTTGTTTTTGCAATACTGCTTAAATCATAAAAAAAAATTTGTTGAAACACACTGTGTGTTTATGTGACTACCTATGACCATGTCCTCCTTTTGGAATTGTCGCCCTAAATCTATGAGTGTCTTTGTCAGGAATGGAAAGGAATGTACAATCAGTTCAGCTGGACTCTGAAGTCTTTTCAGAAAATTGGTCAAAGCAGGTTTAGATTAGCTCGCTTCTTGGCATCAGTGGCCTGTATTGCAATGCTTAGAGACAAGATTGACTATTTTTGCTCAGTTTGCACACTGACATCACAGTATGACAACACAAGTCACTTTGCTGAATGTGACTCATTCTTCATTTTTTTTTTTAATATAAATCGGTTCAACAGGGGCCATCTTCAGTTACTGGCAGATCAGAGGTTGTTCAAGAGAGGTAGGTCTTGCATTGATTTTCATCAACAAAATAGAAATGGGGATGCTGCTGTTGGTGTGAACCTGCAGAGAGCGGAGAGCAGCAGCAGTGCTCCCTCGTGGAGTCAAAATGTCCAGTCCAACTTCCTTTAGCTCCATACAGGCTTTAAACACCCTGTTAAAGGAGCTGATGATGGCTTATTTTAAAATCCAGTGACCATGACACCTGGGACAAGATGATGATGCATATGATCGGCAGTGGCCATGAGAAGCTGCAGACTCTGTGGAAGGCATAGGGTCCCAGAAATCAGGGAGACCACTCAGGTTTGAGAAGGAGAAGCGGAGGAGATGGTGTTCACGGCAGTGGACTAGCAAGGCCCTCTGTGGCTGAAGAACATCCAGGCGATGGGGTGTTGGTAACTGAAGATGGGGAACCCACAAAGGCTGCAGACTGCTAGAGTCTGGCTCAAGTCTGGCTGAAGGGGTACCAGGTATCAGAAATGGGATATGCCAGGATACCAAGGGTTCTGAGGCCTTCCTGATTGTATCAGAGGTTGTGGAAGAGCACTGAGAGCGAATTCCCAGACAATCAGAGACTCTGAGGGGACTCTCATTTGCTTCTCTTTCATTGACTGTCCAGGGTGCCAGGAAATTTGTGCTGAAAATGAATTTTTGTTTGCCTTATGGAAGACGAGAGGAAATTTCATGTTATATCACATTGTTTGTCGGAGGGTCACTAGACACTTCGCAGGACGTAAAACAAAACCTGACAAAGGATGAACAAACCCTTTTATAAGGTCAATGGCCATCTAGCAAACGCATGCAGTGAAATGTAGAAAGAGAATCCCTTGAATCAAAGCTTGGCCTGGCCATTCACTACACAGAACTTCGCCAGCCACCTTGAACCTCACGATGTCAAGAAGGTGCGTTTGGGCCTATGCAACCCCCCCGACTCACCTAAAATCCATTCAAGCACGCACTGTTCTGAAGAGTGGAGTATTCGCACAAACTGACTGAAGAAACCATCATCATCCTATGGGATGGATAGCCAGAAAAAGACATGATAATAAAATAATCCTGAATCTTGAGAACCAGGGAGAAGGTTGTCTGGTGGTGAGGTGGGAAGGTAGTATGGATGAATGGTTGCTGTGATTAGCAGACAGATGATCTTGTTCAAGCAGGCAAAACCAGGCAATTTTCCATTGAACACACATGAACACAATGAAAAGGCCCAAAGATGAATGGAAGATGTGGTTGGAATTGGATTCAAGGAAGTAAAATTCATACAAAGAGCAGAGAAGAGCCTATGTGAACCTTTTTGGTTCTGTGAAATATGAACACACATGAGTAATTGCTGACGCATGCCCCAAGACCCTGGTAAATTCATAAAAATCATTTAAAAAATTTGTTGAAACACACTGTGTGTTTATGTGACTACCTATGACCATGTCCTCCTTTTGGAATTGTCGCCCTAAATCTATGAGTGTCTTTGTCAGGAATGGAAAGGAATGTACAATCAGTTCAGCTGGACTCTGAAGTCTTTTCAGAAAAAGACTTAGATTAGCTTGCTTCTGATGCATTCCCAGGAACTCCCTGTGAGTACTAACCCACTTCCAGGGTCTCCTTGTAAACTGCATCAAATTCACAGGGACCACTTGCAAGTTCTGACATCTGAGAATGGTACGCCTCAGTAAGGACACACTCCCAGTGAAGCGTGGTTTCTCTGTAATACTGTACTCCAATGACCATCTGTGAACAATGACACACAGACAAATACCCTGGTAAATCTGACACGTTCACAAGGGCTTCCTGTCAATACTGACACATTCCCAAGGATCTCATGAAGAGATTGACAATCTCTTTCTTTAATATCATGGTCCAGCAGACCCTAATAATATTAGCTCTCTCCTGAGAACTCACTGCCCAGGAGCAGTACTGATACTGTCCTGGATCAAGTTCAAATTTATTACCATCCCAAGTGCACAAGTATAACCCAATGAAACAGCGTTTTTCAGTCCTCAGTGCAAAAAAACATGCAAACACACAACTAGACATTGCACACATACAGGCAAACAATGCATATTTGCAGGACAAATATACATGTATAAAAATAAATAATAAATAGATTTTGTTTCGTAAATTTTCGAGTTTCCGATGGTTAGTGTGAGCAGTTCAGCATTCTCACTGCTCGTGGGAAGAAGCTATTCCTCAGACTGGCTGTGGTCTCTGAGACTCCTGTATCTCTTGCATGTAAGGAGCAGCTGGGTATGGGATAATTTTGCACGCCTTCTTCAGATAATTATCCTGGTAGATGGGAGGGAGAGAGACTCTAGTGATCCTCCCTGCCACTCTTATGGTCCTGTAGATTGACCTACGACTCAATTCTGTACAGCAACTGTGCCACACAGTGATGCAACCAACCAGGATGCTCTTGATAGAGCTCCTGTGGAAGGGTGACATAATAGTAGCCAGTAGTCTTGTTTGCTCCAGTCTTCTCAGGAAATGCAGTTGCTGTTGCACCTTCCTAACAAATGAGGAGATGTGTGTCCATGATAGGTCATTTTTTAAAGTGGTCTCAAAGGTACTTTTCTCTCTCTACTACAGAGTTAGTGATGCATAGTGGAAGGCGATCATATCTGGTTCTCCTGAAGTCCCTGATCATCTCCACATTGAGACTCCGGTTTCAATTCTTGCAATATTTCATATGATGTTTCATTTCTTCTCTGGAGTGTGACCCATCATTGTTCTTGATGAGGTCAATTACTGTGGTGTCATCTGCAAACTTGATGAGTCTTTCGGAGCTGGTTCTGGTGATGCAGCCGTGGGTCAGTAGCATTAACAGGAGTGGGCTGTTTGCACAGCCCCATGGCTCAGCATGACCAGTGTTCGATGTTCTGCTGACAAACCAGACAGAAAGTCCAGAATTCAGTTACAGAGAGCGGTGTTGAGTCCCACTGAGGACATCTTCTCCTCCAGACTCTGGGGATTGATCATATTAAATGCCAAGCTAAAGTCAATGAACAGCAGCCTGGCATGTGAGACATTGTTCTCTTGGTGGGTCAGGATGAAGAAGGGACAAGGCTATAACATCATCAATGGAATAGTTCCTTCAAAATGTCCAGTGTCTCCCAGTGTCTCTGGGAGGTGCACTTTGATGTGTTCCATCACCAGATGCTCAAAGCTTTTCATAATGGTATCCTCCTGCAAAAGAACCCAGCTGTACTTATTGACATTCCCATCGACTCCATGCCCAGGGTCTTCCTATAAAGATATTCTAAAGGACCTAGCATATACTCTTGCTCTCTGAAGCTCACTTCAAAGTACTCCCTTTCTATACTGAGAGTCTCCAAATGCTCCTTGCAACTACAGACAAAATCTAGAGACCCCTGTTAAAAAACGACAATCTCCCAGGATCCACGTGCATATACAGTCCAAGGATCTGTCCTCTCGATTGCAGACCAAGACACTCTGTAGATCACAAAATAGTCACAGCGTGTACCCTTAAATTATCCACATACAGACCCACATATTGTAAACGTAGACTCAGAGATCACGTTCAAATACTATCAGTTTTGCAGGGGTCCATTTTAATTTTTGTCACTCCTTAGTGTCCCCCAGTAAATAAGACATAACTCAGTTTCCCTGTTATTATCGCTCATCGTTGTTTTAAGAGGGCTCGCAAAATTGATGACGACTGCTACCACCCCACACACAGCTACTCCTGTCAAGAGATACGGAAGTATCAGAACCAGAACCACCAGGGTGAGGAAAAGCCTGCTAAATACTGAATGACTGCTAAAATTTCCTTGACTCTCCCATTTAATCAGAATATTTATCAAGTCACGCTTATTGTCGCCTGATTACACAAATAAAACCCAACGAAACAGTGTTCTCCGATTCTTGGTGCAAAACACTCAGTTACACAACCAAACATATATTCATTCTTTCTTCTTTGGCTTGGCTTCGCGGACGAAGATTTATGGAGGGGTATGTCCACGTCTGCTGCAGGCTCGTTGGTGACTGACAAGTCCGATGCGGGACAGGCAGGCACGGTTGCAAGGGAAAATTGGTTGGTTGGGGTTGGGTGTTGTGTTTTTCCTCCTTTGTCTTTTGTCAGTGAGGTGGGCTCTGCAGTCTTCTTCAAAGGGGGTTGCTGCCCGCCGAACTGTGAGGCGCCAAGATGCACGGTTGGGGGCAAGATCAGCCCACTGGCGGTGGTCAATGTGGCAGGCACCAAGAGATTTCTTTAAGCAGTCCTTGTACCTCTTCTTTGGTGCACCTCTGTCTTTGGTGGCCAGTGGAGAGCTCGGCATAGAACACAATCTTGGGAAGGAGATGGTCCTCCATTCTGGAGATGTGACCCACCCAACGCAGTTGGGTCTTCAGCAGCATGGATTCGATGCTTGCGGATTCTGCCAGCTCGAGTACTTCGATGTTGGTGATGAAGTCATTCTAATGAATGTTGAGGATGGAGTGGAGACAGCGCTGATGGAAGCGTTCTAGGAGCCGTAGGTGATGCTGGTAGAGGACCCATGATTTGGAGCCGAACAGAAGCGTGGGTATGACAACGGCTCTGTACACGCTGATCTTTGTGTGTTTCTTCAGGTGGTTGTTTTTCCAGACTCTTTTGTGTAGTCTTCCAAAGGTGCTATTTGCCTTGGCGAGTCTGTTGTCTATCTCTTTGTCGATCCTTGCATCAGATGAAATGGTGCAGCTGAGGTAGGTAAACTGGTTGACCATTTGCAGTTACACAACCAAACATAATATACAAACAGACAGACAATACATATGCAGGACAAGTACAGACAAATAAATTTTGTTTCATGATTATGAGAGTCTCAGATGGTTAGTGTGAGCCGTTCCTTTGGTCGTTCAGCATTCCCACTGCCCGTGGGGAAAAAGCTGTTCCTCAGCCTGGTGGTGCTGGCTCTGATCCTCCTGTATCTCTTCTCTGACGAGCAGCTGAAAGGTGGTGTGTGCAGGATGGAAGGGGTCCTCAATGATTTTGTGTATTTATTTTAAAATTTACACACTCGCAATACATCATTTGTCTGTATGTGTGCATGTATATAGAGAGAGAGAGAGAGAGAGCGAGAGAGAGAGATGTAAATATTAAAATAAATACACAGAATTATTAAGAATGCTATTTCAGTTTGTACTGATACAATCAGATGAGAAAGAAATTTGAACTTGAACTCATTGCTAGAGTCCATGCAAATTCAATGAGCCAATTACATGTACGCCGATAATTATTAAGTTACTCCCTGAAACCACTTGCAAACACAATCTCTCTCACGTACTCAGTATTACCCTTCAAGAATGACATCTTCCCAGATTCCCCTGTGCAAATCCTGAAGCACTGCCATAGTCCCTGATAAGACAAGGCCCGAGTCAAATATTCTGACTTTCATTGTGATTAACTCGGTACGTACAAACTCATTCCGATGACCCGATAAACACTGAGAAAGATAAATATTGGATCACTCCCAGCATCCTCCTCCAGCAAGGCTCAGCACCAGCCTTAAATCATACATAACCATCCAGGCACCTCTCAATAAAACAATGACTTTCTCAGGGTCCTCACATTGATCGACTCCCAAGGTTCAGGAGTTATTGTCAGAAGAAGCTGCCTATGAATATTGAAATGCCCCTTGGAGTTCCCTGTAAATGCAGGCTACTTACATAACATTTCTTCATAAATCCCCTGCAAGGATTCCATTCCTTTCTCACAATTTCTCCATCTGCGCCGCATCTGTTCCCAAGATGAGGTCTTCCAGTCCAGATCATCCAAAATGTCCTCCTTCTTCTACAAACGTGGCTTCACCTCCACCATCATCAACTCATCCCTCACTCACATCTCCTCCATTTCCCGTTCATTTGCCCTGACCCCCCCCCCCCACTCTGCCCCAGATGTTACGAACAGGATTCCCTTTGGCCTCACCTACCACCTTACTTGTCTCCACATCCAACATGTTATCCTCCGAGGCATGTGTTTTCTCTGCACAGAATGGCACCCAATGATTTTGGTCCTTAATTCAAATGCAACCTCAACCTGACAAGAAGTCACAATTTGCTTTTTATGCGGACACAGCAATATGCACAGCTGTTAATCAACCAAGTTATCAGGGTAACTCGTAAGCAATCAAATAATTTCAGTTTTATTGTCAGAGTACATAAATAACATCACATCCAACCCTGAGATTTTTTTCCCCTGCAGATGAGACAGAATTACCACTTACTTGTCATGCAAAAAAACTACTCAAGTGGAGCACATGTAAACAAATAAAGAAATGTAAACAAACTAACTGTACAATACAGAGAAAACAATCAATAAAGTGTTGTCCATTGGATAATGGTCCATTCAGAAATCTGATGGGTGTTGGGTGAGAAAAGGGCATAGCCTGGGCAGTGAGGGTTCCTGATTTCTGTGATAGGTCAATTGGAAAATTATCATCACGGTCTAGTGTTAGAAAGAATTTGGAAGATAGAAAAAAAGAGTTACTCACCAACAGGATAGATAAAGCTTGGCCTCTTTCTCAGCAGCATTTACAGTGTTGGTAAAAATTTATAGGCAGCATATTGCACTAATAGTAAATGGCAAAGATGGCAAGATGAGGAAAGATTGTATAACAAAGGCTGATCAGGAAAGAGAAACAAACAAGAATCAAGTGAGTCTCTTGAGGAAGAGATAGGATGTGAGAGTGGACTGAAGAAAAATATTCAAGGGACAAAGAGGGGTAATAAAAAATTTTGTTGACCAGTAAGATTAGACATTCTGTAAGTATATCTGGAGCATGTCGCCAGAAAAATAGTGGGCCCTTACAGAAAGCTAAGGGTAATTGATGTAGGCAAGGTCTAAAATAATATTTTCTCACCTTCACTCACCAAGGAGAAGGATGTGGATGCTTGTGAGTACTAAGAGGGGTGCAGAGATAGTCTGGAGCAGGTCAGCATTAAGAAGGAGGAGATGGTGGATGTAATATGATATATACATGTAGATGTTAATTAATCCTGGTGTAAAGAAGTGAACAAAGTGATACTGGAGGAACTCAGCGGGCCAGACAGCATCCATGGATAAGAATGGACAGTTAGCTATCGGATGATTCTGTCATGTCTGAAGAAGGAAGGAGTGAAGGAAGAAGATAGGAGGGGCGAAGAAGAGATAGGGTATTGGACAGAAGGTGGGAGAGGTGAAGAGAGGGAGGGTGAGAGAGGCGGGGGGGAGAGGCGGGGGGGAGAGGCGGGGGGGAGAGGCGGGGGGGAGAGGCGGGGGGGAGAGGCGGGGGGGAGAGGCGGGGGGGAGAGGCGGGGGGGAGAGGCGGGGGGGAGAGGCGGGGGGGAGAGGCGGGGGGGAGAGGCGGGGGGGAGAGGCGGGGGGGAGAGGCGGGGGGGAGAGGCGGGGGGGAGAGGCGGGGGGGAGAGGCGGGGGGGAGAGGCGGGGGGGAGAGGCGGGGGGGAGAGGCGGGGGGGAGAGGCGGGGGGGAGAGGCGGGGGGGAGAGGCGGGGGGGAGAGGCGGGGGGGAGAGGCGGGGGGGAGAGGCGGGGGGGAGAGGCGGGGGGGAGAGGCGGGGGGGAGAGGCGGGGGGGATAGGCGGGGGGAGAGGCGGGGGAGAGGCGGGGGGAGAGGCGGGGGGAGAGGCGGGGGGAGAGGCGGGGGGAGAGGCGGGGGGAGAGGCGGGGGGAGAGGCGGGGGGAGAGGCGGGGGGAGAGGCGGGGGGAGAGGCGGGGGGAGAGGCGGGGGGAGAGGCGGGGAGGAGAGGCGGGGGGGAGAGGCGGGGGGGAGAGGCGGGGGGGAGAGGCGGGGGGAGAGGCGGGGGGAGAGGCGGGGGGAGAGGCGGGGGGAGAGGCGGGGGGAGAGGCGGGGGGAGAGGCGGGGGGGAGAGGCGGGGGGAGAGGCGGGGGGAGAGGCGGGGGGAGAGGCGGGGGGAGAGGCGGGGGGAGAGGCGGGGGGAGAGGCGGGGGGAGAGGCGGGGGGAGAGGCGGGGGGAGAGGCGGGGGGAGAGGCGGGGGGAGAGGCGGGGGGAGAGGCGGGGGGAGAGGCGGGGGGAGAGGCGGGGGGAGAGGCGGGGGGAGAGGCGGGGGGAGAGGCGGGGGGAGAGGCGGGGGGAGAGGCGGGGGGAGAGGCGGGGGGAGAGGCGGGGGGAGAGGCGGGGGGAGAGGCGGGGGGAGAGGCGGGGGGAGAGGCGGGGGGAGAGGCGGGGGGAGAGGCGGGGGGAGAGGCGGGGGGAGAGGCGGGGGGAGAGGCGGGGGGAGAGGCGGGGGGAGAGGCGGGGGGAGAGGCGGGGGGAGAGGCGGGGGGAGAGGCGGGGGGAGAGGCGGGGGGAGAGGCGGGGGGAGAGGCGGGGGGAGAGGCGGGGGGAGAGGCGGGGGGAGAGGCGGGGGGAGAGGCGGGGGGAGAGGCGGGGGGAGAGGCGGGGGGAGAGGCGGGGGGAGAGGCGGGGGGAGAGGCGGGGGGAGAGGCGGGGGGAGAGGCGGGGGGAGAGGCGGGGGGAGAGGCGGGGGGAGAGGCGGGGGGAGAGGCGGGGGGAGAGGCGGGGGGAGAGGCGGGGGGAGAGGCGGGGGGAGAGGCGGGGGGAGAGGCGGGGGGAGAGGCGGGGGGAGAGGCGGGGGGAGAGGCGGGGGTAGAGGCGGGGGGAGAGGCGGGGGGAGAGGCGGGGGGAGAGGCGGGGGGAGAGGCGGGGGGGAGAGGCGGGGAGTAGAGGCGGGGGAGTAGAGGCGGGGGAGAAGCGGGGGGAGAAGCGGGGGGAGAAGCGGGGGGAGAAGCGGGGGGAGAAGCGGGGGGAGAAGCGGGGGAGAGGCGGAGATACGGAGGGTGGGAGAGGCGGAGATACGGAGGGTGGGAGAGGCAGAGGTACGGAGGGTGGGAGAGGCGGAGATACGGAGGGTGGGAGCGGCGGAGATACGGAGGGTGGGAGAGGCGGAGATACGGAGGGTGGGAGAGGCGGAGATACGGAGGGTGGGAGAGGCGGAGATACGGAGGGTGGGAGAGGCGGAGATACGGAGGGTGGGAAAGGCGGAGATACAGAGGGTGGGAGAGGCGGAGATACGGAGGGTGGGAGAGGCGGAGATACGGAGGGTGGGAGAGGCGGAGATACGGAGGGTGGGAGAGGCGGAGATACGGAGGGTGGGAGAGGCGGAGATACGGAGGGTGGGAGACGCGGAGATACGGAGGGTGGGACAGGCGGAGATACGGAGGGTTGGAGAGGCGGAGAGAGCTGATTTGTGAACAGTATAGTAGTAGTTGACGTAATAGAAGTAGGAAGAGGTGGGAGTGGGGGGGAAGTTGTTGTGTTCTTTTAATTCAAATATTCTGAAGTTCACAGTGTGACTTAAATAAACTCGACACCTCTCTCTTCATCTTGCTGATGTATTGCTCTGCTTTAACTTCAATGGTTACTGACTCTGCTTGTAAATGTCGATGAATCAACTTCACTGTTTGTCTACAGCTATTTCTGTCTTCAGATTGTCTGGTTTGATTCTTGCGCCTTGTTTTCGAGAATTCTTTCTGAACCAAGTGGAAAAAAACGCTGCTCAGCAGGATTTCTACCTCATGCCTTTGAACAAAGTACACACCCCAAGTCAAAGTACCACTCTCTGGAGTACCGCTCCGACTAATTTACTCTGCAATAAATTTAGTTCAATCCTGACACAAGAGTATTTGTCCGGCAATGGTGCAATAATGACAGGCACCCAATGTTGGAGCAGCTGACAGGAGTTTACCTTTCATGAGGCTGAACACAATGTGTCAGCTCCAACTCCAGCCCAGCCACTGATGCAAGATCAGTCACTTGCTTGGAAGATGGAGAAAGAGAGCGAGATATAGGAGGAGCATTAGGTGGTGGGGAGGACCCGGGAAGAGGGAAGGAAGGGAGAAGAAAACTGGGCAGGAGGCAGAATGAGGAGGAAATTTTCGGTGAACAGGAAGAGTAAGTGGAAGGGAGACAAAGAATGGAGATAAGGGGAGAGAATAGAGGGAGGATTGTTCACTGGCCTACTGTGGTCCGTGGGTTGTTACTGACAGAGATTACTGCCCTTAATCAATACAGTAAGCAATTATTTGTGAGAAGTAGGTAAATTAATCTATTTCACAGTGCCAAATTAATCAATATGTCAAATGTGTGCCATGCAGCGGGGCTGGGGCTAACGAGTTCTCAAAAGCTGACACTGCAATGGCATGTGAAAGTTCAAATGGTGTCAAAAAAGGGCTTTTGACATGGGAATAAAAACATAATGCATGAAAAGTAAATGGGGAAAAATGCCCATGAATAGAATCACTTCCAAAATTTGGCAACAGGGGAAATCATAAGAGGGACAGAGGGGGGTTGATTTCATGAAATGAGCTGTTGCAGATCTTTTGTGACAAGTATTACATGGGACTAATGTGAAACATGAAGGATAGGTATATGGTGGTTGACCATCAGAAGGAAGGAAGAGAGAAAGGGTCAGGAGAGGGAGTGAGAGGGATAGAGAGAGGGAGTGAGAGGGATAGAGAGAGGGAGCGAGAGGGATAGAGAGGGAGTGAGAGGTACAAAGAGAGGGAGCGAGAGGTATAGAGCAAGGGAGTGAGGTATAGAGAGAAACAGTGTGAGAGGTATAGAGAGAGGGAGTAGAGGGAGTGAGAGTTATAGAGAGAGGGAGTGAGAGGGATAGAGAGAGGGAGCGAGAGGTATAGAGAGAGAGAGCGAGAGGTATAGAGAGAGGGAGCGAGAGGTATAGAGAGAGGGAGCGAGAGGTATAGAGAGAGGGAGCGAGAGGTATAGAGAGAGGGAGCGAGAGGTATAGAGAGAGGGAGCGAGAGGTATAGAGAGAGGGAGCGAGAGGTATAGAGAGAGGGAGCGAGAGGCATAGAGCGAGGGAGCGAGAGGCATAGAGCGAGGGAGCGAGAGGGATAGAGCGAGGGAACGAGAGGAATAGAACAAGGGAGTGAGAGGTATAGAGCGAGGGAGCGAGAGGTATAGAGAGAGGGAGCGAGAGGTATAGAGAGAGGGAGCGAGAGGTATAGAGAGAGGGAGCGAGAGGCATAGAGCGAGGGAGCGAGAGGCATAGAGCGAGGGAGCGAGAGGGATAGAGCGAGGGAACGAGAGGAATAGAACAAGGGAGTGAGAGGTATAGAGCGAGGGAGCGAGAGGTATAGAGAGGGAGTGAGAGGTATAGAGAGAGAGGGAGTGAGAGGTATAGAGAGAGGGAGTGAGGTTTAGAGAGGGAGTGAGGTTTAGAGAGAGGGAGGTAGAGGAACAGAGAGAGAAAGACGGAAGGAGGTAAAGGTATAGAGAGAAAAACAGGAAGAGAGGGAAAGTGGTATAGAGGGAATGAGGTAGGGAGAGGGAAATAGAGAGAAAAAGATAGAAATAAAGATAAGGAAAGAGATAGAGGGAGGGTTGAAGAAAAGGGCCTTTTGATCTTTTCACCACTTGAACTTCAGCAAGGTTTCGGAAAATGTTTCCCCTAAAACTTGCTATTGTTCGGAGGAGTCACGTGATGGAGTAGTGGCCGGACGGTGAACTCCAGCCCTCTCCAGAAAAGTCGGGAAAAACAAAGGAAAACACAAAGGCACAGAAATAAAAGTTACAGAAAAGTGAGTATAAAGGTGGAAAGAAGATGGCGACAAAAAAAGAAAAATCGAAAGCAACGGTAAGAAGAGAGGAAGAGAAGACAAAGGAGGAAAAAGGTGAAGGCCTTACCTGTCCGAAGAGGCCCGCTGCGGAGAGAGAAACCCGCTCCCTCAGATCGGTAAATAATGGACTACAAAAATGGCTTGCTGAGCCGAGTAAAAGTGCGCAACCGCGCATGAAAAAAACACACCGACGGGAGGGGGGACCAGCTGGGGAGTCGATCTCCACAGCCGGCAACGACAGCTGCAGAACACCTGCAGCAAGAAGAGACCACAGAAGACAATGGAAACAAGAAAGAAGAGAAGGAAAGGGCAACAAAGAAACAACAGATGGCCAACCCAGTGGAAGAAGAAGAGGAAGAGGAAGAATACAGTGAAATAGAAGAAGAAAAGAAAGGCAAGATAAAGAAGGTACTTTCTCTTATTAAAGGATACATGGAGTCATTTAAAGAATGGCAAACACAGGAATTTAATGATTTAAGAAAAAGAATAAACCACACAGAAGAGAAAATGAATAAAATAGAGATGACCTTAACAGAAATGGGAAAGAAAATGGACAAGATGGAAGAGCGGGCAGTAGCAGCAGAAATGGAGGTAGAAGACTTAAAAAAGAAATTGGAGGAATCTAATAAAAAAACTAAAGAGACACAAGAACTACTAGCTCAAAAAATAGATACAATGGAAAATTATAACAGAAGAAATAACATAAAGATAGTGGGCCTTAAGGAAGATGAAGAAGGCAAGAATATGAGGGAGTTTATAAAAGAGTGGATCCCTAAGACCCTAGGATGTCCAGAACTACAGCAAGAAATGGAAATAGAAAGGGCACATAGAGTATTGGCCTCTAAACCACAACAAAAACCAAGATCTATTGTAGTAAAATTCCTAAGATATACTACAAGAGAAAAGGTACTGGAGAAGACAATGGAAAAAGTAAGAGAGGGCAACAAACCACTGGAGTATAAAGGGCAAAAAATCTTCATTTATCCAGATATAAGTTTTGAACTCCTAAAGAAGAGAAAAGAGTTCAATACAGCAAAGGCGATTTTATGGAAGAAAGGGTATAAATTTATACTAAAGCATCCAGCGGTATTGAAAATATTTATTCCAGGACAACAAAACAGACTATTCTCGGATCCAGAAGAAGCACGAAAATTTGCAGAACAATTACAAAAATAGACTGAGGGAGGAAGACGGGTAATGAGAGTAAAAATGATCACGATTGATATGTATGTGGGTAAAGACAAAAATAGACTGAGGGATGAAGACGGGTAATGAGAGTAAAAATGATCACGATTGATATGTATGCGGATAAAGAGGTATAAGAGTGAATAGAGACAATGTGCATACGTGAATGTATCTGTACTTAGAGGAAAATATAGATAGTATAGACAAGAATTAATAAGGGAAGGTAATGGAATAGAGAGAATAAGGAGGGAATTAAAAGAGTGACCTTTGTGACATATGAAAAGTGAAATCTTTTCTGGGGGGGGGTGGGGGGAAATAGCGGTCACTGCAAAATCAGTTGACGCTTGCGAGTGGATTCGCAAATCCAAATGGAGAGGGGAGATGTGGTTGTCCGACAAGGGATAAAGGACAACTCAGGAGGGGAAGGGGAGATTGGGGATAAATAAGATAGAAATAGGAGAATAAGGAAAATGTTGGATGTTGTAGGAATGTTGTCTTATAAAGAGTTAGTTGAAAATAAGAAAACAGAAATGGAAAAGGAGGAAAGGTAATGATGGAAAAACGGAAAGAGAAGATAAACAAAATATAAAATGGCTACGCTGAACTATATGACTTTAAATATTAATGGAATACATAACCAAATTAAAAGGAAGAAACTACTAAATTTAAATGAATAAATGTATTCCATTAGAAAAAATAACATATAGGTTAAGAAATAATATTGAAATATTCGAACAAATATAGGAGCCTTACATTAAATACAATAGCGAAAACCTACCGGGGACAAACATTACCTAAGTTGATGGAAGGAGAAGGAAAGAAAAGAATGGACTCAGTAGAATTTCTGGTGTATTTTTGTTGAATGACAACATTGTCTGACTGGCTTAATGCAACCTAGATTGTATACCTAAAATGGATGAGAGGGGGGGTGGGGGTTGGCTTGGGAGGAGGGGAGGGGGGGGAGAAAAAGTCACTGTATATGTGTGAAAAAGAAATAGTGTATATCATGGCTAATGTGATTTATGGTGTGAAAAATAAAAAATTTAAAAAAAAAACTCCAGTGCCTTGCAGACCTTCCTGACGGTGAGGAGTGGGACGGACAGGCGAGGCCTTGGTGCCTATTGGTCCTCAATGGCAAATTCAAGACCAGCCACATTTGGCGTTTTTCTTTTGGCTGCTCACAATTCACGCCCCCCCCCCCCACCCCACTTTCCCAGTGAAGCAATCAAGTTTGGTTGGTGTCGTCCGATTGGCTGCAGATGCTGCGATTGTAGTAAGAACACCAAAATGCTGTAGGAACTCGGCCAGTCTTTCCAGCGTCAATATGTGACAGAGCATATAGAAGTGTTTTTGAGAGATAAATTGGGAAAGGTTTGTTAGAGTAGGTTACATAAAACAGATCTTATTTGAAATACTGAACCTCTGCTAATGTCGGGGCCTCAGAGCCTTTGCAAGAGCTTTGGAGAGTGCCCAAGAGACTTCACTAATGGATGGTTGTTTACAAAAGGGAACAGATTAAAGATCTTGTCAGAGTCGCAGATTGTCTGGAGGGGAACTTGTTCTAAAAGGGTCATGTGGTTTTGCAAGCAGAGAGAGTCAAACAGGCTCTCAGAGAGAGAGAGACAGAGATCACTTCCACAGTGTAATAGCCATCAGAAGCAGCTAAGACTGGAACAAGCTGGCAAGCTTGTGGAAAAGCCCCATTTGAAAGGGGTTGTGAGTGCTTAGTTCAACCTGGTCAAAGGCCTTGTGGTTCATGCAAGAGGAGAGGACTGGCTGGCTAAATAATGTTTACTTAGAATAAGAGAAACAAAAAGGAACTCTGTGGTGACCTGAAAGAAAGAGGCTATCATCTGGCAGACCCTGAAGGGGGAAAGTCCTGTTCCAGTCCCAGCTACTGTTGCTGGCTGAAACACTGTAGACGTGATATCTATCTATCTCTCTCTCTCTCTCTCTCTCTATACATATATATATATATATATATATATATATATATATATAAATGAGAAAAAGCCTGTTTGACTCTCTCTGCCTGAAAAACCACATGACCCTCAGAAGATCTCCAGACAGTCTGCAGCTCCAACAAGCTCTTTCATCTGTTGCCTTTTTATAAACAACAATCCATTAGTGAAGTCCCTTGGGCACTCTCCAAAGCTCTTGCAAAGGCTCTGAGGCCCCGGCATGTCTGGCATGGGGCAGAGCTCCAATATTTCAAATAAGATCTGTTTTAAAGTGTTTGTATGTAACCTACTCCAACAAACCTTTCCCCAATTTATCTCCCAAAAAACATGTCTATATACTCTGTCACACGATGAACTGCTGGTTGTGAAAGATGTGGCCTTCAAAGGCAACAGCTCCGTGGCTCCAGAGTTGCTGAACACGGAAATGCTCCAGAAGGATACCTGGGTGAGGGGGAAAAACATAAGCGTAAAGCTCAAGAGGTGATGTACTGGCCAAGACTGAGCCAACAGCGCAAACGACCTCTGCCGTGGACTCCATTTTTGAGCTCCCCCCACCCCCACACTCGCCACCTGCTGGGAAATGTCATTCTTTGACGACCCAGTCTCTCCGCTTTCTGGGGCCTGCGCCAGTCCTCGGCTTCTCCAAAACAACTGTCTGCCCTGTTGCAAATCACGTTCTTCACTCTGGATAACGAAGAGTAGTTATGATTTTTTCGGGGGAGGGAGTATTTATCGTTTCTTTATAATTTATTTAAAATTTCCATTGTTTTAAATCAACTCCCAAATTTTTAAAAAACCACATATGACATGTTAAAAAATCCAACCCCTTGAAATATTCCACACAGTGGTAATGATGTGCTATTGTTCCAATATTGTTCACTTGTTTTAAACAAATATATAAAATGTACGCAGTTTATGTGTTTGACCAACTATGACAGGGATACGGGACACGTAAGAGCCAAAATGTGCGGACTTGCCTTGTTAGTCAGCGTCCCAGGGTCCACTGGCCATCTTGATTCCTGCGCGCATGCGTAGTCTTTTGTTGCTGCCTGTGCGAGAGTTAAGGGTGCAAACTCAATATCAGTTGGGCACTTAAGGCGCCAACCAAACGCTGATATGCGAATCCACTGCGCCAACCGAAGACTCACGCACATGCCCACAGGAATCAAGATGGCCGGCGGACCCCAGGACATATCAACTAACAAGATAAATATGCAATTCCGACTTGCGTCCATTCCGAGATACACCGATTCTTCGGTCCAAATTACGGCCGTAAGTCAGGGAGTACCTGCACAACGTACACGTGCACCAACATTCCTACTTGCTGCAGTTGAACAGGTTCTTCATTTAAAAAAACCTAAAAACAACTGATATTTCAATTGAATTACGGTCGCTGAAGAGAAATGGACCGGAGGTCAGTCCACAGGACCAGAAGAGTGGCAGAGAGGATCACTGGAGTCTGTCTTCCCCCCCCCCCACCACCCCACCCCCCCACACCATCGACGTGATCTACCAGGATCGTTGTCTGAAGAGGACGCGCATAATCACTGAGGACCCCCTTTCCACCCCCACACATGGCACGTCAGCTGCTCCTGTCGGGGGAAGAGATCCAGGAGGATCAGAGCCAGCACCACAAGGCTGAGGAACAGCTTCTTCCCACTGGCAGTGAGAACGCTGAACGGCCAAAGGAACCACTCGCACTGACTGTCCGAGACTCACTATTTACTAAGCAATATTTATTTATTTATTTATTTGTATCAAGGATTGCTTGTCCTGCGTGTGTATTGCCTGTGTGTTATGTCTGGTTGTGTCTGCGGGTTTTGCAATGACTGGAGAACGCTGTTTTGTCGGGTTGTACTTGTATAATCGGATGACAATAAACTTGACCACTGCAATATTAATGAAATTAAAAAGAGTAAATACCAAAAAAAAGTAAGTATCCCAGTCATCCCAGTGTAAATAAAGTGGTTTGCAACGGTGCAGACTGTCCTTGTGTGGAGTTGGAGCAGTCCTTGATCAGGGTAATGAGGGGAGGACCAAGAACCTGATACCTGATGGAAAGAGACTGCATGACCCTGGAGACGTTGGACTTTAGGCTTCTAGCCTGAAGGTGGACAGCCAGTGCCTGTTTCCCAGGGCAGGTGGAGCAAACACCAGAGGTCGTCTGTACAAAGTGAAGGGAGGGAATTTTAGGGGAGACGTCAGGGGTAAGTTTTTTTACACAGAGAGTTGTGGGGGCCTGGAACACCTCTCCAGGGGTGGTGGTGGAGGCTGGAACAATAGGGGGCATTTAATAGACTTGGAGACAGGCTCACGGATGAAAGAGGGTGGAAGGGTTGAATTTGTTTTGGTAGGAATATGTAGGTTGGCACAACATCAAGGGCCAAAGGGCCTGAACTTGTTTCTATGTCTATGTTTGGCCCAAGGTGATGGGGATCCTTGATGGGGTCTTTTCAAGGCAGCGTCTCAGTGGACGGGAGAGGCCGAAGCTTGTGATGGACCTGACCACCTTCTGCGTTCCTGGGTGCTCAAATTCCCAAACCAGGCTGTGATCATGGAGAGGACTCACCAGAGGCCAATCTATTGAGAGGAGTTTGAGGAGATTCGATGCGTCACTGAAGACTCTCGACAACTTCTCCAGGTTCACTGTGGAGAGCATTCTGGCCAGTTGTGTCACTGCTAGGTATTGGAGGTGGCAACAGTCAATTAATTTTTTTTTAATTTAGATGTACAGCACAGTAACAGGCTCTTTCGGCCCCTGCCGCCCAATTGGCCTACAAGCCCTGGTACGTTTTTGAACAGTGGGAGGAAACTGTATCCCCCCCCGGGGGAAAAACCCATGCAGACACAGGGAGAACGTACAGACAGCACAGGAAGCGAACCGTAGTCCCGATTGCTGACGCTGTAAAGTCTTTGCGCTAACTGCTACGCTTACCGTGCCCCTCAGGACAAGGGTAATATTCCAGAGGGTCGTTAACTCGGCCTGTGGCGTCTCAGGAACCAGACGTCACTCCATCAAGGACGTCGACATGAGGTGGTGTCTTAAAACGAGCACCCTCTGTCCTCAAAGAACCCCACTACCCAGGCCATCGCTCTGCTCCCATCGGGGACAAGGTCCAGGAACCCGAAGACAAGCCCAAGGACGGCTTCTTCCCTGCAGCCATCAGATTCCCGAACAGACCCCAGACATAACCTCACTCTGACTTTTTGATGCAACTGGTTTGTGTACTTTCTGCACTGCACCTATAGAAGATTCATGGAGAATTGGTTGTTCGTGACATGGTGTGCATTCCAAACTCTCCCACTGCTGAATCCCCAATCACCGTGACATACCAACACAGCTGTACCTCCATATCCTGCTTTTAGAGGGCCTGAGGCACAGCAATGTTGTTTCCATGGCACCTTCTCAGATATCCTCTCTTATTTCTTCAGCTCTGTGCACCTTGATCAATATTGCAAACGGCAGCTAGGTTTCAGATCCCGCCAGGAGATTTGACACCCACACAAGCATGCAAGAAATTGGCTCTGGGGTCGGAAGACCTGCCCACCGAGCCTGCTCCGCCAATCAATGGGATCCTGGCTGATCTGGCCATGGGCACCAGTCGGCCTTTAATTCCCTGACTGTGCAATCATGTAAAAGTCCAAAAATCCGGACCAGCTGGGACTCCGGACCTCGAAAATCTCAACTCAAATCCAGACCAGCTGGGACTCCAGACCTCAAAAATCTCGGCTCAAATCAGGACCTCAAAAACTCTCAGCTCAAATCCGGACCAGCCGGGATTCTGGACCTCAAAAATCTCGGCTCACATCTAGATCAGCCGGGAATCCGGACCTCAAAAATTTCGGTTAAAATCCCGACCAGCCAGGGATCCAGACCTCAAAAACTTGGCTCAAATCCAGACCAGCCAGGACTCTGGACCTCAAAAATCTCAACCTCAAATCTGGACCAGCCAGGGATCCGGACCTCAAAAACTTTCAGCTCAAATCCAGATCAGACGGGAATCCGGACCTCGAAAATCTCGACTCGTCTGGACCAGCCAGGGATCCGGATCTTGAATAATTCTCAGTTCAAACCCGACTACCAGGGAATCTAGACCTTTAAAATCTTGGCTCAAACCTGGACCAGCCGGGACTCCAGACCTTGAAAATTTCAGCTCAAATCCAAACCAGCCGGGGATCCGGACCTCAAAAAACTCTTATCTCAAATCTGGAACACCAGGGAATCTGGACCTTTAAAATTTTGGCTCAAATCCGGACCAGCTGGGACTCCAGACCTTGAAAATCTCAGCTCAAATCCAGACCAGCCAGGGATCCAGACCTCGAAAATCGGCTCAAATCTGGACCACCAAGGAATCCAGACCTCAAAAACTCTCAGCTCAAATCTGGACCAGCTGGGATCCAGACCTTTAAAATCTTGGCTCAAACCCAGACCAGCCAGGAATCTGGCCCTTGAAAATCTTGGCTCAAATCCGGACCAACCGGGACTCCAGTCCTTGAAAATCTCAGCTCAAATCCGGACCAGCCGGGAATCAGACCTCAAAAATCTTGGCACAAATCCGGACCAACTGGGAATCCAGACCTCAAAAACTCTCAGCTGAAGGGAGTCACGTGATGGAGTAGTGGCCGGACGGTGAACTCCAGCCCTCTCCAGAAGAGTCGGAAAACACAAAGGAAAACACAAAGGCACAAAAATAAAAATTAAAGAAAAGTGAATATAAAGGTGGAAAGAAGATGGCGACGAAAAAAGAAAAATCGAAATCAACGGTAAGAAGAGGGGAAGAGAAGACAACGGAAGAAGAAGGAGAAGGCCTTACCTGTTCGAAGAGGCCCGCGGTGGAGAGAGAAACCCGCTCCCTCAGGTCAGTAGAAAGTGGACTACAAAAATGGCTCGCTGAGCCGAGTAAAATTGCGCAACCGCGCATTCAAAAAAACACACCGACGGGAGGGGTGACCAGCTGGGGAGTCGATCTCCACAGCCGGCAATAACAGCTGCAGAACACCTGCAGCAAGAGGAGAACATAGAAGACAACGAAAACAAGAAAGAAGAGAAGAAAAGGGCAACAAAGAAACAACAGATGGCCAACCCAGAGGAAGAGGAAGAGTACAGTGAAATAGAAGAAGAAGGGAAAGGCAAGATAAAGGATATACTTTCTCTTATTAAAGAATACATGGCGTCATTTAAAGAATGACAAGCGCAAGAATTTAATGATTTAAGAAGAAGAATAAACAATACAGAAGAGAAAATGAATAAAATAGATATGACCTTATCAGAAATGGGAAAAAGAATGGACAAGGTGCAAGAACGAGAAGCAGCAGTAGAAATGGAGGTAGAGGACTTAAAAAAGAAATTAGAGGAATCTAATAAAAAAGTTAAAGAGACACAAGAACTGTTAGCTCAGAAAATAGATATAATGGAAAATTATAACAGAAGAAATAACATAAAGATAGTGGGCCTTAAGGAAGATGAAGAAGGCAAGAATATGAGAGAGTTTATAAAAGATTGGATCCCTAGGATCCTAGGATGTCCAGAACTACAGCAATAAATGGAAATAGAAAGGGCACATAGAGCATTGGCCTTTAAACCACAATCACAACAAAAGCCAAGATCTGTTTTAGTAAAATTCCTAAGATATACTACAAGAGAAAAGGTACTGGAGAAAACAATGGAAAAAGTAAGAGAGGACAATAAGCCACTGGAGTACAAAGGGCAAAAAATCTTCATTTATCCAGATACAAGTTTTGAACTCCTGAAGAAGAGAAAGGAGTTCAATATAGCAAAGGCGATTTTATGGAAGAAAGGGTATAAATTTATACTAAAGCATCCAGCGGTATTGAAAATATTTATTCCAGGACAACAAAACAGACTATTCTCGGATCCAGAGGAAGCACGAAAATTTGCAGAACAATTACAAAATAGACTGAGATGAAGACGTGTAATGAGAGAACAAAAGACTGCAAACTAAAAAGACATAAGTTTTGAGCTCCTGAAGAGGAGGAAGGAGTTCAAAACATCGAAAATGATCTTATGGAAAAAAAACTATTCTCGGATCCAGAGGAAGCAAGGAAATTTGCAGAACAACTACAAAACAAACAAAGAGATGAAGACATGTAATAAGAGTAAAAATGTATGTGGGTAAAGAGGTAGATGTGTGTATATGTATATTGTGCATACATGAATGTATCCGTATTTAGAGGAAAATATAGATAGTATAGACAAGAATTAATAAGGGAAGGAAAAGGAATAGAGGGAATAAGGAGGGAACTAAAAGAGTGAACTTTGTTACATATGAAAAGTGAAATCTTTTCTGGGGGGGGGCTGGGTGGGGAGGAGTTGCGGTCACTGCAAAATCAGCTGACGCTTGCGAGTGAATTCGCAAATCCAAATGGAGAGGGGAGATGTGGTTGTCCGACAAGGGATAAAGGACAACTCAGGAGGGAAAGGGGAGATTGGGGCTAAAGAAGTTTTAAATAGGAGAATAAGGAAAATGTTTGATGTTTTAGGAATGTTGTCTTATAAAGGGTTCAAAACAAGAAAACAGAAATGGATAAGAAGGAAAGGTAATGATGGAGAAACGGAAAGGGAAGATAAACAAAGTATAAAATGGCTACGTTGAACTATATGACTTTAAATATTAATGGAATACATAACCAAATTAAAAGGAAGAAACTGCTAAATATACTGAAAAAAGAAAAAATTGATATAGCATTTGTGCAAGAAACACATTTAACTGAATTGGAGCACAAGAAATTAAAGAGAGATTGGGTAGGACACGTAACAGCAGCATCGTATAATTCAAAAGCAAGAGGAGTAGCTATATTAATTAGTAAAAATGTGCCATTTAAAATAGAAGAGGAAATAATAGATCCAGCAGGGAGATATGTAATGATAAAATGTCAGATATATTCGGAGTTTTGGAATCTACTCAATGTATATTCACCTAACGAAGAAGATCAAAAGTTTATGCAAGATATCTTTTTGAAGGTAGCAGATACGCAAGGGAACATATTAATAGGAGGGGATTTCAACCTGAATTTGGATTCAAATATGGACAAAACTGGGAAAAAAATTAACAGAAAGAACAAAGTAACCAAATTTATAATTAAATCGATGGAAGAAATGCAACTTTTGGATATATGGAGGAAACAACACCCAAAGGAAAAGGAATATTCATATTACTCGGCTAGACATAAAACATACTCAAGAATAGACCTATTTTTGTTATCAGCTCGTATGCAAGATAGAGTAAGAAAAACAGAATATAAAGCTAGAATACTATCGGACCATTCACCCTTAATATTGACAGTAAAGTTAGAGGACATCCCTCCAAGAATGTATAGATGGAGGTTAAACCCCATGTTACTTAAAAGGCAGGATTTTAGAGAATTTATTGAAAAACAAATAAAAATGTATTTTGAAATAAATACGGAATCAGTGGAAGATAAGTTTATACTATGGGATGCAATGAAAGCATTCATTAGAGGGCAAATAATAAGTTATGTAACCAAGATGAAGAAGGACTATAATCAGGAAACAGAGCAGTTGGAAAGGGAAATAGTAAATATAGAAAAAGAATTAGCAATGAAGGGAGATACAACTAAAAGAAGAGAATTGGCGGATAAAAAAATAAAATATGAAACACTACAAACATATAAGGTGGAGAAAAATATAATGAAGACAAAACAGAAATATTATGAACTAGGTGAAAAAACGCACAAAATGCTAGCATGGCAGCTTAAGACAGAACAAGCTAAGAAAATGGTATTGGCATCAAGGAAAAAAGACAAACAAATTACATATAATCCAAAAGAAATTTTTTTTTTTTTTTTTAAATTTTTTATTTTTCACACCATAAATCACAATAGCCATGATATACACTTTTTCTTTTCGACACATTTACAGTGACTTTTTCTCCCTCCCCCCCTCCCTCCTCCCAAGCCACCCCCCCATCCCCCCCCCCCTCTCATCCATTTTAGTTATACAATCTAGGTTGCATTAATTCAGTTAGACAATGTTGTCATTCAACAAAAATACACCAGAAATTCTACTGAGTCCATTCTTTTCTTTTCTTCTCCTTCCATCAACTTAGGTAATGTTTGTTCCCGGTAGGTTTTCGCTATTGTATTTAATGTAAGGCTCCCATACTTGTTCGAATATTTCAATATTATTTCTTAAACTATATGTTATTTTTTCTAATGGAATACATTTATTCATTTCTATATACCATTGTTGTATTTTCAAATTATCTTCCAATTTCCAGGTTGACATAATACATTTTTTTGCTACGGCTAGGGCTATCTTAACAAATCTTTTTTGTGCATCCTCCAAGTCAATTCCAAATTCTTTATTTTTTATGTTACTTAGGAGAAAGATCTCTGGATTCTTTGGTATATTGTTTTCTGTTATTTTATTTAATATCTGATTGAGATCATCCCAAAATTTTTCTACTCTCTCACATGTCCAGATTGCATGAATTGTTGTTCCCCTTTCTTTTTTACATCGAAAACATCTATCAGATACTGTTGGGTCCCATTTATTTAACTTTTGCGGTGTAATGTATAGTCTGTGTAACCAATTATATTGTATCATACGCAGCCTCGTATTTATTGTATTTCTCATCGTTCCAGAGCATAACTTCTCCCATGTTTCCTTTTTTATCTTTATATTTAAATCTTGTTCCCATTTTTGTTTAGTTTTACCATTTGTTTCCTCATTTTCCTTTTCTTGCAGTTTAATATACATATTTTTTATAAATCTTTTGATTAACATTGTATCTGTAATCACATATTCAAGGTTACTTCCCTCTGGTAAACTCAAGTTGCTTCCTAATTTATCTTTCAAGTAGGATCTCAGTTGGTAATATGCCAGCGCTGTATCTCCCGTTATATTGTACTTATCTCTCATTTGTTCAAAGGATAAGAATCTACTTCCTGAAAAACAATTTTCTATTCTTTTAATCCCTTTTTTTCCCCATTTTCTAAAGGCAAGGTTGTCTATTGTAAAAGGGAGTAGCTTATTTTGCGTCAATATTAGTTTTGGTATTTGGTAATTTATTTTATTTCTTTCTACATGAATCTTCTTCCATATATTGAGGAGATGGTGTAATACTGGAGAAGTTCTATGTTGTACCAATTTTTCGTCCCATTTATATAATATGTGTTCAGGTATCTTTTCCCCTATTTTATCTAATTCTAGTCTCGTCCAGTCTGGTTTTTCCCTTGTTTGATAAAAATCTGATAGGTACCTTAATTGTGCGGCTCTATAATAATTTTTGAAGTTTGGCAGTTGTAAGCCTCCTTGTTTATACCATTCTGTTAATTTGTCTAGTGCTATCCTCGGTTTCCCCCCTCTCCATAAAAATCTCCTTATTATTTTCTTTAACTCTTTGAAGAATTTTTCTGTCAGTTGTATTGGCAATGCCTGAAATAAGTATAGTATCCTTGGAAAAATGTTCATTTTAATACAGTTTATCCTTCCTATCAGTGTTAGTGGTAGCTCTTTCCAATGCTCTAAATCGTCCTGTAATTTTTTCATTAGTGGATTGTAATTGAGTTTATATAATTGGCCTAGATTTTTGTTTATTTGCACACCTAGGTATCTTATTGCCTGCGTTTGCCCTCTGAATGGGGATTCCTCCTTAAATTTTGAGAAATCCGCGTTATTCATAGGCATTGCTTCACTTTTATTTACGTTTATCTTGTATCCCGACACTTCTCCATATTCCTTCAATTTCTTATATAGTTCTTTTATTGATAGTTCTGGTTCTGTTAAGTACACTATCACATCATCTGCAAACAGACTGATTTTATATTCCCTGTCTTTTATTTTTATTCCTTTTATATTATTATCTCTTCTTATCGATTCTGCTAGTGGTTCTATAGCTAGCGCAAACAATAATGGTGATAGTGGGCATCCCTGCCGCGTTGACCTGCTTAAGTTAAATTGCTTTGATACATGTCCATTTACTGTCACTTTCGCTAACGGTCCCTTATATAATGCTTTAATCCAATTAATATACTTCTCCGGTAAACTGAATTTTTGCAATACTTTGAACAAGTAATTCCATTCTACTCTGTCGAAGGCCTTCTCTGCGTCTAAAGCAACTGCTACTGTAGGTGCTTTATTCCCTTCTACTGCATGAATTAAGTTAATAAATTTACAAATATTGTCTGTTGTGCGTCTTTTTTTGATAAATCCAGTTTGGTCTAAATTTACCATTTTCGGTACCTGTTCTGCTAATCTGTTCGCTAATAGTTTAGCTATTATCTTATAATCTGTGTTTAGCAGAGATATTGGTCTATATGACGCAGGTGAGATTGGATCTTTCCCTTGTTTTAGTATCACTGTAATTATTGCTGTTTTACATGAATCTGGTAAGTTTTGTGTCTCATCAATCTGGTTGATTACATCCAGGAGGGGCGGTATTATTAGGTCTTTAAATGTTTTGTAGAATTCTATTGGGAGTCCATCCTCTCCTGGTGTCTTATTATTTGGTAAATTTTTTATTATCTCTTGTATTTCTACTGTTCCAAATGGTTCTGTTAATTTATTTTGTTCCTCTATTTGTAGTTTTGGTAGTTCAATTTTAGTCAAAAATTCATCTATTTTCCCTTCTTTCCCTTCGTTTTCGGTTCGGTATAATTGTTCATAGAATTCTCTGAAGTTTTCCTTAATTTCTTTTGGATTATATGTAATTTGTTTGTCTTTTTTCCTTGTTGCCAATACCATTTTCTTAGTTTGCTCTGTCTTAAGCTGCCATGCTAGGATTTTGTGTGTTTTTTCCCCTAGTTCATAATATTTCTGTTTTGTCTTCATTATATTCTTCTCCACCTTATATGTTTGTAATGTTTCATATTTTATTTTTTTATCCGCCAATTCTCTTCTTTTGGTTGTATCTTCCTTTATTGCTAATTTTTTTTCTATGTTTATTATTTCCCTTTCCAACTGCTCTGTTTCCTGATTATAGTCCTTCTTCATCTTGGTTGCATAACTTATTATTTGCCCTCTAATGAATGCTTTCATTGCGTCCCATAGTATAAACTTATCTTCCACTGATTCCGTATTTACTTCAAAGTACATTTTTAATTGTTTTTCAATAAATTCTCTAAAATCCTGTCTTTTAAGTAGCATGGGGTTTAATCTCCATCTATACATTCTTGGAGGGATGTCTTCTAGCTCTATTGCCAATAACAGGGGTGAGTGGTCCGATAATAGTCTAGCTTTATATTCCGTTTTCCTAACTCTCCCTTGTATGTGGGCTGATATCAGGAATAGGTCTATCCTTGAGTATGTTTTATGTCTAGTCGAGTAGTATGAGTATTCCTTTTCTTTTGGGTTTTGTTTCCTCCATATGTCCACAAGTTTCATTTCTTGCATTGATTTAATTATAAATTTGGTTACTTTGTTCTTCCTGTTAATTTTTTTCCCCGTTTTATCCATATTTGGATCCAAATTCAGATTGAAATCCCCTCCTATTAGTATGTTCCCTTGCGTATTAGCTACCTTCAAAAAGATATCTTGCATAAACTTTTGATCTTCTTCGTTAGGTGAATATATATTAAGTAGATTCCAAAGCTCTGAATATATCTGACATTTTATCATAACATATCTCCCTGCTGGATCTATTATTTCCTCTTCTATTTTAAATGGCACATTTTTGCTAATTAATATAGCCACTCCTCTTGCTTTTGAATTATACGATGCTGCTGTTACGTGTCCTACCCAATCTCTCTTTAATTTCTTGTGCTCCAATTCAGTTAAATGTGTTTCTTGCACAAATGCTATATCAATTTTTTCTTTTTTCAGTAAATTTAGCAGTTTCTTCCTTTTAATTTGGTTATGTATTCCATTAATATTTAGAGTCATATAGTTCAGCGTAGCCATTTTATATTTTGTTTATCTTCTCTTTCCGTTTTTCCATCATTACCTTTCCTCCTTTTCCATTTCTGTTTTCTTATTTTCAACTCTTTACCAGACAACATTCCTACAACATCCAACATTTTCCTTATTCTACTATTTCTATCTTCTTTATCCCCAATCTCCCCTTCCCCTCCTGAGTTGCCCTTTATCCCTTGTCGGACAACCACATCTCCCCTCTCCATTTGGATTTGCGAATCCACTCGCAAGCGTCAACTGATTTTGCAGTGACCGCTCTTTTCCCCCACCCAGCCCCCCCCAGAAAAGATTTCGCTTTTTATATGTCACAAAGGTCACTCTTTTAGTTCCCTCCTTATTCTCTCTATTCCATTACCTTCCCTTATTAATTCTTGTCTATACTCTCTATGTTTTCCTCTAATTACAGATACTTTCACATATGCCCATTGTCTCTATTCACTCTTATACCTCTTTACCCGCATACATATCAATCGTGGTCATTTTTACCCTCCTTACCCATCTTCATCCCTCAGTCTATTTTTGTCTTTACCCACATACATATCAATCGTGATAATTTTTGCTCTCATTACCCGTCTTCATCCCTCAGTCTATTTTTGTAATTGTTCTGCAAATTTTCGTGCTTCTTCTGGATCCGAGAATAGTCTGTTTTGTTGTCCTGGAATAAATATTTTCAATACCGCAGGATGCTTCAGTGTAAATTTATATCCTTTCTTCCATAAAATCGCTTTTGCTGCATTGAACTCTTTTCTCTTCTTTAGGAGTTCAAAGCTTATATCTGGATAAATGAAGATTTTTTGCCCTTTATACTCCAGTGGTTTGTTGCCCTCTCTTACTTTTTCCATTGTCTTCTCCAGTACCTTTTCTCTTGTAGTATATCTTAGGAATTTTACTACAATAGATCTTGGTTTTTGTTGTGGTTGTGGTTTAGGGGCCAATGCTCTATGTGCCCTTTCTATTTCCATTTCTTGCTGTAGTTCTGGACATCCTAGGGCCTTAGGGATCCATTCTTTTATAAACTCCCTCATATTCTTGCCTTCTACATCTTCCTTAAGGCCCACTATCTTTATGTTATTTCTTCTGTTATAATTTTCCATTATATCTATTTTTTGGGCTAGTAATTCTTGTGTCTCTTTAGTTTTTTTATTAGATTCCTCCAATTTCTTTTTTAAGTCTTCTACCTCCATTTCTGCTGCTATTGCCTGTTCTTCCATCTTGTCCATTTTTTTCCCCATTTCTGTTAAGGTCATATCCATTTTATTTATTTTCTTTTCTGTGTTGTTTATTCTTCTTCTTAAATCATTGAATTCCTGTGTTTGCCATTCTTTAAATGACTCCATGTATCCTCTAACAAGAGCAAGTACCTCCTTTACCTTGCCTTTCTTTTCTTCTTCTATTTCCCTGTACTCTTCCTCTTCCTCTTCTTCTTCCTCTAGGTTGACCGTCTGTTGTTTCTTTGCTGCCCTTTCCTCCTCTTCTTTCTTGTTTCCATTGTCTTCTGTGGTCTCTTCTTGCTGCAGGTGTTCTGCAGCTGTCGTTGCCGGCTGTGGAGATCGACTCCCCAGCTGGTCCCCCCTCCCGTCGGTGTTGTTTTTGTTCATGCGCATCGCGCATGCGCGAGGAGTCGCGCATGCGCGGTTGCGCACTTTTACTCGGCTCTGTGAGCCATTGTTGTAGTTCTCTTTCTACCGACCTGAGGTAGTGGGGTCTTCTCTCCACAGCGGGCCTCTTCGGACAGGTAAGGCCTTCACCTTTTTCCTCCGTTGTCTTCTCTTCCTCTCTTCTTTCCGTTGATTTTGATTTTTCTCCTTTTGTCTCCATCTTCTTTCCACCTTTATACTCACTTTTCTTTAACTTGTATTTCTGTGCCTTTGTATTTTCTCTTGTTTTTCCCGACTTTTCTGGAGAGGGCTGGAGTTCACCGTCCGGCCACTACTCCATCACGTGACTCCTCCCTAATCCAAAAGAAATTAAGGAAAACTTTAGAGAATTCTATGAACAATTATACCGAACTGAAAACGAAGGGAAAGAAGGGAAAATAGATGAATTTCTGACTAATATTGAACTACCAAAACTACAAATAGAGGAACAAAATAAATTAACAGAGCCATTTGGAATAGTAGAAATACAAGTGATAATAAAAAAATTACCAAATAATAAAACACCAGGAGAGGATGGATTCCCAATAGAATTCTACAAAACATTTAAAGACTTATTAATTCCGCTTCTCCTGGAAGTTATCAACCAGATTGATAAAACACAAAGCTTACCAGATTCATGTAAAACAGCAATAATTACAGTAATACTAAAGCAAGGGAAAGATCCACTCTCACCAGCGTCATATAGACCAACATCTTTACTTAACACAGATTATAAGATAATAGCTAAACTATTAGCAAACAGATTAGCAGAGTATGTACCGAAAATGGTAAATTTAAACCAAACTGGATTTATCAAAAAAAGACGCACAATAGACAATATTTGTAAATTTATTAACTTAATTCATGCAGTAGAAGGGAATAAAGCACCTACAGTAGCAGTTGCTTTAGACGCAGAGAAGGCCTTTGACAGAGTAGAATGGAATTATTTGTTCAAAGTATTGCAAAAATTCAGTTTACCGGAGAAGAATATTAATTGGATTAAAGCATTATATAAAGGACCGTTAGCGAAAGTGACAGTAAATGGACATGTATCAAAGCAATTTAACTTAAGCAGGTCAACACAGCAGGGATGCCCACTATCACCTTTGTTGTTTGCGTTAGCTATAGAACCACTAGCAGAATTGATAAGAACAGATAATAATATAAAAGGAATAAAAATAAAAGACAAGGAATATAAAATCAGTTTATTTGCGGATGATGTTATAGTGTACTTAACAGAACCAGAACTATCAATAAAAGAATTATATAAGAAATTGAAGGAATATGGAGAAGTGTCGGGTTACAACATAAACGTAAATAAAAGTGAAGCAATGCCTATGAATAATGCGGATTTCTCAAAATTTAAGAAGGAATCACCATTTAGATGGCAAATGCAAGCAATAAGATACCTAGGTGTACAAATAAACAAAAATCTCGGCCAACTATATAAACTCAATTATTATCCACTAATGAAAAAATTACAGGACGATTTAGAGCATTGGAAAGATTTACCACTAACACTAATAGGAAGGATAAACTGTATTAAAATGAACATTTTTCCAAGGATATTATACTTATTTCAGGCATTGCCAATACAACTGACAGAGAAATTCTTCAAGGAGTTAAAGAAAATAATAAGAAAATTTTTATGGAGAGGGGGGAAACCGAGGATAGCACTAGATAAATTAACAGAATGGTATAAACAAGGGGGCTTACAACTGCCAAACTTTAAAAATTATTATAGAGCCGCACAATTAAGATACCTATCAGATTTTTATCAAACAAGGGAAAAGCCAGATTGGACGAGATTAGAATTAGATAAAATAGGGGAAAAGATACCTGAACACATATTATATAAATGGGATGAAAAATTGGTACAACATAGAAGTTCTCCGGTATTACATCATCTCCTCAATATTTGGAAGAAGATTCATGTAGAAAAAAATAAAACAAATTATCAATTACCAAAACTAATATTGACGCAAAACAAGTTACTCCCTTTTACAATCGATAACCTTTTCTTTAGAGAATGGGAAAAAAAAGGGATTAAAAGGATAGAAAATTGTTTTTCAGGAAATAGATTCTTATCCTTTGAACAAATGAAAGATAAGTACAATATAACTCAAAATACAGCATTGGCATATTACCAATTGAGATCCTACTTGAAGGATAAATTAGGAAGCAGTTTGAGTTTGCCAGAGGGAAGTAACCTTGAATATGTGATTACAGATACAATGATAATCAAAAGATTTATAACAAATATGTATATTAAACTGCAAGAAAAGGAGAATGAGGAAACAAATGGTAAAACTAAACAAAAATGGGAACAAGATTTAAATATAAAGATAAAAAAGGAAACATGGGAGAAGTTATGCTCCGGAACGATGAGAAATACAATAAATACGAGGTTACGTATGATACAATATAACTGGATACACAGGCTATACATTACACCTCAAAAGTTAAATAAATAGGACCCAACAGTATCTGATAGATGTTTTCAATGTAAAAAAGAAATGGGAACAACAATTCATGCAATCTGGACATGTGAGAAAGTAAAAAAATTTTGGGAAGATCTAAATCAGATATTAAATAAAATAACAGAAAACAATACACCAAAGAATCCAGAGATCTTCCTCCTAAGTAACATAAAAAATAAAGAATTTGGAATTGATTTGGAGGATGCACAAAAAAGATTTGTTAAGATAGCTCTAGCCGTAGCAAAAAAATGTTTTATGTCAACCTGGAAATTGGAAGATAATTTGAAAATACAACAATGGTATATAGAAATGAATAAATGTATTCCATTAGAAAAAATAACATATAGTTTAAGAAATAATATTGAAATATTCGAACAAATATGGGAGCCTTACATTAAATACAATAGCGAAAACCTACCAGGGACAATCACTACCTAAGTTAACGGAAGGAAAAGGAAATGAAAAGAATGGACTCAGTAGAATTTCTGGTGTATTTTTGTTGAATGACAACATTGTCTGACTGGTTTAATGTATCCTAGATTGTATACCTTAAATGGACGGGAGGGGGGAGGTAGGGAGGGTGGGATGGGAGGAGTGGGGGGAGAAAATGGCACTGTATATGTGTGAAAAGGAAAAAGTGTGTACCATGGTTAATGTGATTTATGGTGTGAAAAATAAAAAAAATTTTTTAAAAACTCTCAGCTCAAATCTGGACCAGTCGGGATCCGGACCTTGAAAATCTTGGCTCAAATCTGGACCAGCCGGGGATCAAGACTCCTCGAAAGCTCTCGTCTGAAATCCGGTCCACCAGGAAATCTGGACTTGAAAACTCTTGGCTTCTGTGCATGCGTACGTAAGTGCGGCAACAAGTGACCACACAGAAGTCGCGGAATTGTAAAAAATGATTATTACTTTGATATGAAACAATGTTTTGTTAATAAACTGTCAACATTTACCTGTTTGTCTCTTCTTTATTCACCTCAAGTTGCGATCGTAAAAGTAGTGCCCGAGAACCCGGAAAATCCAGACTGACCCAATCCCCGAGCAGTCTGGATTTTAGGACTTTTACTCCATCCCCACTGTGTCATAGAACTACAGAACACTACAGCAGAGAAACAGGCCTTTCAGCCCATCTAGTCCCTGCCAAACTAATTACTCTGGCTGAAGCCACTCACCTGTACCCAGACCGTATCCCTCCATACCCCTCCCATCCATGGACCGACCAGAATGTTCTTAAATGTCAAAATTGAGCCCGCATTCACCATCTCAGTTGGCAGCTTGTTCCACACCCCCACCACTCTCCGCATGAAGTTCCCCCTAAACCTTGCCCCTTTCACCTTTAACCCATGTCCTCTGGTTTGTATCTCACCTACCCTCAGTGGAAAAAGCCCATCTATGTCCCTCTGTTAAATCTCCCCTCATTCTTCTACACACCAGGGAATAAAATCCAAACCTGTTAACCCAGTTCCTGATGTCCGGGCAATATCCTAGTAAATTTTCTCTGCCTTCTTTTCAGTCTTATTGATATCTTTCCTGTAGTTCAGTGTCCAAAACTCCAAATTTGACCTCACCAATGTCTTGTACAACTTTAGCATAACATCCCAACTCCTGATACTCAAATCTTTATGAAGGTCAATGTGCCAAAAGCTCTCTTTAGATTTGCATTGTGGATTGTAATGTGTTTGGGAGATGCAGTAACCCCCACCCCCCTTATTTTGGAAACTATCCAGGGAAGTCAAACTGATACCGCAGACTCTGCATGTCGAGTAATGAACACAACGGTGTACTGTTACAGCAAGTGAGAGAGAGAGCGCAGGGAATAGGGAAATGATCAAAATCATGGGGGATGGCAAACATAACAGTTAAAACCACTGAAAACACACAGAGATGCTAAGGGAACCCAGCCGGTCTTGCCGTGTCTGTCAGAGGTAAAGACGCATTGCCGACGTTTCGGGCCTGAGCCCTTCTTCCAGGCATAAGCAAAGAACAGGAAGGCGTTAAAGACCGGTGAGGGAAGGGGGAGGAGTCCAGACCGACAGAAAAATTGGATGAGAGAAGAGGGGAGTACTGATTTTGGCTCCGTGAAAGGGGAGAGAGGGGAAAGGTGGGGGGGGGGGAAGAGAGAGGGGGGAAGGTGACCAGGGGACGAAGAAGGGTAGGGAGGAGATAGAGTGAGAGAGAGAATGAGAGGGAAGGTGACCAGGGACAAAGAAGGGCGGGGGGGGGGGTGGGATGTGAAAGAGAGAGAGGGAAAGTGACAGAAGGATGAAGATGAGTGTGGAGAGAGAAGAGAGGATGAGAGGGAAGGTAACTGGGGACGAAGAAGGATGAGGGAGAGAGAGAGAGAATGAGAGGGAAGGTGACCGGGAGGGGGGGAGCGGAGGCAGGTGCTGGAGGGGTGACGGTTTTAACAGAAACTGAAGAAGTCGATGTTAATGCCACCCAGTTGGAGGGCGCAAACGAAGGTGAATGTGTGGAATTCGTGGCTGTGGATGCACGGTCAGTGCCAGGTGGGGGGTAGAGGGCAGAATTCACAGGCATGGCCCCTCTATTAAGTAACCCCCCCTCCCCCGACCTAGGCCCCCAACCACGCAGGATGATGCACCAGCCCACAGGCCAAGCCTTTCTGCATGGGACACATGAAACCATATCATAAAACCCAACCAAAACAGGTGAGGCTCATGAAGGCTCCTGCAGTTCAGACTTTTGGACTCATTCATCGACGGCAGGGTCCAAGTGTCCCAGTAGTAGGGGGTCTGCAGGTGACGAGATCAGAGGGGGCGTCACCGAAAGAGTCACATGGTTCCCAAAACCAACAATGTAGAGAAGGCTCCCTTCGGCTGCGTCAATACCCCCCCCCCACTCCCCCTAACCGTCTTGATTCAAGTTCCTGTCTCAGCATAAGAGATAGGAGCGGAAGTAGGCTGTTCAGCCTATCAAGTCTGCCCCGGCCATTCAATCGTGAGCTGATCCACCTGGAGTAGAATTGTAAAGATATTAAAAATGTCTTTCCAATAGTTTCCCAAGGATGAATGCAACATATGATGTTGTATTTTATATTGTATATAGATATGTTTTTGGAAGATAGATTGTTGGGTTTTTAGTGTCGGGCACACACAAACACTTCGCAACAGATCTTGTTTAAAATGCCGGAAGCCCTGCTCAAGCCAGACAGTCTGGGCTCCGAGCGCCTTTGCAAAAACTTTGAAGAGTGTCTATAAAGACTTCACAAGTAGGTGTTAATTGGACATGCTGTGGAGTAATGGATTATTGTTTTGGAAAGCAACAGATGCATGGATTCAGGAGATCGGGTCCAGTGCTGTGGTCTGCCTGAGAGCAGTTTGGTGTCCGGAGAGGGACATGTTCACAATCACCTCCTGGGTTTTGCTGGTATTGAGTGCAAAGTTGTCTTCATTCCATGAGCTGATCCGCCTCCCTCCCTCCTGTTCATCTCGTCATCACCAGTGGCGATTCTGCTGATGACTGTGGTGTCGTCGGCAAACGTTCAGGTTTCAGATTAATTGTCGGAGAACATCACGTACAACCCTGGGATTCTGCGGATGCAGTAGGATTACCACTAATTGGCAGTGCAAAAAAAATAAACTGTACACAGCGTGAACATGTAAACACATAAAGAACTGTGAACAGTCATTAAGGGATATACTGGAACTGCAATAAATTGAAGGAGAATTAGGATATTTGAAGTCCAGCTCTATTGCCAGAATACCTGTGGTGATACGACCGCAGCAGGCGATCTCTATACCACAGAAGGGAAGACCACCAAAGGGGCTCACTCCGCCTGTCAATCATCTGACCCAAATATAGACCTGAGCCGGCCCCTCCTGAGCCAGTCGCACAAGAGCCACCAAGGCTTGAACTGGTGTTCAGACTTTTACTGGAATAAAGCCTGTTGTAGAGTCCTTTGAGTTTTGTGCTTGCTTGTTGCTACCTCAGCGCACCGCAATACCTATGTAACATCACATACAACCCCAAGATCCTTTTAAATAAAAAGGATTACCACTTCCTGAGTTGAGTGATGTCACCTCATCTGCCTTGCACTCAACGTCAGCAGAATGCAGGAGATGATTGTGGGCTTCGGGAGGAGGTCAGGGGGAGCACGACCCATCAAGGGCTCAGCAGTGGAGAGGGCCAAGGACTTCAAATTCCTGGGGAGAGGGGGTCCGATGTCTCCGAGGATCCGTCCCAGGGCCTCCATGTCAATGCAATTCCAAAGAAATCCCGCCCAGTGGCTAGACCACGTGAGGGGTCTGAGGGGATGTGGGGCATCCCTGAAGACCCTTGTAAACTTCTCCAGGTGGAGAGCACTGTGGCGCCAACTCTCAGGGCTAAACTCCAGAGGGTCATTAACCCAGCCTGCGACATCATGGGCACCAGACTCCACTTCATCGAGGACATCGACATGAGACTGTGTCTTCAGAAGACTCCCCCCCCACCCCCCCCCCCAGGCCAGGTCCTCCACTCTGCTCCCATCGGGGACAAGGTCCAGGAGCCTGAAGACGAGCACCCAGCGGACAGCTTCTTCCCCACCACCATCAGATTCTTGAATGATCAATGAACACAGACACTGCCTTATTTTGCATGGACTATCATTGTTATTTGTTGTATTAATGATGGAAGATGGTTTGCACTGTGAACCTGCTGCAAAAACCTCCAATTTCATTGACTTGCTCACGACAATGAATCCTGATTCAGAAATCCCTGCATTCTGCTGCTGCTCTGGATCTCCACCACCAGGGGGCGGGCGGGTATATATATATATATATATATATATATATATGGATAATCATGTTGAGGAACTTTGGGGGACATCCGATGCGCTCTAGTATTTGCCAAAGCCCTTTCCTGCTCACGGTGTCGAAGGCTTTGGTGAGGTCAACAAAGGTGATGTAGAGTCCTTTGTTTTGTTCTCTGCACTTTTCTTGGAGCTGTCTGAGGGCAAAGACCATGTCAGTGGTTCCTCTGTTTGCGCGAAAGCCGCACTGTGATTCTGGGAGAATATTCTCAGCGACACTAGGTATTATTCTATTTAGTAGAATCCTAGCGAAGATTTTGCCTGCAATGGAGAGCAACGTGATTCCCCTGTAGTTTGAGCAGTCTGATTTCTCGCCTTTGTTTTTGTACAGGGTGATGATGGTGGCATCACGAAGATCCTGAGGCAGTTTACCTTGGTCCCAACAAAGCTTGAAAAACTCATGCAGTTTGGCATGCAGAGTTTTGCCGCCAGCCTTCCAGACTTCTGGGGGGATTCCATCCATACCTGCTGCTTTGCCACTTTTCAGTTGTTCGATTGCCTTATATGTCTCATCCAGGGTGGGAACCTCATCCAGCTCTAGCCTTAGGGGCTGTTGAGGGAGCTGGAGCAGGGCGGAATCTTGGACTGAGCGGTTGGTACTGAAAAGAGATTGGAAGTGTTCTGACCATCGGTTGAGGATGGAGATCTTGTCGCTGAGGAGGACTTTGCCGTCTGAGCTGCGCAGCGGGCTTTGGACTTGGGGTGAGGGGCCGTACACAGCCTTTAGAGCCTCGTAGAAACCCCTGAAGTCGCCAATGTCCGCGCTGAGCTGTGTTCGTTTGGCGAGGCTAGTCCACCACTCATTTTGGATCTCCCGGAGTTTGCGCTGAAGATGGCTGCATGCGCGCCGGAAGGCTTGTTTCTTCTCTGGACAGGACGGCTTTGTAAGGTGAGCCTGGTGGGCAGCTCGCTTCTTTGCCAGCAGCTCCTGGATTTCCTGGCTGTTTTCGTCAAACCAGTCCTTGTTTTTCCTGGAGGAGAAGCCCAGTACCTCTTCAGTGGATTGCAGTATGGTAGTCTTCAACTGATCCCAGAGGGTTTCAGGGGACGGGTCCGTGAGGCGGGTTGCAACGTCGAGCTTTGCTTTGAGGTTTGCCTGGAAGTTTCCTCTCGCTTCGTCTGACTGCAGTTTTCCAACATTGAACCTCTTTCTGGGGGCTTTATTGTTCCTGGGCTTTGGCTTGAAGTGAAGGTTGAGCTTGCAGCGAACCAGCCGGTGGTCAGTGTGGCATTCCGCGCTAGGCTGCACGAAAACCAACAAGGTCGGGTCAGATACAGCAATGAGCTCTCTGAACCCTTCTCCATTAACAATGGCGTGAAGCAAGGCTGTGTTCTCGCACCAACCCTCTTTTCAATCTTCTTCAGCATGATGCTGAACCAAGCCATGAAAGACCCCAACAATGAAGACGCTGTTTACATCCGGTACCGCACGGATGGCAGTCTCTTCAATCTGAGGCGCCTGCAAGCTCACACCAAGACACAAGAGAAACTTGTCCGTGAACTACTCTTTGCAGATGATGCCGCTTTAGTTGCCCATTCAGAGCCAGCTCTTCAGCGCTTGACGTCCTGCTTTGCGGAAACTGCCAAAATGTTTTGCCTGGAAGTCAGCCTGAAGAAAACTGAGGTCCTCCATCAGCCAGCTCCCCACCATGACTACCAGCCCCCCCACATCTCCATCGGGCACACAAAACTCAAAACGGTCAACCAGTTTACCTATCTCGGCTGCACCATTTCATCAGATGCAAGGATCGACAATGAGATAGACAACAGACTCGCCAAGGCAAATAGCGCCTTTGGAAGACTACACAAAAGAGTCTGGAAAAACAACCAACTGAAAAACCTCACAAAGATAAGCGTATACAGAGCCGTTGTCATACCCACACTCCTGTTCGGCTCCGAATCATGGGTCCTCTACCGGCACCACCTACGGCTCCTAGAACGCTTCCACCAGCGTTGTCTCCGCTCCATCCTCAACATCCATTGGAGCGCTCACACCCCTAACGTCGAGGTACTCGAGATGGCAGAGGTCGACAGCATCGAGTCCACGCTGCTGAAGATCCAGCTGCACTGGATGGGTCACGTCTCCAGAATGGAGGACCATCGCCTTCCCAAGATCGTATTATATGGCGAGCTCTCCACTGGCCACCGTGACAGAGATGCACCAAAGAAAAGGTACAAGGACTGCCTAAAGAAATCTCTTGGTGCCTGCCACATTGACCACCGCCAGTGGGCTGATAACGCCTCAAACCGTGCATCTTGGCGCCTCACAGTTTGGCGGGCAGCAGCCTCCTTTGAAGAAGACTGCAGAGCCCACCTCACTGACAAAAGGCAAAGGAGGAAAAACCCAACACCCAACCCCAACCAACCAATTTTCCCTTGCAACCGCTGCAATCGTGTCTGCCTGTCCCGCATCGGACTGGTCAGCCACAAACGAGCCTGCAGCTGACGTGGACTTTTTACCCCCTCCATAAATCTTCGTCCGCGAAGCCAAGCCAAAGAAGAGAAGAAAGAAAATATATATATATATATATATATACACACACACACACACAAAGCGGCTCTTTGTTGTCCCCGGGTGGCGGAGCCGCAAACTGCAGGTGTGGACATGGGACCTCGCCCAGGACCTGTCTGGACCTACTCAACCATCTGACCCTTCCCTCCACCCACCCCCCCCCCCACCCCACCCACTCTCCCTCAGGGCCTGACTCGGCATAAGAGATACGAGTGGAAGTAGGCCATTCAGCCCATCGTGTCTGGCTCGGCCATTCGATCGTGAACTGATCCATTTGCCCCCCTCAGCCCCGCTGCCCGGTCTTTGGTGAAGGGGCAATCAGGCTCTTGAGACCATCAACAATTAGATGCCAGCTGCCATAATATAGGGAGCAGGAGAGGTCTCACACATGTTCTGACATCAGGTGGTCCATTCAGCCTATAAGGGCCATGCCAGCCCACAGAGGTATCCCACTCACCCACTTATTTTCAAGGTCCCCAAATTTAGATCTCAGATTTACTGTGAGAGAACATACATAACCGTGCACAACCCTGAGATTCCTTTTTCCTGCAGACGTGGCAGAATTATCACTAATTGGTTGTGCAAAATAGCATAAAACATGTAAACACATAAAGAACTGTGAACAGATAACGAATGTAAACAAACTGTGCAATACAGAGAGAACAAACAGAAAATCAATAAAGTGCACAAGTGTGAGTCCTCAAATGAGTCCCTGATTGAGTTTGTCATTCAGGAGTCTGATGGTGGAGGGGGAGCCGCTGTTCCTGAACCTGGTGGTGTGAATCTTATGGCCCTGAGACCTCTTTCCCAATGACAGCAGTGAGAACAGAGTGTGCACTGGGTGGTGTGGAATCCTTGATGATTGCTGCTGCTCTCCAATGGCAGCGTTCCCCCATCGAACAGTGGTTCTCAATCTTTTCCTTTCCACTCACATCCCGATGCCATTGGGGCTCTGTGATTAATCAGGGATTGCTTAAGGTGGGATGTGAGTGGGAATGGAAAGTTGAGGATCACTGCTTGAGACCCGATTGTGACTGAAAAATTTTGCTTGAGAAAAATTGTCATTGGCCCACTGGAGTTCTGAAACCGCACACATAATGAATCCATAAGGGACAAATAAAACAGAAGTTTTCAAACTTTTTCTTTCCACCTGAAGCAATCCCTTACTTAAAGTGGGATGTGAGTGAAAAGAAAAAAGGTTGAGAACCACTGGTGTAGATATTCTCGATGGTGGGGAGGATTTTACCTGTGATGTGGGCTGTGTCCACTTCCTTTTGCAGTGCTTTAATGCTCAGGGGTGTTGGTGTTCCCCCCCCACATCCCGCCAGAGCAGGCCATGATGCATCCAATCAGCACCACATTGACCTCCATTTTCCATTAGGCCGCATCTCCTTCCCTCCAGCTTTGCGTTCACAGATCAATCCACACCTTTTCTCTCCTGTCTTCCTATCCACCTCCACCTGTGGCCTCTTGGCTGTTGGTCTGTGATCCCTCCACCCACCCCTTCTTCTCCCCCACCTATTTATTTCGAGCCTGCTTGACGAAGGTCTCCCACACCTCCACCCCCATTGTGATCCGGTTCCACGGTTTCCATCTGTCCTTTACCTGCTCCTCCACATTCCCCCATCCTGATCCGGTGCCACAGTTTACACCAGTCATGTCCCTGCACCTCCACATTCCCCTCCCATCCTGATCCAGTTCCACAGTTTGCACCAGTCATGTACCTGCTCCTCCGCATTCCTCCCCCCCACCCCCCCCGCATCCTAATCCAGTGCCACAGTTTGCACCAATCATGTCCCTGCTCATACACATTTCCCCCATCCTGATCCGGTACCACAGTTTGCACCAGTCATGTACCTGCTCATCCACATTCCACCCACCACCCCCCCCCCCTTATCCTGATCCAGTTCCACAGTTTGCATCAGTCAGGTCCCTGCCTCTCCATCCCCCCCATCGTGATCCGGTTCCACAGTTTGCATCAGTCAGGTCCCTGCTCCACCTTGTATTCAGGCACCTACCTATTTGTTGCTTATCCCTTGACCAAACGCTCAGGCCCGAAACCTCTGTTATGGCAACAGTCCTCGTCACGGTTCGTCCCCACAGCAGCGTGACAGAGGACCTCTGATCCACAGTCTGTTCCCCCCCTCCCCATCTCCTCTTCCCCACTCCTCTCTCTCCCACCTCTTCTCCTGTCTCTCCCTCTCTCCCTGACATCTGTCTCCTCCCTTTCTCCTCCTCTCTCTTTCTCCCCTCTCCCCTTCATCTGTCTCTCCCCTTCTCTCTTTCTCCCCTTCATCTGTCTCTTCCCTTCTCTCTTTCTCCCCTCTCCCCTTCATCTGTCTCTCCCCCTTCTCTCTTTCTCCCCTCTCCGACCCCTGCTCCTCTCCCCGCTCCCTCCCCCTCTTTCGCCCGGGCATCGAGGGGGCTGAGACCGAGGGGAAGCCCCTCAAACGACGAGAAGGGGGGGGGGGAAGTGACGAGGGACCACAGTGGGGTCAATGGCGTATGTGGTTAAGGCTGTGATTGGCTACTGCCTCCCGAGATCGATCCTACCCACGTCCTTGCATGGTCCCCATTCATTCGGCCAAGATCCGTCAACGAATCGGGGCTTCTCCAGTCTGTCGCCAGTAAAAAACCTCATCGGTTTCACAACCGTGGCCTTCTGTGGGGTAACTAAAAAATGTTCAGTGATGAAAATGAGAATAATTAATTACGAATAAACTTCATTATTGGTTTAAATCTTAGCCTCCTGCGGACACTGAGGGGACCTGCGGAGTTTCTCCAGTACTTTTGTGCATTTCCTTCCCCTGTGCTCGGAAGAAGGGCTCAGGCCCGAAACGTCGGCTTTTCATGGTCGCTGAAAGGCCGGTTGATTTCCTCCAATATTTCAGGGTGGGGTTTTTTTTGGCCAAAGTGTCCTTGAGGAGGGGCTCCACCTTTCAGCCCCATTGATTCCTTTCCTGTCATGTAATGAAGGTAATGTAAGATTACACGGATATTGTTTTCATCGGCCGTGAGGCAGACGGGTTCGTCCGAAGGCAGAACTTGCCTGGCGCCTCTCACGGTCAGAGAGAGAGGAGCAAAAGAGAGACCATCCCCCCCACCAGGGTCACCGAGCATCCGTGGACTCGCCCCCGGCATTCCCGCAGCCGCACAGATCCATCGTCCGCCCAGGCTCCGGATCCAAACCTCTGACGCGGTCAGGAACACCCCCTCCCCGCCGCCACCTTCAGCCAGTCTCCAGCCATCCGCAGCCCCTGGGCTCCTCGCCGCGGGCCGCCGGCCACCCCACGCGCCTGGGTGTCCTCCAGCCGCTGAGCCGCCCCTCACTTGGTCACCTTCTCCTCAAAGAGGAGAGGTGTTCTCCCCGTTCTCCGGTGTCCCTGCTTAGAACGGAATACAGGCCATTCGGCCCTTCTTGTCTGTGCCAAAACATTACTCCGTTCATCCCACTGACCTATACCCAGCCTATAACCCTCCAGACCCCTCTATCCAATTCATTCTTAAAACTCAAGAGTGAGCCAGCATTTACCACGTCAGATGGCAGCTCGTCCCCACCGCTCTCTGAGTGAAGTTCCCCTAAATTTTTCCCCTTTCACCCTAAAGCGTCTCTCCTAATCTCAGTGGAAGCAGCCGGCTCGCGTTTTCTTGTGAACCTTGGTTAAATCTCCCTTCGTTCTACTTCGCTCCGAGGAACAAGTCCCAGCCTGCTCGCCCACAGTCTGCAGGCAGCTGGCGATCACTCTGGGATAACGAAGAGTAGTTTCGAGAGCTCTCCTGAATGTGACACAGTCATCGCAGCTCTCTCTCCTGGACGGGGAATTCCAAGAATGGCTGGAAATTCATTCTCTCGCTCCCACGTGGCTGACCCCTTCATTTTGAGGTCCTGTTCAAGTTCATCTCATTGCACATCGACACAACCAGGCTGAATAGCATCTGTCCAGACTACGGAGCGCACACAGGGTACAGCGGAAGTCCTGAACGCCGGACGACTGGAGAGAGGATCGGTCTGGATTTTCCGGATTCTCGGGCAGTACTTTTAACCCCGTGTCCCCGACCATCTCGAATACTCCGAGTCGCTGTTTTCCGTGACAGGTTTTATATTCGATCACCAGGCGGTGGTCGCACCCATAGTTTACCCAGTCCGGATAATACACTGGGCGGTGGCCAAGGGGTGAAATTCAAATTTAAGGGGCAATAAAGATGAGCGGGTAAACGTGGAGCGTTTATTCATTAGCAAACACAGTGCGCTTCATTAATCAAAACGAGAAATAATGTCAGCTCATGACAAAATCAATGTTCACTTCAAATAAAAGTGTCTGATGCTTGAAACGAGGTTTAATAATAAATATTGCAAGAGAAAAATCCAGTTTACAAATGAATTTCCATGTGATAGGATTACCGGTATCAAGCGTGGTCGTTTGTTGCCATCTGTGGCACTTACACACACACATGTACACATACACTCATGTACACATGTGCACACATACACACACATGGACACATACACTCATGTACACATGTGCACACATACGCACACATGGACACATACACTCATGTACACATGTGCACACATACACACACATGGACAAATACACTCGTGTACACACATATGTACACATGCACAAAAGTCTCGCCGTCAGATCCCCGCCCCCTTCCCGAGCGTGCATCGAGAATCACTGGCATCCAGCTTGACGCACGCTTGTGACTCTCCCAGCAATAAAAGCAGCGATATCGTCTGCTTCGTCGGAGGGCAGGTACCAGCATCCACCCACGTCGGTCCCCTCCCCACCGCTGAGTGAGCGCCGCATTGTACTCACCCACCCCCCCCCCCCTCCCCACACCTCCGATTACACTAATGCCCCCCTAACATTCGTTCTGGCACCGACCCTGAATGAGGTGGCCAGAACTGAACACAGTTCTCTCGTGTGGCCTCACCAGAGATTTGCAGAGCTGGAGGTCAATCCCCTGACGTATAAGCTCAGGAACCCATAATACTTTTTAACTACCCGACTCACCTGAAGGGCAACCGTGAGAGATGTATGGATTTAGGCTTCCCCCCCCCCCACCCCCCCCCCAGGACCCTCCATGTTTCCATGCCAAATAACTGTGTACTCTGCCAAAAAGTTTCATCTTCCAAAGCGTCGCCTCCAATCGTCTGAACAGGGCGTCCGCAATCCGCCGAGCGATCGGGACCGGGGTTCGAATCCCCGCGCTGCCCGCGAGGAGTGTATGCGTTCTCTCCCCGTGTCTGCGTGGGTTTTTCCCGGGCGGGGAGGGGGTGCAAATTGGGCGGCTTGGGCTCTTGGGCCAAAGTGGCCTATTACCCCGCTGTGAGTCCAAGATCAAAATCGAGCGTTTAATAATTTAAAAAATTTATGTGGGTCGCGCCAAGGAACTTGGTGCTCGCCAAGATGGAGAATGACAAGGACCCCTGCGCCCCTCTCCACGCACTCAGAGCGAATCTGCAGCTTGCAAAGAGGCGGGCAATTGTCTCCGCTCCTCCCCAGTAGTCTCAGGGACCACGAGCACATCTGTGTCCATCTCCTTCCCTCCCTGTAAATATCCCCTAAACCCCAAACAATCCGATCAATCCTAAAATGAGCTGTCCAGAAATGAAAATGATACTTGAGGACCCGAGGATCGGGCTGGGTCTCTCTTCGTGCTGCAAGGCTGACTTTTAAGTTTCCTTGCTGTCTTCATCTCTCGAGGGCGGCAGAACCATTTTTGGACCCGCTTCCTTTATCCTGAATCAGAACTGGCGGGGAGAGAACTTTCGGTGAGACGTCCACTAAGTCGGGGAGACTGGGCGCAGGCCGGGAGAGCCTTCGCTCTGTCCCGCTGCCCAAACCGGGACTTCTCACTCGCCCACCGCCCCCGCCACCGCCATGCCTGACCGTGGCTTCGAGCGCGCTGACAAACCGAGACCGCCCACAAATTGGAGGAACCAAATTTTCCGTCCGGGGAGCATAAGCGTCGACCTCTCCAATTTCGGTTAACCCCATCCTCCTCCCCCCCCCCCTTCACCCCCACCCCCATCCCCCCATCCTCTTCACCCACCACCCTCTCCCCCCACCCCACCCCCTTCCACCCCACCCCCTTCACCCCCTTCCCCCCACTCTCTCCCCCCCACCCCACCCCCTTCCCCTCACTCTCTCCCCCCCCACCCCCACCCCCCTTCCCCTCACTCTCTCCCCCCCACCCCACCCCCCTTCCCCTCACTCTCTCTCCCCCCACCCCACCACCTTCCCCCCACTCTCTCACCCCCACCCCACCCCCTTCCCCCCACCTCTCTCCCCCCCACCCCACCCCTTCCCCCCACTCTCTCCCCCCACCCCACCCCCTTCCCCCCACTCTCTCCCCCCCACACCCCACCCCCTTCCCCCCACTCTCTCCCCCCCACCCCACCCCCTTCCCCCCACTCTCTCCCCCCCCCACCCCACCCCCTTCCCCACCCCCTTCCCCCCACTCTCTCCCCCCACCCCACCCCCTTCCCCCCACTCCCCACCACCCCTTCCCCCACTCTCCCCCCCACCCCACCCCCTTCCCCCCACTCTCTCCCCCCACCCCACCCCCTTCCCCCCACTCTCTCCCCCCACCCCACCCCCCTTCCCCCCACTCTCTCCCCCCACCCCACCCCCTTCCCCCCACTCTCTCCCCCACCCCACCCCTTCCCCCCTCTCTCCACCCCACCCCCTTCCCCCACTCTCTCCCCCCACCCCACCCCCTTCCCCCCAACCCACCCCCTTCCCCCCACTCCACCCCCCCTTCCCCCCACTCCACCCCCTTCCCCCACCCCCACCCCCTTCCCCCCACTCTCTCCCCCCCACCCCACCCCCTTCCCCCCACTCTCTCCCCCCCACCCCACACCCTTCACCCCACTCTCTCCACCCACCTCACCCCCTTCCCCCACTCTCTCCCCCCCACCCCACCCCCTTCCCCCCACTCTCTCCCCCCACCCCACCCCCTTCCCCCACTCTCTCCCCCCACCCCACCCCCTTCCCCCCACTCTCTCCCCCCCACCCCACCCCTTCCCCCCACCCCACCCCCTTCCCCCCACTCTCTCCCCCCCACCCCACCCCCTTCCCCCCACTCTCTCCCCCCACCCCACCCCCTTCCCCCCACTCTCTCCCCACCCCACCCCCTTCCCCCCACTCTCTCCCCCCCACCCCACCCCCTTCCCCCCACTCTCTCCCCCCCACCCCACCCCCTTCCCCCCACTCTCTCCCCCCACCCCACCCCCTTCCCCCCACTCTCTCCCCCCCCACCCCACCCCCTTCCCCCCACTCTCTCCCCCCACCCCACCCCTTCCCCCACTCTCTCCCCCCCACCCCACCCCCTTCCCCCCACTCTCTCCCCCCCACCCCACCCCCTTCCCCCCACTCTCTCCCCCCACCCCACCCCCTTCCCCCACTCTCTCCCCCCCACCCCACCCCCTTCCCCCCACTCTCTCCCCCCCACCCCACCCCCTTCCCCCCACTCTCTCCCCCCCACCCCACCCCCTTCCCCCCACTCTCTCCCCCCCACCCCACCCCCTTCCCCCACTCTCTCCCCCCACCCCACCCCCTTCCCCCCACTCTCTCCCCCACCCCACCCCCTTCCCCCCACTCTCTCCCCCCACCCCACCCCCTTCCCCCACTCTCTCCCCCCCACCCCACCCCCTTCCCCCCACTCTCTCCCCCCACCCCACCCCCTTCCCCCACTCTCTCCCCCCCACCCCACCCCCTTCCCCCCACTCTCTCCCCCCCACCCCACCCCCTTCCCCCCACTCTCTCCCCCCCACCCCACCCCCTTCCCCCCACTCTCCCCCCCACCCCCACCCCCTTCCCCCCACTCTCTCCCCCCACCCCACCCCCTTCCCCCCACTCTCTCCCCCCCACCCCACCCCCTTCCCCCCACTCTCTCCCCCCCACCCCACCCCCTTCCCCCCACTCTCTCCCCCCCACCCCACCCCCTTCCCCCCACTCTCTCCCCCACCCACCCACTTCCCCCCACTCTCTCCACCCCACCCCCTTCCCCCCACTCTCTCCCCCACCCCACCCCCTTCCCCCCACTCTCTCCCCCCCACCCCACCCCCTTCCCCCCACTCTCCCCCCCACACCACCCCCTTCCCCCCACTCTCTCCCCCCCCACCCCACCCCCTTCCCCCCACTCTCTCCCCCCCCACCCCCACCCCCTTCCCCCCACTCACTCCCCCCCACCCCACCCCCTTCCCCCCACTCTCTCCCACCCACCCCACCCCCCTTCCA